>NC_089748.1:59763613-59846113 GCF_040412425.1 Macrobrachium rosenbergii
AAGCGAAATGAAAACGGGAGATAAAGCAGCAAAACATCAGAGAGTAACAGTAAGCTGAGTAAATGAAATGAAAAAGGGAGATAAAGCAGCAAAACATCAGCGAGAGTAACAGTAACTTGAATAAGCAAAATGAAAAAGGAGATAAAGCAGCAAAACATCAGCGAGAGTAACAGTAACTAGAGTAAAGGAAATGAAAAAGGGAGTTAAAGCAGCAAAACATCAGCGAGAGTAACAGTAACTTGAATAAGCAAAATGAAAAAGGAGATGAAAGCAGCAAAACATCAGCGAGAGTAACAGTAACTAGAGTAAAGGAAATGAAAAAGGGAGATAAAGCAGCAAAACATCGAGAGAAACAGTAACTTGAGTAAGCGAAATAGAAAAGGAGATAAAAGCAGCCAAACATCAGCAAGAGTAACAGTAACTTGAGTAAGCAAAATGAAAAAGGGAGTTAAAAGCAGCCAAAATCAGCGAGAATAACAGTAACTTGAATAAACGAAATGTAAAAGGAGAGATAAAAGCAGCAAAACATCAGCGAGAGTAACAGTAACTTGAATAAGAGAAATGAAAAGGGGAGATAAAAGCAGCCAAAATCAGCGAGAGTAACAGTAACTTGAACAAGCAAAATGAAATTCTCAGAAAATCCCCGAGCCTTACGAAATCTCACTTTTCATTTGAACTCGACTCCTCCATTATCCGTCTTCTTCCTTACGAATGTCTTGAAAAGTCAAAGACGACCTCTGTGAGGCGGGTAATGAAAGGAAGACGTAAAATAGGGAAAATGAGAAAGAGATAAATGAAGAAAATAAAGAGGAGACTAAAATATCGATGAAATGAAACTTTGACTTATAGAAAATAACTAAAATCAAAGTTGTTCAGAAGCAATTCAGTTAACTGAAGAAAATTATTACAAGAATTTCAATAGAAACAATAAACAACCAAACATTTAGGGAAAATTATATATCGTCAGGAAATTTTGGCTTACCTAGATCTTTGCTGTTTATGGATGTACAAATCAGTAGGTGAAAATAGGGAAACAATTTGATACTCCTAAAAAAAAAAAGATGGGCTCGAGTGGGCACTAAACCATAAAGTGGCCTATGCTATTATTTAACTTTTTGATGTAAATCATTTTATGCGTTTAAAGTATAATCCGACTAAAGTCTTTTCATCCCTCAGTAGAGCGACTGCGTTTTGACTGCCAATCCAGATCCAATCCCAATATTTCCACACCACGAATTCGTCGTTATTATTGAGATGAAAAATCTCGACCGGGAAATTCTTTGGTCATACAAAATTACATAACCGAGATTATGTCAGTTTACTGTATATTCCCAATCTAAAACTAAAATATGAACTCAACTGTCGAGAAACGAGTGGTGTGATGTAAATCGTTTGCAAGACCAAGCAATTTACGTTAAAAGCTTTCTGCAACCCTTCCCACAACTCGACAAGGTCGTCAACAAGTTCGGTGGATTAACTAAACTTGTAAGCGCCTTAGCCCTCAGTAAAGTTGTAAGCGAAGGCTTGTATTTGCTTCTTCCTTGCTTCCACCCAGTTAAATCTGTTTTCAAAACCTGTTCGGCATATAACCTGTACACTTGAAGTACATAAAGCATTTAAAGGGATTATGCCTACATATTTAAGAGAATCTTTGTCCTTGCCAAACAACACAAAGCAAAAGGAGATAAGCAGTGAGGAAAAAGCAAGTCACCATCATCGTGTACAATCTTAAGATGAGGGTAAAAATCCATACTTGGAGTGAGTAAAAAAAAAGTGATGTGGGAATTGTATTGTGTATAAACCCAAACGACGTCTGGATAATGAATGTTGGAGAGAAGAAAAAATGTTTGTTAAATTAGACGATTTCGATAAAAAAAAATGGTAAAGCACTGAAATTTAGGAAAGACTTCGCAATATAAAGACAGTTATATATATATACTGTATATATATATATATATATATATATATATATATATATATATATATATATATATATATATATATATACAAACACACACACACACACACACACACACACACACACACACACACACACATATATATATATATATATATATATATATATATATATATATATATATATATATATATATATATATATATATATATATATATATATATATATATATATATATATATATATATATATATATATATGTATATATATGTATGTATATATATATATATATATATATATATATATATATATATATATATATATATATATATATATATATATATATATATATATATATATATATATATATAGTAGGGAAGGGTCCTAGTAACGAACTGCACAGTAGCAGAAGTGCCCGGTAACGAAATGTCCTGGTACGAACGGTCCAGTAGCGAAATGTCCCAGCTAGCACCCTTGGTGGTATGTGCATAATGATCAAGATATCGTCTATGCCAACATTTCGCCCCAGAGTTGATAGAAAAGAAGGAAAACATGTGCTCCACTTTCGCATCCTGGAGTGAATATCTATTAGAAATTTATAAACAAACGAGAACTTTCGAAAACATGCTCGATTCTCCTTACCAATTTGACTGAAACACTAAAGCAATCATGGAAGCAAAAATTATTGAAAAATAAATAAGAGTTTAAAGGCGTTGTTGAATGAAGCCCTTCCCACCCCTACCCCCTTTGGTGCCCTTTGGTGCTATTGATGTCTTACCCACAAAGTATTCTTTTCGAGATAGTAAGTCATAAGTATAACAAGTTTGGTTGAAATTGCTTAATGCGTTTCAAAGTTATGCTGGAACATATACACACACACTCACATACACATACATACATCTATTATATATATACATACATATATATATATATATATATATATATATATATATATATATATATATATATATATATATATATATATATATATATATATATATATATAATGGATGTATGTGTGTATGTGTGTGACTATGTACACACACACACACACACACACACACACACACACATATATATATATATATATATATATATATATATATATATATATATATATATATATGTGTGTGTGTTTATATATAGATAGATTGGTAGGTAGATATCAGGTGTCAAAGACTGATGGTCACTGAACACTCTACAACGTCTGAAAGAGATAATTATGTTTTCACATTAATTAAGCACTGTACATGGGTGTGCTTGTGCGAGGTGTCGCTGACATAATCAAAGGGGTTTTAATAATTTTTTTGCACTAGTGGACACCATTCGTCGTAGATACCTGGGGTTAAGTCAGATATGTAGCTTTAACCTGGAGCTAAATTACATTTCAGGGCAGAGGGCATGAAAAAAGAAATATTTGTAAAACGTACTTTTAATTACGGTCAACCCTAAGCAACTAAAATGTAATTACACCCCTTATCTTTTACTTTCAGAACTTTCAAAAAAATATCTAATAGTAGAGCTTACTGGGTCACACTAACCAAGCTTCAAAAGTGGGGGCTTTTACTGTCTGAAATGAATCGGGGCTGTGATTGGTGACAAAAATCTGAAAACAAAAGGGGAATTAAGGGATTGTGAACGACAGTTATTACGCAAGTAAGTGATAGGCCGTTGAAGACTCCACATAGCTGATGATGTTGAAAGGGAGTCCTAGGCAAAGGTCTTAGTTCAGAAAGATCAGATTTCTTAGGTTAGGTTCATGTAAGTACAATTTAATTTTCAAGGTCTGTGCATGCATTGTTAGAGAATTATTTTATCCAATGGTTTTCGTTGTGCCTCAATTGATTTCAGGCTTTTATTTCTCTGTTAGATAACTAATTTTCACGTTTCTCAAACCCTAACATCCCAGCTTCCCACTGGGGAGGCTTCAAACTATTGCGAAGGAATGAGAAGGAGCAAAACAAAGGGACGAGAAACATCCCAAAGAAACAAAGGTGAAAAACATTCGAAACACTAATGAAACTATTGGAAAACATTTTTCTTTGACAAAAGCACCAGTGTATGTACTTTGGAATTTTATCTGATTAGAAAGGTAAATAAGTTACCAAGGAGACACTCCACATCTTATGGTATTCAGCGATATTATTGATATTTATACATCCTAATTATGAATGCCAACACATCCAAATTCTACTGTATAAGTATTCTTCAGTATGAAATGCACTTCTGCATTCCAACCAGGATGATGTTGACGGTTCCAAAAAGTTTAAAATGAGGGACATGAACTAAAAGAAAGAACACAATCAATGCGCCTGATATGTAGAAAAGAGGATTTATTTAAAACCTTTCAAATAAAAAAATGTAAGTCACAACCATTGTATGTGGGACCTTACAAACATAATCGATCAAATAATGGAAACATTATTTCACACTGTTTCCATTTGGTGTTATATTCTATATAATTTCAAATACACTGCTTAGTCTATTTTCTAAACTTATAATTTAAAGATATGTGCTCTCTTCTTTAATAGTATATCTCTTTTCACTATCCTATGATAAAGTTAAACTGTCCATAAGAACACAACACATTAGCTTTCTATTGATATGTTAAGCAAAAATACATTAAAATGCCCACAGAGCCGGATACTGACTTTTGGACTAAATTTTGATACACCAAGATAACTTCTCTGCCTTTCCAACTAATGAAAATTATAAGACTCTACAACAAACGCCTTAGAAATTAAACGCAATTGCAATAAATATATTATTTTCTGTTGTGAATCCACAAAAAAATCCAATAAACGCCTAATGCTTACGGTGAAATTTCCAGGAAAACTTACAAAATAATGAAATGTTTCGTTTGTCTCTCTGGACAACAAGAGGCCTTTACAATTGCCGAGAAAAACCGGCGCGAGCTTTTCCATCCGAATGTTTCTTTATACTGGGCTTTAATGCCCTTGAAAGATGTTTACACAAGAATGATGAAGCAAAGGTATTCGTTACTTCGGATAAACGAGCTAAGGAAGAGGTAACATTGCTTCAGAGGGCGAGGGAAACCGATATGAGAAAAGGCGAAGAAAACGTTCACAGCAATACCCGATATCAGAAAAGGCAGACGATAGTACAATTTCCTTGTCAAAGAGCCCCACTTCCCAAAGGAAAAACTTTGTAAGTGGAGAGCACAGGCAAAGCAGGGAGCAACGCATCCCAGCGAATGAACTTCGGCATCAAAGAGACCTTCTGGGGTCTTACGGATTAATAGACAGTCCAGAGGGAGTTTGAGAGCGTGGCACAAAACGGAATGGGATGTGACCTCACCTGCACATGTCTGGATGTTTTATAGTTAACTTCCAACATTTTCAACATTATAAATAACAGTTATGTTATGAAAAGAAAAATGTGCATGAAACAGAAATGGCCCAGGAAAGACAGAATTATGTAATATTCAGATTTCTAGCTTCCAAAAATAACTGCCGTGGCCATTATCAACAGTAGAAAAATCTTTTCAGACTTCTACATAACTAAGCAAAAAAGCAATGTGACAGAATCCTTCCAATTACGTAACTAAATTATTTATAACTTTTAAAAACGTTTTCTATTAGAAGTAGGAAGTACGTACTACAAGAAGTGGTCAGTCTGCCATAACCGGGAAAGTTGTAGCTAAAGGTCATCTCTAATTAGATATCAAATGAAAAATTTAACTTTTAATGGGAAGACGTTCCCTTTAACGATACGCTTCAGTAAAAAAAAATTATAATAAACCTAAAGAAAAGAATATTTGCAGGAACTGAGTAAGTTCAAGCCAGTCATAAGAAAATATTCACATGAATGACCAACTGATTAAGTAGAGGTATTTTGAAAACTATAGTTTTCATGTAATCGCAGGAAGAAGCCCCTTCAGAATCTAATGTTAAACATTTACAGCTTGGCAGTTAAATGCTGGGTTAGCCAGGTTTATGCTAAGGAAATCAGTCTAATAATTTATTACTGAAATATGAGATAGTGGTCTGAAAATATCTGGTTAGATGACCCAATAAAATATAAAATCTAAAAATATATACACGGTAAAAATATTGAACTACAAAAAAAAAAAACATTCGCAAAGAATTGAAACAATATTATGCAGAAATCATCAGCATAATATTTCTTGCGTGACATGCAAATCTCTTCAGGGATAGTTTCTAGAGCAAACAGACTGGGGAGAGAGAGAGAGAGAGAGAGAGAGAGAGAGAGAGAGAGAGAGAGAGAGAGAGAGAGAGAGAGGTGCACGAATGTAAATCTGAGAAAGAATTCTACTGCTACAATTTCTAGATAGGAAAAGAAGGTGAACACAATCGTGTTTTATACCAAAAAAAAAAACGACTACAGACACAAAGTAAATACAGTATTAAAAATTTAAGCCAAGCGCGAATAATATTAACTCCTCGAGAGTTTCACTTCTCATCCGTCTTTGACAGAGAATATAAAAAATATTTACAGAAGAAAACAAAAATACAGAAAAATTTACACAATTTGTTCAATGTCTAAATTCAATCTAGACATGATTTAGCCTACCAATAAGATGCATCGACCCATGTGTCGCAAAAGCAATCAGACCCTATTTAACAATAAGCGCCTGCGAGCAGCCGCTGATGAAATTAACTACCTGAGCAGGACTGCGAGGTCTTTCACAATAGACATGAAGGACAACGACTATAATTAATGACAGAAGCGCCAAGGATCAAATGCTTGATCCCGCATACAACGACAGTAGATCGCAGAGTTAAATTTTCCGTGATGGCAGAGAATGAGTTATAGACTATTTAGTGATAGTGACCACAGGGGTATTCAAATTGGGTCTGGTGGAATGTTCCGTGTTTCCAAAACCCCTTGTCAAAGTAAATGAAATTGATAACGTTGTTGATAACATGAAGGTATAACAATTTAATTGTATGGCATCAAGCAAAAACAATTTCATTTTTTCTTAATTTTTTGACATTACACATATCGAACGTAATTATCTTATTTGTTATCTACAGTTATGAACCAATTTGTAGTGGACAACATTTCAACATTCAAACATTTTTCGTCTCAAGAGAAACGTCATGGCGTCGTATCAAGTAAATCCAACTAAGTTTTAGAAAACATGCATAGTAAAGAGGACCCTTTCATGGTAAGTCCACTTAATGACCAGAATAACGACACTATGCATGCCTTGAAATTATATGTTAAAATACATTAAACCGATTTTCTGTTTAAACCAGTGAATCTAAATACAAACATCGTTCAACTAAAGCATCAAATACCGTTCAGACGAAACACCATTTTGCTATAAAGATTTGTGCATGTGATATTAGAATTTATCTGTAAAATATTGGACGCTGTGTAACTATATTTGGCATGGTCTGTGGACTATGACTGCCATACAACTCCATCGTGTACTAAAATTGCCCACTAATAACAACATAACATTGACAATGAGAGAGGTATAATTTCCAGACCATTTACGCGGACTAATATCACAAGTCCAACTGTGTTCCACGAACAACTTTCCTGTTATGTGTTAATAATAATTTACAGTTCATAAAGAGGACCTTCGATGAACACTCAACGAGGAAACGAGCTGTAAACGCAAATATGATCAACAGCACAGAAAGTACTGTGAATTTTCTACTCGCTTTAGAGATGTTTCCAAAATAAGGGTACAGGGAAGAAATCCGGTGTTATGAAAGGTTAGCCAAATATACACCAATAAAAGTATTATATCAGAGTTACAGACTAAACAGAAGTGTAAAAAAACTTTGCGACAGAAGAAAAAACAAGGCGGTATTAATCTATTTTCAAAGAAAACAAATCTCCATCTCGATTTAAATCCGTTTATGTTTGATGAAAACAACGCTCCTTTGTCCTATGCTATTTGCCTAGAATTCTTATGTGATGATATGATGGAAACTGATGATCAAAACAAGTATTTGTTTTTCACAGTGTTAAATGAAAACAGAGTACAAAGTTCTGATTAGTTGTTTTTGAGATTTTTGACGTTTATACCACTTATATTTCAAACTAAATTTAGAACAAGTTAACAGGTTAACGGTTGGTGACAGCAGAGAAATTAACACCCAATCTTTGAGGGTAAAGAAAAGGGCAGTCTTTGGTAGGTATCCCATTATGCCAAACTGATTTCTATATGAGGAACATGCATTGTTAACGTTTTATCATATATTATATCTTTTGTAATTTTATGAAAGCATTTTCCATTTGGAGCTCGTCTATTTTTCAATTTTTACACAGCTTTTTGATATTTGTTTCAAGTCAAAAACGGCTATAATACTTCAAAGACGAGACTCTGAGAAAACGATTGCTTTATAAGGGGATGAGGAACGAGGTAGGAGAGGAGAAGGGTTTATCGATGGAGGGGAAGATTCCTTCACCTCATATACTTGTAGCAAAAGATGATAGTTACGGCTGGTAAAAATTAGACGTGGACTTTAAAGAGAGAGAGAGAGAGAGAGAGAGAGAGAGAGAGAGAGAGAGAGAGAGAGAGAGATACATGTAGTCGTAAATGCTGTAACCAGTTATAAGATGGCCGTGTTAATCAAGGAAAACTGTTTTGACCTACAAAGACTATACAGTTAACAAGAATTAACACAACTGTATCTTAATTCATTTTGACTTGTTGCTATAAAATTTGCCAGAATACTCCCCGTTCAAGGGTTTTTATGATTTGTTTTTTGGCTTTTTTTAAATGAGGAATGCATGATAGAGACGTTTACCTCATATAAAGGAATGTAATCAGTTACAAGAAGAATAATATGGATGCTGAATTTGATGTTGCTGAGTGTCGTCTTCACTGCTTACAAAAATAGGTGAACGGAAAACTGGGTGCTAAGATCCCATCTTCATGATTATAAATATTATATTTTTTAACTTTAATACTCATGGGTATTATTTTAGCACAGCTAAAATATTTATGGCAACAGTTGTTATCTCTGTATTCAAACATTTTGAAGTCGTAGTTCCATATCAAAACTTTGACTTAAGGTCACTATCATTAATTTTTCACATTTTACACATAACAGGCTGATTCTAATCACATTACTATAAAATTGCTGGAGACCTTTCACTGCACTTGATAAAGAACAGAAAAAAATAAAAGCAGTAAACATAACAGGCGCCTCGATATGGTCAAGGAGATACTTTTCCACTCTGCAAAATGTTACACGGCAAAATGGTATTTTTGTAAATGAACAAAAAACAGCTTTCCCCGAAATATTAATACAGACGAGCATGTTCACCTCAAAAGCATTACCACCAAAAAATAACCAAATAACCACTTCTTTACGAAACACCCCTCAGGCAAGTCATGAGGGTGCGACAGAGACCAGATGGCTAAACTAAACGGGAAGCGCGAAAGACATCCACATACCTAGATACCAATAAGGAGCGAAAGTCAGAGATCTTGACCTCAATAGATATTGGCTTTCCCTGTCATCAAACCTGGTTGCGATTTCGCAACAACATGAATAAAACACTACTAGAACCAGGATCCAGTGATTAGAACGAAAGGTCGGATGAAGGGATCTCTCTATCGCTTGTTATTCGGAACGAGCTTGACGACGGGTGCTACACTGCGTGGGGCAGGAGGGTGGATCTGTCATGTCTCCCCTACCCTCCCGATCCCATACATACCCCGCTCCCAGCCGGGGCGGACAAACAGGTTTGCATGAGGAGGGTGGACGTGTCATATCTCCCCTACCCTCCCGATACCCTACCTACCCCACCCACACGGGGGCGGACAAACAAGATCCACTCAGATTTGATTATTATTGAGAAATCCTTTCCAGCACTCGATCTCTCGAAAGAAATGGACTTTAAAGGTTCGAAAAAGACACGGAGGGTTGTTATACAACCTAAAATGAATTATGGATAAATAGTGATGGGATCCCCTAACAGACACTATCATACATAGTGCATTCACAGAACTGTATGGGATTCACCATCATAAAAGTAACCTTGTTTTACAGGCCATAAAGTGACGCAAATGAAAAAAGTTGGCTAAGCTTCAAGGTCAGTCAATGGTCTATATACAACTTTAGTCTATGGATATAAAACGTAATGTGTACGTTACATGCAAGACTCGTTTAGCCGAGGCTCAGCTTGAATGTGGTTAATCGATAGTAGAGACTGAATGACATTTTCTTTTGATTCCCTCCTTCCCCAATTCCATTCCCCTACCACCAGCATCTCAGTATTACACAATCGACTGACCCATTTGCGATTGCCTAACTAGGAGGCGATGTGACCTCTCCACTCTCGAAGAGTAACTCTAATTTACTTTTTACTTATTTTTTGAATTGCGTATTCTCGAAACCGGTTTCCATCTGCAGCTCTCATGCTGTCAGTAAAATGTAATTAAATGGCTTACAGCGTAGTTAAAACACCGAAGAATGACGTTTATATTACGGCACTTTGCGTCAGGAGTAATTTTCAGTAATATTTAAATTCGTGCCCCTTTCATTGATTCCTACTTAATTCAAAGGAACACGAGAGAGAGAGAGAGAGAGAGAGAGAGAGAGAGAGGGTGCTTGTTAATATGAAATACGTAAATCTGGCCTCTGTTACCTCAACGTATGTTTGATTGTAACAATTTGTTGTTGTTCGTTGGAATCTATGACGGTGTTGAGTACTTGAATCTATACGAATGTAATATGAAGTGAACGTTTTGTAACGATATTTTATCGTTAAGCCCTTTTCTCCTACACAGAAATGGTTCCCAAATAAAATGAAGGCAATTTCCCTCCTATATTACCACTTTCTTGACAGAATCATGGATGCAGCCCTTATGAAGAAAATTACACATCATTAGCAACCTGATACACCTACTCATAAGGATAATCAGCAGCGCATCAAAGCTCCCAACAAATAATGCGCCATTCACTTCCGAATGCGCACAATGTCTCGTTTCTGTTTCAATTCTTTTTCCGGTCACACCTATCCAGCAGTTTCTCGGAATTCCTCTCCTTTCTGCTAACAGTTCAGAATTATACTTTATGGAACTATGGTAAATGCATGATCAGCAATGCCGTCATATGATTCAACTTGCCTTGTGCGCTTAAAAACAAAAATAAGCAATTAAATAATTTGTCCAATTATACGAACTGTGCGACTGTAAATGATCAAGAGAGAAGTGTTGTATATACTCATTTAATACAATCTCGAAAAGTAAAACAATCATAATTTGTGCCAAAAACTGAAATATATAAATGAAAAGAAAGTTAGTAAACGCCCACAGTGGCAAACAAATCATACATAAAAGAGGATTAAAAGGAGACGTTCACAGAATAAAAAAACAACCCTAATATTCGTTACGGCAGTCGAAAAAATGAAAACGACAAATCCGAGCATTAATGTGCCTTTCTCGTTCGTTCCAAACCCATTAAACGAATTTCTGTTTTTCGACTGGAATGTTGACGGTTGACGATTTCTCTTTAAGCCTCTGAAAGCCTACAGAAGTTTACTGACGATGGAAACAGACGGAGACGAAGAATTGGACAAGGGATTAAAAGGGAAACAGACGGAGACGATGGACGAGGACACGGGATTAAAAGGGAAACAGACTCTCAATTTATTCTCGCTTGACGTTTCACCTCTCACAATAACTAACTCCGGTAAAGAGTTCCTTTGCTGAATGAAAAATATATCATGGAAGTAAACTCAAGTCTTATCATTATAAAAATGTCCCTTTTTTATATAACAGTTAGTTGGAAGCTCTTGATTACAAAGAGGACAGCCAGATTTTAATATTGTCGTCAAAATGTACTTAACGCAGTTATCATAAGTAATTTTAATTTAAAACAAGTAAAAAATATGCGCCGAATTTCCTTCGGCGCAATCGAGTTTTCTGTGCATCGTAAAATGCTGCATGAACCGCGGCCAATTAAACTTTCAGCCACGGCCAGGTGGTGGCCTGTCCTGTAGTGTTGCCAGACGCACGATCATGGCTAACTTTAACCTTAAGTAAAATAAAAAACTACTAGGGCTATAGGGCTGCAATTTGGTATGTTTGATGATTGGAGGGCGGACAGAAAAAGTGCGGACAGAAAAGGTGCAGACAGAAAAAGTGCGGACAGAAAAAAGTCCGGCCAGAAAAGGTGCACACAGAAAAAGTGCGGACGGACAGACAAAGCCATCTCAATAGATTTATTTAACAGAAAACTAAAAGTATAGTTTACATGAAGAACATGTATAGAATAATAATCACCAGTGGTTGGACATGACGAACTGTAATGAGCTCATTTGAGTGCAAAATTCAAGGAGAGGTTCATTGCGTCAGCGAAGTGCGCACGGGCACAGTTACACAGAAACGATAAGTACAATATGCGCATGATGGAATAATGAAGATTAGCTACTTAGAGTCAGATGGCTGGATAGTCGGAAAAGATATCAAAAGGGAAATTACGGAAGTTTCATATGTAAATGAGGTAATGTTTAAAACGAGAATAATACTGCTCTATTACTGTCATCAATAATAATAAACACAATTACTTATACATGATTTAATGGGTATGAAGCAGAAATCTAAACTAAGTATGGAGCCGTAGCTTAGAACCCAACAATGCTCTCAGTCCCCAGACCAGGTAACAGGCAGCAAATAAATAAATAAATAAATAAATATATATATATATATATATATATATATATATATATATATATATATATATATATATATATATATATATATATATATATATATTATTTAATTATCTGTCTACACACACACACACACACACACATATATATATATATATATATATATATATATATATATATATATATATATATATATATATATATATATATATATATATATATATATATATATATATATATCTATATATTATATGTATGTATATATATAAAACAGGAAATTTTAAATTAATAAGAAAAAAGAAGTCTAAAGTCATTAGGAGTTATCACTTTAACTTACCTTTTGGATCTGAGGACTGCTTTTTTGAAGTCCATTGATTCTACAGTTTTTGGTATGTTGGGAAGACCAAGTTATCTCAATTTCAGTCCTGAAAGGAATATGCAGGTTAGCTGCAAAAGTGTAACACCGCAAAGCGGGAACTTTTACTAATTCCTACTTTCATTTGACTATTTATTTAAAATGGAAAAGGAGTTTACTTAAGGCGCTTGAAGAAAGATTATATACCAGAATAAACAATGAATTAAGATTATGAAATCATTTATAACACAGATCAGAGAATAGAAAAATCCATTTGACAAATTGAAACACCTTGAAAACAACCAGCCATGTTAATACCATTCAGATCCTTCAAATTTCTTTGAGCGCATTTTCATATTTGTGTTGCACAGATTATGACTTTTTCCTGCATGGAGAAGTGAATACAAGGTAAGTAAGCTCTTTAAACGTAACATAATTTTGCATATAAAACTATTTTGATTACAACCAAAATTAAATAATATATTAACCCATTGACGCAATCCAAGAAAACATATCCTAAAAACAATGATTAAATGAGCCAAATTTAAAGGTATTACCGCTTTTTAATATTACACATTATTTTTCCTTTCCGCTAAACTGTCACGAATCAAAGACGGACACTTTCGCCATTTCCTTAATAAATTGTTCTTGTCCCTAAGAATTTTAGTCATATTTTTCGTTTTTTCCTAGATAGTGACCCTCGAGTAAAACCCCGTTGGGGAATACCATAACAACATAAACAAAGGACTGTAAATATCACAAAGATAATGAAATATTAGTCCTAGATAACGACCCCCCAACTTTTTGGGGTCAATATCTAGGAAAGATCACAAAAATCGAAAGTTATTTCATTTCGGGAAAAGGTTTGGTCCTGTGGGCGCTCGTATAAGAACCTCTTTACTGCACGTTTTAGGTCAATAGGTGGGTGGCAAAAGGCCTTTACTGATACTACGACACCACTTGCAATCCACCAAACAGTGTTAAATTATATGCTATAACATTAAAGAACAGCCCACAAAACTATCGTGAAGGACTTCATTAAATATGGCTCAGTATAGCAGCTCTCAATCGTAAGACTAACGAAACATTAAGTATATTATTTAGGGTTAGTTCGATCTGGCGTAACAATATCGAAGATCATAACTGTCAATGATATTAACGCCACCTCATGAAAAGTATATTAAAATGTTTTACAAATAACATAACCATGAAACAAATTCCAAAGTGACACTGATATCACTCCCAACATTCCTGCTTAGAATCTTAGCAACAATTAAAAACTTTTTTTTACGTAGTTTTTTTGCATAGTAACAGAGTGAAAGTCTAAAGAAACTTTAGCGTGATTTCTGACATTTCATGAAATCCTAACTTCTTTATCGTTACGTTCTACCATGTCTATGTTTTCTTTATTTCCAAGAGATGTATGGCCAATTTCCGTACCCAAATACATCAAACCATCTTTTGACATTTTTTATGGAAGACTAATCTCTGTTCCTGAATATTTAAAAACACTTTTAATTATTATACCCTCTCGATCATCCTTTGGACTCTTTTTCATCTTTTAACATCTTTGTGGTCGTTGGTTTATTTCCTTAATTAATCGCATTTCAAGATGATAATTTATTATCAAAGATAACCCCGAGAAGTCTTAATATCGTTCTGATTTGATTACACAATAATAAATAATGAATATGTTATCTGCAAATACTGTAGCCTCCTCTTTTTCACTGTGTTCTTAATTCTGTCTACTTAAAAACATTCTTTTTCTAAGAAAAACGATATTTTACTTTTTCATCTAGCGATGCAATCGTAACGACGCTTTTAAATATCAAACTCATTTTTCGCTCACAATCACATTCTCTCTCAATACTGATTCCCTCTCCACCAACAGACATCCCAAACCCTCCCCCCCAACACCCCCAAAACACCCTACTCAGTACTTGAAGGTCGGTAATGATAGCTCTCGACAAAAATTGTATCCCTTTTTGGCAAGGCGAATAGCGTTGCCATTTGCATTGTGTACAGCCCAAGGGTTAAGTTAAGTATAGCTTAGTTTTACCAGACCACTGAGCTGATTAACAGCTCTCCTAGGGCTGGCCCGAAGGATTAGACTTATTTTACGTGGCTAGAACCAATTGGTTACTTAGCAACGGGACCTACAGCTTATTGTGGAATCCGAACCACATTATAGCGAGAAATGAATTTCTATCACCAGAAATAAGGGTGGATTGCCAGGTAGGAGCTATTGCGGAAAGTGTAGTTTTCCCAAATCCAAGGCTGTGGAAAACTAATTGCAAATGAATGGATTCGTCAGTGATCTCTTTGCAACGTTGATGGTTCAGTTGTTTATCTCACTCTCTTTTTCTCTGTCTCTCTCCCTGTCTCTGCCACTCGGGGATCACCGAATCGCATTATGATTTCCTCACAATCTGATGCTAGTAGATATAATCATTAACAAATCTAAATTTCGTTTGCCTCCCCAAAGTTAATATTTTCAGATTTCTCAATTCTTCGTATTGCTTCCTTCTCATTCGACCATAAATAACTTGGAAGGAGTGTTATACTCATCTTACCAACAGTATTTTCCCAGGTATGAATGTACTCAAATACGGTTACAAAAATAAAATAAGACGTTCCATCCTACCATAGAACATGACCACGGCTGGAGTGAGATTTTTAACGGATTAAAGAGTAGGTTAAGTTGTTATATCATATGGGACAGCGGGATGGTAAGATTGCAACAAAAGCGCTATTGACCTTAACATTTTTTTTTCGAGTGCTTTCTGTTTAATAAGCCTTTGGTTTCTGGATAAAAATGGCATCCGAGTAGAGAAAATCCAGCTAATATCGAGTCCGACATCAAAAAGGTTCTATGACAAGGGCGAAAATAATGGAATTAATAAGAGCACGAGGAACCCTATCTCAGCGAAGTTTTAATATACCTATTATTATGAAAAGCATGTCACAAATATGCAGCTGGCTGGGGAACATTTAAATCGACAGACACCTGTAACCCTTGAATTGATACTGGTACGGCAAACCTCGTCAATATGATTAAGGAATTAGTGTTACAGTTTATTAAAAAAACTGCCTCAAATATTTTGAACTGTGGAGCATATCAACAACTGAAAAGATGAAAGCCATCTCATACTGGGTGTTATGGCGCGTGGCACTACTGAGGTTAGAGGGCTAAAGTCTGGTATGCTTGATGATTGGAGGGTGGATGGTCAATATACCAATTTGCAGTCCTCTAGCCTCCGTAGTTTTTAAGATCTGAGGGCGGACGAACCGACAAAGCCGGCTCAATAGTTTTCTATTACAGAAAACTAAAAATGATAAACGTATGGGAAACTTAAACACATCACTGTAGAAGGCTGTGGTGCACATGATATAACACAGCTCAGAGCTTAAGAGTAAGGTTTTGTTTACCACCCGGCGTAAGGTTACTATATATGACATCTAGGAAGATTAACTGCTCCTACTGATGCACATATACTATCACTACTGTGTGGACCAGTTTGGTACGAGAGGGTGTTGACATCCCTCAGCCACCCAGAGTTTGAAAAATTGAACCAAAAAAAAACAACCTTGCACAGATATTAAGTGATAAAAATCCCCTTACGTGCGCAGTAAATAAAACAGACAATACCGAAAAAGCCCAGCTTAATATACTATTTGAGATTATGTATTATGGAAACTGCCTCCACCATTACCAATACAACATTGATTATATTTTCATTATTAATCGGGTATAGCTCTTCGAGTTTCACAGAAGTCTGAGAGGTGATTAAGAAAGTGTAATGGCAACAATGTGTGTGAGACGGAGAGAGAAAGTTTCTCAAAGACTTTTATCCAATAAAGAAAATTGGCTGTTCAGCTTATCTCCTTGAATTTTACTACCGCTGATCGTCAGTCTGCCAATAATCCTGCATTCCTACCTCTCAGGCCTCTAGAAGCCTTGATTGTATTTCCTAATGGTTATGCCCGAGACATCTTTTGGGCTTACGCTACGCTTTTTCTCTCATACTCGTTCTTTTTTTCCTATTTCCTTCATCCTGGATAAAGGAAATAAGTTTGGCGTCCCGCCGTTCTTTTGGGAATGAACTTACAGAGCGCGACCCCAGTTAAGGATAAAATGACTGCAGTGCTTAACTAATGGACCGGAGAAACTGACATAAAACATATATTTACACACACACGCACACGCGCACACATATCACACACACATACACACACACACACAATATATATATATATATATATATATATATATATATATATATATATATATATATATATATATATATATATATATATATATATATATATATATATATATATATATATATATATATATATATATATATATATATAGCTGTATAGCTGGGCGTGTTGTTACTTATTTCGATGTACAGTCGACCAATAGATTTCTAGCATTTTTTCTGCTTTTGGACTTTTGTAACCATCCTCTGACTTGAAGAAGGCAATGCATCGCATCGCCTCTCGCTGGTGGACTCTCCCGTGATTCACATTTCCCATTTTAGTCGTTTCCAATAAGCCTGCATGTCATATCTAGTTAAGAATACCTAGTGTCCTATCTAGTCTGCCTTCACGGAAAGAATGTGTTTTTTGACACTTAACAATGAATTTGACATTGGTTACTCGAAGGGAAATAAATAAGAACAACACTGATTCAACAGCAAGACTGATGTTTCCAAATTTATTTTCAACAACAATAGGATTTTTATATAAGAGATAAATCACATGGACCAGGCAACGTTATCCTAAGGGTTGGCTAATGCTTATCTTGAGTTTCGAGGAATCGGGACTGAAAACCAAGACAGGAGATGAATTTTCCTTTCCTTTGCAAAAAGAAATATATAAATTACTCTCTGGATTTCATTCTGCCACTTGTGAGAACACCTAGCGAATAATAATTCGAAGCTAAACACATCATCATCATCAACTTAATGAGGCTGAGACGATCTGTAGGGTTGATGCTACGATAAAGGCATATATAATGCCTTCTTTTATATTATGAAAAATGTTATAAACGTTGAAATAAGTTGTGAGAGAAAGTGAGACTAGCCGGACGACGGTTTTCTAATGCAACTTAAGTCACCTAATCATGTGCACGCAACAGGAAGTGTAACGCGCTTAACCAAATGAATTTCACTTCTGCTGCCGTTGTTTCCTCCACCCCAGAACAGATCCAACATAAAATTCTCTACGTGGAAACAGTCTCCGAAGTGCTAATACAAGAAAGGATACATATTTTCGTTAGTTAAAATATAGTGCATACACACATACACACACACACACAAATTACATACTCAAAGACGTCTATGAAACATTTCGTCACTAAACATGAAAGCCGACCTGAGAAAAGTACATTATACAGAATCTCGTCCTTCCGATCAATGGAGTAGAACATCCGTCATTAAGAAACAAATGGATTTAATTCCTTCTCCCGGTCTTTTGTCCCCAGAAACAACGACTATACCACCTATTCCTTCTTAGGGATATGAACGATCGATTACCACACCTTCTCCCCAGATAGCAACGAATTCGTCTGGGGTCCCCTTGGATACATCGGAATAAAGTATGCTTAGCACTTGAATTTCCACCTTCAGCAATCTATTATATAGATACGACAGTCTATGTAATGGAAATGCAATTCTCCTTGGGAATGGTGGTAATGTTCCCAATGTGGCTTTTATTTTATGAGCTCTTGATTATGAATTTGTAAAACAGAGCAACAATGATAATAACATGGACAAAAAACTGTAACATGTCGAGTATTGTATCGCTTCTACCGCTAATCTATTACTACCACGAAGAAGAAGAAGAAGAAGAAGAAGAAGAAGAAGAAGAAGAAGAAGAAGAAGAAGAAGAAGAAGAAGAAGAAGAAGAAGAGCAGTAGAGAATAATCATGTTCTGATAGATTCTGGTAACATAGAGGAAATTCTAGTCCAGTTTTTTAAGAATATTTGTATAAGAATTCTCTCTTCTTAAACAGCTATACGTAGATATGATCTACAGAAGTAGGGTCTTTTTGTTATATGGAATAAGCAAGATACTTCATAATATATATAAATTACATAAGATGCTAAAATGTATCTTAACTAATTTATTTGTTTATTTACTTCTTCATTTATTTATTTATTGGTTGAGGAACATCATTTCGCACAATTAAACCAGTCGAAGAACATATCGCGAGAAGAAATTATTGAAACTTCATAACATAATTTACTCACAAATATCAGTGATAAGGTAACATAACTTTTCTCATCGAGACAAAAGTAATATCATCGAAATTTAAGAAAAGAGAATTTCAAAATATTCAATGAGTAGGATTCGTGTGCAACGGTCATAGGTAGTAACCGGTATCAGCAAATGAGACTGAAACTGTGAGGTCCAGATCTGTCGCCGGGACGCATATTTCCCAAGTCTGGAAGAGTATAGGGATAGGGAAAATTAGGACCAATCAAAGCGCGCGGAGCTGATCATGACGTCAATCACAAGCCACGCCTTTTAGCTCCTCAGTCCCCATATCCATTACCGCCAATCACGGTGCCGAAGAAAAACTTCACAAATTCACAGTTTATGGCTTGTATGACTTATACAGTACATTTTAGTGAGATATATCTAAACATAATGCAACACTAATTTAACAACAATATATTCTTCAAATGAGATACACCGTGAAATATATTATCCGTTAATTCCTGCTCCCAAACTCGATATTTACTGCATAAATAATATTTTCACCGCGAGTTTCTAAATTATATACTTGAAAAGGCAAGTTTATTTCCATTTATAAAGAGTTGCAATAACTCATGGGATGAATAAAACAATATAATACAAGATGGTAAAAATGATGGTATATGACCTGTAATAGCAGAAATGATGGTATATGACCTGTAATAGCACTACAGACTACAGACAGGAAGCCAAGAACTTCGCGGCGCTTCGACTCCCATCAAAATGAATTTAATCTTGGACTTCGAAAGTGACGGCTTTAAAAATGTTGACATTAAATATGAACAAGACTGTGTAAAACTTAGAACTAATGTCAAGTGCAGAGAAGAATTCAAGCAGTGGAAAGAAACTTTTTGTGAAAAAAAGTAAGCAGTTTTAATTCTTATAAATTGTAACCAGTTGGCGGCGAAAGAAAATGTTGCAAATGCTAAGTCGCATGGCAGTGGTCACTGAGCTAGAGGGCAACTGAAGTAAGCTGCTGCTAAAATGTTGACAGGATGTAGTGTTATATGATGGACTGTGCAATATACTTTTTTTCTCATCCCTAAAGTACTTCTTGTAAGTTAAAAATATATAAAAGAACAAACTCTGAACATTTACCGATATATTATTTCAATGCAGTTTGTTTTATTTGGCTTTCATTATTGTATAAATTTAAGTCTCAGCTCAGTATTAAGTCTATTTTAGCCCCAAGGATGTACAGTACTGTGTTATATATATATATATATATATATATATATATATATATATATATATATATATATATATATATATATATATATATATATATATATATATATATATATATATTATATATATATACTGTATATATAATATATATATATATATATATATATATATATATATATATATATATATATATATATTTGGTTATATGGAGATAAATGAGAACTCAGTCCTGGAACATGAGTTTATTCCAACGTTTCGACCGCTGAGGTCTCCAGGAACTGACAAAGTGCAGGTTATAGCAAGTATATATACAAAATCATATTCCCCAGGGCTGCAAGTGTCGGGTAGGGTAAGGAGATTAAAACATAAGCGCAGCCCTCGGGAATATGATTTTGTATATAGCCTATACTTGCTACAACCTGTACTTTGTCACTTCCCTGAAGAAGACCTCTGCGGTCGAAACGATGGAATAAACTCATGTTCCAGTACTGAGTTCTCATTTATCTCATTGTAACCACACCTGTCAAAAATGAACTCTCATCATATATATATATATATATATATATATATATATATATATATATATATATATATATATATATATATATATATTGTAACGATCTCCTGTGAGTTATAGTCTAGGAGTAGGTGAGGAGTCATTACACAAACACACACCGACACTTGGAAATATTAAACCAGAACAATAATATGAACGTAAATGAAATATGAGGAAATAATCAGGACTTATAATTACACAAATAACACCTGTTCCCACTAATCAAACACAGCACAACTCTTACATAAATAAAATAGAATCCTTAACTTACGAATACATCACAATTGCAAATACTTCACAAACACTCTTTACGTATGTAGAACAAAATAAAGGTACCACCAAGGAGCAGTTCGAGAGAAGTTAAAGGTCCCGGGAAGTCTGAAAGCCGAAGAAGACCAGTCACGGAGCCAAGGAAGTAAACAGAAAACGAGAAGAAGCAAGGAGTCTCTCAGAGAAGGAAAGGAAGGGTGGTAGCGTACATAAACAAGGATTCTTAAACTTATATGATTAACGCATATCATATGAGTAAATACAAATATGGGTCTTGGCAGCTCCCCGGGGCTAAAAGGCGGCTGAGAAGTGTCACGATGATCATCCATATGGGGATGGCGAGGGGACGCTTGAAGATGCCTAAATGCGAGACAAGGCATCTGCTACTTTGTTTTCTGCTCCAGGAATATGCTTTACTTTCACATTGAATTCCTGGATAATGAAAGACCACCGGAGCAGTTTCTTGTTATGGAGCTTTGCTTCTTTCAAGGAAGGACAGTGGCAAGTGATCTGATAAGACTGTCACAGGAGTATTTCCGCATCCCAGATACACACTGAAATGTAGAAGTGCAGCTACTACACCATACAGCTCTTGTTCTACAGTAGACCAGCGCTGCTGAGTGGCAGAGAACTTCCTGGAAAAGTATGAAACAGGAAGCAATGGGGATCCATCAGACGGCTCTTCATCACTGGACTGCAGAAGCACAGCACCAATACCTGTGTTGCAAGCATCAACCTGTAGATAAAAAGGCTTGTACACATCTGGGCATTTCAAGATTGGATGGGAGGTTAACATAGTTTTTAACTGATTGAAAGAGTCTTGGCATTCTGGTGACCAAATAAATTTTGCTTTAGCTGATGTGAGCTCATAGAGAGGTTTTGCAACAAGAGCAAAATTTTTACAAAATCTACTATAATAAGCAGACATTCCAAGGAAAGTCTGTACTTGCTTACATTTAGATGGAACTGGATACTCTAAGACTGCCTTAATGTTACTATCTTTAGGTATGACAGAACCACTACCAATTACATGACCTAAATAGCTAACTTTGGCATTGCCAAAACAGGATTTGGAAAGATTAATAGTCAAATTGTTTGCGTGAAGTTTGTGGAAACAATGCTTGCAGTGTTTCAAAATGCTTATCCCAGCTGCTTGTTGCAACAACCAAGTCATCCAGGTAGGCATATACATCTTCAAGATCTCTGATCAACTCATTCATCACACGCTGGAAGGTCGCAGGGGCATTACACATGCCAAATGGAAGAACGTTGTACTGAAACAAGCCAAAAGGAGTAATGAATGCACTGATCTCACTGGCATTTTCAGTTAACTGTATTTGATAATAGCCCTTTAAGAGGTCTATTTGAGTTAAATATTTGCAGTTACCTATATTGTCCAAGATATCCAGTATTCTAGGAAGAGGGTAAGAGTCCTTCTGTGTAACACTATTTACTCTTCTATAATCTGTGCACATCCTCACTTTCCCATTGGGTTTGGCAACTAATATGCAAGGCGAAGCCCAAGGTGAGCAACTAGGGGAAGCTAATCCATTATTTAATAAATATTCAACCTCTCTTTCATCAGCTGCAGTTTTTCACCCCACGATACGGTAATATGGCTGACGAATAGGACTTGTATTAGGGAAAAGCTTTATGTCATGCAAAATAATATTACAATTACCAGGAGTATCTGAACATACACTTTCATATTTGAGTAACAGACACTCTAATTGTGTTCTCTGCTCACTAGTTAAACCGTTCAAAATACTTATCTAAGGATGCAAGAATGTCAGAGTTGGAACAATCTGTCCATGAAGTATTCAGGTCTAAGTGCATATCCGTCTCATCGTAGTCTTTGGTACTCCCACCACAAGGTTGCACACTTACTTCACAGGGATGCACACTGTCATTAACTAACACTGGGGAAATCTTATGGTAAGGTTTAATTAGGTTGACATGAACTAGCTGGGTAGACTTCTTCCTGTCAGGGGTAGAGACAACATAATTAAGTTTATTAATAACTTTTTGTTACCTTATATGGTCCTGAGAACTTATGTTTTATTGGAGATCCTGGAATTGGAAAGTATACTAAAACATTGTCACCAACTGTGAACTTTCGGTACTTTAGCTTTTTTGTTATAATTTACTTCCATTTTCTCTTGTGAGACTTTCAGATTATCATAGGCAAATTTATGAATTTTGTCAAATTTGTCTTTCATGTTTTGCAAGTACTTGGTAACTGTAACAGGAGTGACTACTTCAACCTCACCAATTAAATTTTCTTTAACAACTCTTAGCACATCTCTAGCCTTTCTACCGAAAAGCATTTCAAAGGGAGAAACTCCAATTGACTCATTTGGGACACTGCGTATCACGAACATCAAGAGATCCAGATTTTCATCCCAATCCTTGGCAGACTCCAAGGCATATTTTCCAAGAAGACTTTTCATCGTTTGGTGTGCCCTTTCCAACACACCCTGAGACTGTGGATGATAAGCTGAAGAAAATGACTGTTTAATATTTAGTTCTTTCAAGACAGATTGAAAAACATCACTTTTGAAATTTGTTCCTCTATCACACTGTAATTCTTTAGGAAAACCTAAAACAGTAAATATTTTAATAAGACTTTCTATGATCTTTTTGGCAGATATATTAGGTAAAGGAATGGCAATTGGAAATCTTGTGGTTGGACACATTACAGTCAACAAATACTGATTACCTTTACGGGTTTTGGGCAAAGGTCCCACACAGTCTATTACAACCTTACTGAATGGTTCATGTGGAATAGCAATAGTTTTTAATGGTGCAGGTGGTATCACCTCGTTGGGCTTTCCAGCTATCTGGCAGATATGACAACACTGTACAAAGCTTTTTACATCATTTTTCATTCCTGGCCAATAGAAATTACAAGATAATCTCTGGTACGTTTTACTTACCCCTAAATGAGAATCAGCACAGTGAGCAATTTCAAGAATCTTACTTGAGTGAAGATGGAACTATAACCTGCTCACAGTCTGCCCATGATTCTTTCGGGGGTGACAATTTAGAAGGACGAAACAAGCACATCAGAATTCCATTCTCAATATAGTAACAAGGAACTTTGTCAATATCTGATTTCTGCACAGCCTTCTCAAATAAACTACTCAAACTACCATCTTCCTGCTGCAATTTAACAAAATTATCTTTAGAAAGGTTTAGCAGATCTGGTAAATTCGAATGGTTAACAGAAACACTAGGTACATTCTTAGGTTGCTCATCAGTAGATTTCTTTGATCGAGTTACTACACAGATTGAATCAGCATGATCAGGACTTTGTGCTTCTAGTTTATTACATTTACTTTCAGGGTTACAAATGATCAAATTGCACATTACTTTACTGCCTGGCAGTAAATCATTACCAAGGACAAGATCTACATCAACAGGAAATTCATTATCAGTGACAGCAACTTTAACAGTTTCATTAACGTAAGGGCAATCAAGATTTTACTTCAGCAAGAGGCAATACTTACTACTTGAAAAGTCTGAAACAACTACATGTTCATCAGTGAATTTAAGATCAGGAACAAGATTCTTATGTATTATGGACTGAGCAGCTCCTGTATCTCTTAGGATAGATACTTCCTTTGAATTGAGAAGACCATGGCAAATAAATTCTTTGAAATAATCCAGCTGATCAACAGCACAATGCAAACCAGTTTTCTTAAACGTTGGCTGTGATGATATTTTACTAGATTGATTAGCTACTTTGCACCCTGGTTTAGTACAATTCTTTATAGTGTGGCCAGGCTGCTTACAATAAGCACAAGAGTTAATACCAGTTGCACCATCAGTATCTTTAGACTTATCAGGAATTTTAGGCCTATTCTTATGAATTAAATTATAGTTATCAGCAAGATTTCCAGCTTTCATTAGATCTTTGACCTCTCTCTCAGCTATATACATCGAAATAGGTGGTGGTAATCTCCGATGGAATTCTTCCAAGACTACTAGGTTAACTAATTCCTTGAAAGTAGTGACATGTTCACTTGCAAGCCATTTCTTGAATAATCTAAGCTTCTGACTAGCAAATTCTGTAAATGTTTGAGAAGCAGTCTTAGTAGCATTCCGAAACAATTGTCTATAACCCTCGCTGGTGATAGCATAAGCATCTAGAATGTTCTGCTTTATAACATTGTAACTTTCACCTATTAAATTAGATACAACTTGAATTGCTTTACCACGTAACTGAGGTTTAATTAACCATAACCACTGATCCGCAGGCCATTCTAGATTAGCAGCAATATCTTCAAAAGCAATGAAAAAACTTTCAACGTCTTTCTCATCAAAAAAGGGTACAAGCTTTCTTGCTCTGGACAAGTCAAACTGAATGGGCTGAGAACTAGAAATACCCAACTCCTGACGATGCTTTTCTACAGCTATTTTAGCCTTTTCCTCCTCTAACTTCTTATTTAACTCAGCCTCTCTAACCTTATATTCTAATTCCAAGTCCAAAAGCTTCTGTTTTTCCTCTAACCTCTTTCGTGAAAGATAATCTTCTTGTTCTTTGCTAACTTCTCTTAGTCTTAACTGTATTCTAGCTAGCTCTAGTTCTTTATCTACTTTACTTTGCTTTGACCTCAAATTAACTACCTGTTCTTCAGTAAAAACATCCTCATCTATATAGTAATCCAGAATGGAGTCTAGAATTTGACCTTGAGCGCTGTGTGGCTCACTTCAATATTAAGCTGACTAGCAAGAGACAGCAAGTCCACCTTCTTCGCTTGAGAAAGCAGAAAGTTTACCAGCAGGGTCTGCTATAAATCCAGATACATCAAAAGGCATTTTGGAGATTATTACTCTACCGGTACAAAATATCAGGACTTCAGGAGTAATTTATCAAAATGCAAAAGTATGAAATACTGCCAGTTTATACCACAAGCATTCTTTATGAATAGTCAAGAAAACTGAACAGAGCTCGTCGTCGAAGTCGAATCAGTAAAAACATTGGTAATGACACTGAAAAATCGCTAAGACTAATGGGCAACATCGAAAATGAAGAACTGTTCTTCTGACAAAAATACACTTAAGATACGTACGTTTATTAAAGATATGCATATGCAAGCATGAGTATGAATGAAGCATTAAAGACGAAATCGCTCGTAAGAACTAACTTCAGACGCTTCTGAAAGCATTGTCTTGTGAAGACCAATAAGTTTGTACGGGATCAAACCGCTAGTCAAGACATAACAATTACTTTAACGATAGTGACTTGGTTTAGGTCGCTACAATAAAGATAGCTTGACAGTTTCCTTATAACAATCAAACACGGAGCAAGGAACTACACGAAGTGCCCTTATAACTCTAAACTCGTCAGTACTATCGGGGAGCAAATTATTGCTAAGACGCCAACACGGCATAAATGACGGAGAACTTATTCTACCGGAGAGACTGGCAATCAGACTAACACTCAAGGGAAGCAACCTCACTTACGCTTTAACCGAAAACTGTGGCAGTGGTTAACAATGGTAAATAAATTTTGTTAACTAAGAATGATCAACACTAATTACGAAAAACCTTATCCTGATATTTGAATACCGAAAAAGCAAGTTTATTCTACATACAGACGTGTGTGTGAAGTTAACATGATAAACACTTTCCGAGTACAAATGAATAATTACCGAAAATAGTAACTTGTTATCCCGGTCAGGCCCCCAAAATGTAACGATCTCCTGTGAGTTATAGTCTAGGAGTAGGTGAGGAGTCATTACACAAACACACACCGACACTTGGAAATATTAAACCAGAACAATAAGGAACGTAAATGAAATATGAGGAAATAATCAGGACTTATAATTACACAAATAACACCTGTTCCCACTAATCAAACACAGCACAACTCTTACATAAATAAAATAGAATCCTTAACTTACGAATACATCACAATTGCAAATACTTCACAAACACTCTTTACGTATGTAGAACAAAATAAAGGTACCACCAAGGAGCAGTTCGAGAGAAGTTAAAGGTCCCAGTCTGAAAGCGAAGAAGACCAGTCACGGAGCCAAGGAAGTAAACAGAAAACGAGAAGAAGCAAGGAGTCTCGAGAGAAGGAAAGGAAGGGTGGTAGCGTACATAAACAAGGATTCTAAACTTATATGATTAACGCATATCATATGAGTAAATACAAATATGGGTCTTGGCAATATATATACATATATATATATATATATATATATATATATATATATATGTGTGTGTGTGTGTGTGTGTGTGTGTGTGTGTGTGTATAGGGATTTTGCTAGTCTTAACGTTTACCACTAGCCCACTCGAGGATGGAACGTTTTTCAGGCGTTACTGCCTGTTGTTTCAGGCTTTAAAAAGGTATTATGTACAGTACTAAAATAATAACTGCCTTACGCTTAAATGAAATGTAGAGAATACAGTTTTGACGACAAATTTATGCACTTAATTTAAGGCGTACATTTGGCTATTGAGTGTGAGCTTGTATGAAAATAGTGGTATACTTATATACTACCGTTATCCCTGGCTTTAATTAATACATGTTGAATATTTGTATAAAATTTTCTGCCGAAAGAGAGTTTGGAAAAAGTGTCATCCATATTTATTTTAAAGCATATTGCAGTTCTAATAAATTTATGCATCAATTCTGCTCTAGTTCAGCTCAGTAAAAGTCTACTGTAACTCCATAAATAGGTATTCTGTACTCCTACAATTGCTAAAAATATTAAATACTAATGAAATACTCATTTTAATTCTTTGTACACAATGAATGACAAGTACGAGCGGTTTGCTAAAGATATTAAATATAGATTAAATAATCAGTGTTTTCTTTGCACACAATGAATTTTAAGTAAAAATCACGTAAGGGCTTGCTAAAAATATTCAGTACTAAATTATATTATCACTTTTTAGTTATTTGTACACAATGTATGAAAAGTAAAAATCAGAAGCAAAAAATATTCAATAGATAGCTTTTTATATATTAAATTTTGTACACAATGAATGACAAGCACCAATCAGGTAAGGACATATAGAAGGTTATCAAAACGGAATCCACTTCAAAAAGGCAATTTGTTACTACAGCTTTTCAAGTACACCTTGAAAAACAACCTTATTCAGATTAGCTACTGAAAGGATGAGATTGTCAAGTAACTATATTTGGTTACAGTAGGCGAACTTAGATCACCAATACAATAATACCGTAGGTTTCCTTAAGGGCACATTAGCTCTTGAAATAATTTAATGAATGAAGCTGAATCCATAGCGTAAGCCTACTTGCTATCCCTATTTTCCCTACAAACAGGTCAGATACCATCATTTTTACTCAGTCTTTTTTATATTGTTTGATTCATCCCATGAGTTATCGCAACTCTTTATAAATGGAATTGAACATGCATATTCAAATATATAATTTAGAAACTCGCGATGGAAATATTATTTATGCAGTAAATATCGACTTCGCGAGCAGGAGTTAACAGGCACTGACCATTATTAACAAAAAGGAGAAGCCAATAACGGATAATATATTTCACGGTGTATCTCATTTGAAGAATATATTGTTGTTAAATTAGTGTTGCATTATGTTTAGATGTATCTCACTAAAATGTACTGTATAAGTCATACAAGCCATAAACTGTAAATTTGTGAAGTTTTTCTTCGGCATCGTGACTGGCGGTAATGGATATGGGACCGTCATGATCAGCTCCGCGCTTTTTGATTGGTCCTAATTTTTCCTATCCCTATACTCTTCCAGACTTGGGAAATATGCCGCCGGGACCCTCAGGGCATCGTCGCTTCAAAACAAAATCTACGAGACTCAAGGAGTTCTCTCAGGAAACAGATCCAGGGCTCCCGATTCAAACGATCTTTTATGTATTTTTCAGAAGATACTTTACATCCTTGTCAGAACTGTAACTGCTAATGTATGTAAGACATTGCAAGCTTTCCAACCATATGTATTTGAAATCTCTTCCTAAACTGTATACAGGATTGTTAACCATTCCTCAGGTGAGAATAGACATCTGACTGTATATAGACGTCCCTTTGTTTTTCCCTAATGGCAAATGCTACTTTTACGCTCGCAAGAGTTCTTGACCTGTCAGGGATTACCTTGAACCTGCCTCTTATTCGCCGCCTCGTTATAAAACCAAAATAACTGGGATTAAACGTTGAAATATGGTTTAACAAAATTCAACCATTACTGGTAACATATACCACAAATTCACTTTAAAATTAATGATAAGAAATTACATCTTAAAACATACGGAGGAACGTTGATAATCTCGAGATATCACACAATGTAAAAAAAAAAAAAAAGCAAGCAAATGTTTATTTTGTTTGTGAAAACGATAAGCTACTGTAACTTTAATTTAGTTTTGAACATAAATTTTGAGAAAAAAATTTTCTATGAATTCCGTATTACGACGCCATCGTCCAGCCTCTCTATCCACCAGCATCTATGTAAGCATGCTGAATGAAGGTACCTTAATTCGACTTTTAATAATGATACGTAACGTCCCTGGAGTGGGGACTTCATGTCTCGACCATTTCATTTTGTATTATTAGTACACACACACACACACAAATATATATATATATATATATATATATATATATATATATATATATATATATATATATATATATATATATATATATATATATATATGTGTGTGTGTGTGTGTGTGTGTGTGTGTGTGTGTTACTTTTTCTACGAAATGTACCATCTGCTTAAAACTTAAGCAATATCTTAGCTATGACCACTAATTTTAATGTATTATTGGCAGACGTAGTAACCTGTAACACACAGGATGTTAAATTTTGGAAAATTACCCTCGATAGTTCGTTTTCGTTCGTTAATTTTTATTTGAATGTGTAGATAAGACAATTTAGTTATCTTTAATATGCAATGTTTCCCAAGATATAAACGATCAAGGTATTGCAGTTCTCTCTCTCTCTCTCTCTCTCTCTCTCTCTCTCTCTCTCTCTCTCTCTCTCTCTCTCAACATATTTCAAACAACTCGGACTTCCCAAACACTTCCCTCTTAAAAGATGCCAAAAATATGCAGTTTTTCTCTAATTCTTCACAACATTCCCTGCTTGCAGTCCCTGTTTGCTTCCATCCTTCCTCACTTCTCTCATAGGTTAATATCACCAGTAAATGCTATCGTAAATTGGACTGGCCTTATGCCAGGATGGGCTTTCGCTCCTGGTGCAACTCGTAACACGCCCGCCCATGGCACACGCAAAATTCTCAGTTGCCTTATCTTACTAATGAACTAAAAAAAATTTACGTACATATCATTTAGTACTTCATAGCCCTGACGGCAGTCTTGGTACAAAAACCTTTACAAACGAATGAGAAATTGACCATATTAGGCCTAGTTCACAACTCTAACTATTTCCAGATTCTTAAATCAATAAACAATAGAACAGGCGATCTTATCAGCATAGTTCTATCAAGAAGATTATGCAGTACTTCCTCAACCACGCAAAGTGTGACGCACATATACTTTTTAACGAAATAACTATTCTTAGTAAGGAATGTCAATATTCCCATAGTGTATACGAAGGAACCTCCTGCTTACCTTAGCGTCGGAACGTGGTCTAAGCCTTGGGAATGTTAACAGCAAGCCTTTGGTAAGTCGTACAAAAACTTTCATTATGATGCCACCTATATTTTATGAAATTCTAGGCTGGTTGTTGATAATTATTAAACAGATTTAATGACATTTTGCCTAATCTGCTGAACATAAAATTACATCATTTTTATTAACTTCTGGTCTTTAATGTTTGGTTGAGGATTTCATTCGACTAAAAGTCAGGATGTAAGAACTCGTTGGCTATCGTAATTAAAGGGAACGACCTCTGAATAAATGGCCAGTCGAGCGAACAGAGTTTGTTAAGTTGTAATACCAATTCGCAAGATTTGATGGAGTGACCAGATCGCTCCTCAGAAATGCTGATCTTCCTTCCGGTTATCTAGACGGTCATTCAGAACTTTTTTTGTGAGTCCCGTCTGACCTCTGCAGGCATTTCTGATTCTCTCTCTCTCTCTCTTTATGTCGAAAGGTCTGACAGTGGTTACCCGTTTTCTATTCCATCTCACTCATTCAGTTGTTGAGCTCATCACGCACGACGAAAGTACTGTACATTTCATAAACGTTTTTCTGTTATTACACTAATAGTCAAAGCTTGTATCCTTTACACTCCGCACACTATTCCACACCACCATTCACCGCAGTCTAGATACTACTATACTACTCTCGCCACTTCGGTGGTTTTGTAGGGAAGATATTGTTTACATACAAGCGGGGACGATTCACCGTGTCTAACGAGACCGCTAAACTATGGTTACTTAACACTCGTTTTGTGTTTCGAAAATTAATGAGGCACTTCAACTTTCTGAAAGTCATTATTATCATATTATTATTTGGAAGCCACTGATGACAAAATCTTTATGCCAAGCAAGCTTGGATTGCAAGGCACTACTGTAAGTGTGCATTCTTATGCCTCGAACTATTCATTTGGCAAGATGTTATATCGTTTAAACCTTATTCTAATAACAACTTAATTTCGAATGAATGAATATGATTTCTGCATGGTAAAAGTTATCGAATCGTTATGCCAAGGAGAAAAAAAAATATCCTACAAGGATGGTAACAACAAAGAGAAGATATCTTGGTCATGCAAGCGCAGCCTTGTGCCTATTTATTAGGCAGTTATTTTCCTCGTTTTTTTTTTCTGGGGGCCGGGGGGGAATAGTTTGATTCCATATTAGTCAAAATTACTTTCATATAGTAGTTTCCCTTCAACAATTCTCTCGAAGTATCGTTCCAAAGCCTTAGAATAGACAGAAAGGACTTTGCTAGCCTTTTCCATTGGTGTTGTGTTTAGAGGATGCTTTCTAATATTTGAGATATACACAAATTAGAATGCAATATACCACTACAAAAGATCTCGAAACAATAATATTTCAAAATATAGGCTATTATATGGTAATGATTAACTTACCTGTAATGAAGTGAGACATTTTATAATAATTAAACGGGGTGGGTGGAAACGGACTACCACAGTGTTTTGCCTGTATAGAATAGTACTGTTACTACCGTAAGCTGACTGGAATGTCAATATGGCCGCCTGAGGTCATACGCTCGGCAAGGAGATCGACACTTCATGTTATTGACGCTCTATGACGGTGATAAACATTTAAGTGGCCAAGGCTGGTGTGAGATAAAATCAACTAGGCCTACATACAAGAAAGCATTCCCTCTTCTCTATTACTAGATGAAACAAAAACTTATCACTATCGAAAAGTACATGTAAATCCAAATAAAGGAAACAAAAAAATATTGTTGGAAGCGCATTTGGAGATGTCTGTTTTTCGGCGGTGTGCCGATTTTACCTCATTCCGGGCAACAATAATGAAGGACACTTAGTGACAATGAAAAGCTCAGCCTAACTGAAAATCTTACGCACCTATCGATAAGAGCTAACATATAAAAGGGTAGGGAATATTATTTAATATTAATATTGCAATTTTTATGTAAAAGGTACTGAATTTCGTCAATTATCAATTGTTAAAAAAAAAGGTCGGGCCTTAGTTCTATAATGCGATGCTTTAATTAAGTACAATTCTCTCTCTCTCTCTTCTCTCTCTCTCTCTCTTTACACTCGTTTGTTTTTCTCCTTCTCCTTCATAAAAGCATTTTTTTTATCTCTCCCTTCGAGTGAATTGTTAAAGGAAACTACAATAAGAAAGTAATTTGAACTAATGTGGAATCAAACTATTTTCCAAAAACGGCAAAACTATAAAAATAACAGCCTAATCAATAGGCACAAGGCTATTAACTACACGGACAAGATTCTTCCCATTATTGTCACAATTCTTACAGGATATTTTTTTTTCCTTTGGCATAACGATTTGATGACTTTTACCCTACAGCAATCATATTAATTTATCCGGAGTTAAATTGTTATTAGATTAAGGTTTAAATGATATAACTGCTTGCCAAACGAGTAGTTCGAGGGCATAGGTCTAGTCTAGGCTACCAAACTACAGTTTCTTGTTTATTACCACTCTATGAGACATATGGTTGAATGAAAACACATTAAGCCAAGATTTGTTACACATTAAAAAATACAACTATTTTAGCATCGAATGGGGTAATAGAAGTTGCTTTCTACGGTTTGGTTAAGTCGTCCTGAAATGCTCTCACATTAACATGTTTGAAAGACGAGACTTGTTGACGCAATCCGTACCCTAGAGACCCACTGATTATTACGCCTTTTATTAACGGAGATCGTCTTTACTTGACAGTAATTGGCATGTATAAGGTTAATGATGTTGTGATTGCAAAACTGAAGTCGCCATTGCATTTATGCACCACAATAATGTGCTAAAATTGTTAACACAAAAATGCATTTTTACTTCTAATTCAGCTTACTATAGCTGGTTCACTTAAGGTAGATTCTGGGCCTACGAGACGTTTGTTTGGCGGCCTCTGATTGGCTGGTACCCGGAGATAGGCGGCTTGCTCAGTTTCATTTTTACGTCTGTAGCTCAGAAAACTTGCAATATTTTTATATTTCTTCATTTATCTCACGTTTTGCACAAGATAGGAAAGTTTTGGTCATACTATAGGATTCAGTATTAATTGTACAACTAAATCGATTTCTGACATCAATAAGATAAAACAAAAGAATTACAACGAGTAAAAGAAGAGAGAAGTATTTAATTTTTATACCTGTTTTTACTTATCATCGGTTTTGCATTATTCACACAATCAAGATAAAATAAAACTCGTGTTTTTTCACAATAAATTCACCCTGAATAGTCTGGTGCTTTCAGATTTTAGATGCGTGTCATATATGAAGAGAAAATGAAGAATGTCTTATTCTCTTGCAGTGATGATGATCTGCAAGGCATCGCTGTTAGTCCTCAGCTGTTGACAGTTGTCAGTTAGCGATATGAGATGTTGTACTTCGGCAATATTTGCCGTATTAGTATATCATTACATTTTCTGTAAATAAATGCATAGAATTCCCATTATGGCTGTTGAACATTTTTACCCCAATATCATATATTGGTCTCCTTGCCCGTAGCTAGAAATCAGAGCTTACCTGGCACAGGGACACATCCTGAGGCTTATATGGAACGAAACTTCCTTTGCTCTGACTGACTGTTTTCTTTTCGTTTCTTAAATTCCATTGTTCAACGATTCTGTGTCAGTATCAAAATTAAATAGAAAATTTGAATTTTTTTAATATAATTTCAAAATTTACAATTATTTTCAATTTTATCTGAATTTAACATAAAAATTTATATAAGGAAAAAATCAATCAAATAGACATGGATATTGATCCCAGAATGTTACCATTCCTCTGAACCCATAAGTTAATTTTCAAATTGTATCTTTGAGTGCAAAGCTTTTCAAAGTAAGCATTTATAACACATTTACCCTTATAGCCAGAAGGTTGGTATATTACATTTTAAACCCTGTATACATGTGTGTGTGCATATATATATATATATATATATATATATATATATATATATATATATATATATATATATATATATATATATATATATATATATATATATATATATATATATATATATATATATATATATATGTATATATATATATATATATATATATATATATATATATATATATATATATATATATATATATATATATATATATATATATATATATATATATGGTAATTTGTCTAGTACTTATATAAAAACAGCAATAATAGATAAAACATGACCAAAACGGACATTTATTAATAGCAGTAAACATCAGTATTATTGTTACTTCTTTACACGGTGAAAATATGTGATCTTTTATACCAACCAGATTATTAATAATCTTTATGGTATTTATCCTTGCTTTAGGACTGACAGTACCTTCGTGAAGTATAGCAATTTACTTTACTTACCTTTCTCTGTGCTCCCCAAATAACCTTTAAATGAGTGTGATCTGTAAAAGGTTTCTTTTAAATTTAGATTTTCTCACCTTTCCCATCTATGCAGTTTCTGCATCGTAACTGTGGTTTTTGTCTTTCATCTTCCCTATCCAGATGGCAACTAAGGACAACAGATTTTACCCTTTCTCAGAAAACCCCAGATTTCCTTTCTTTTCCTCATATGGTCCATTTTGATATTCTTAATCTCTCTCTCTCTCTCTCATCTCTCATTAATATATATTATTTCTATATTGTAAATATGTTAGGTCTTGAGGATAGTACATATGAGGTTTACTCATTACAATATATATATAATATATATATATATATATATATATATATATATATATATATATATATATATATATATATATATATATATATATATATATATATATATATATTATATGTATATATTGTTAATGAGGTAAACCTCACACATGCCACTTCATCTTCCAAGACCTAACATAAATTGCAATATAAGAATAATTTTACTTTCCTTTAAATAATGTTCATTATATTCCTTCTAATCTTAAAGGTAACTGTGGGTAAAATTTGACCCTATTCACCTGTCACCACTACCCTGTTTGGTTAATCTTTAATCTTTTCTTTGCCCAAGTGACTGCCAAAGACCTTGATTTCAGGTGCTATTCATCTGGAGACGCTAATCCCCACCTGAGGAAGGCAAAGCTGGCAGAGGCAGAAAAGCCCAAACAGAAAGCAGCTCCCACACTTAGCGACTGACCCATGGGATCGGCCCATCTTGAACAACCAGGCCAGATGACTGCACACCCCTACATGCAGGGCATATAGAAAACTGGATGCCAGGTGAACAACGATAATGCCACCTGGAATGAAGAAAGATGTAATCTTTACTAGGGCATAAAAAGGGCGAACAAAGACCTGACCACTCAGATATTGGAACTCACCCACGACACTTATAGTCCCTCTTGCTGTCCTGAGCCTAAGGTTGCTTTTGTAGTGAGTCCCTTAACACTACCCTCCACTGCTGGCCCCCAAGGACAAGGGAATCCGTCTCCCAGTGAAGATAATTTACCAAGTCAAGGTTCTTTTGTTAGTCACATCCCTGTCAGTCTTTTTTTACTATTTTTCCATTTAATTTTCTGAGGCGATATACTGCAGCAAGACCTGTATTGCTTGTAGTTTGTGTTGTATTAATCTAAAATCCAGTGAAGTGAATTATAGCTTAATTATTTGAAATTAGAGTCATCGGAATCAAGTTCCTTTTAAGCACCTTCTGTGCAATCCCTGAATTCCTTAATTAAAGCTCCCTATAGCAGCTACATCACAACTTGTGTTCCTGATTACAGATAAGAGTTTTGCCTGCAGTGCCCTTTGAGGTTCTTCTGGGGAAATAACTTGTTTGTTATTCTTACTGTACGACAGGATTATGTTTGCCTGTCTTGGGATTTACACTCCATTTTTTCTTCTGATATGTGCCTATTGTAAATATAATAAACCTAAGTGAAACCTGATGCTTACACCTGATAATTCCCTTTAAAGGAGGCCTCAGCCGACATTCTTTTCATGTACTTTTACTTAAAACCGCTGCCTACAGTGTAAAAATACAAATCAATATACATATATATATATATGACATATACTGTATATATCTCTATTCTCCTGTGCTCTCCAAAGTTGCTGAAAGACTTATTTTAAGCCACTATATAGGTATGTGGAATCTAAAGGATTATTAGATGATAGTCAATATGCATACAGGAAGCAGTTAGGTACCTGTGATGCTCCTTTCAACTTGACATGCTATTTACAAGGGAACCTTGACAAGGGTTTTGAGTGCAGAGTAATTCAAACAGATTTTAGTACTGCTTTGATTTAATAAATCACAAGGCACTTATTTATAAACTTCAGAATACTGGAGTGGGTCAATATATTTTAAGATTACTTCAAGATTTTCTTACAGGTAGGCAGCAGCTAGTTGCTGTGGGGATCTTTAGTGAACCAAGACCTAGTGTGTCTGGAGTTCCTCAGGGCCGTGTTCTTGGTCCACTTATTTTAGTGTATACAAGTGATGTGGCTGTTGGCCTGGAAAACAAGACTGTTCAGTATACCGATGATGCAATACCTGTGGGTGTAGTAAAGTCTCCACTCATGAGAAATGAAGCTTACCCTCAGCCTCAATCGGGACATGGCCCGGATCAGGAATGGTGTTTTTGGTGCCATCATTATACCATTTATAGTATTCGTGCAGAAACCTAAGAATGGAAATGATAAAACACGATATTTGGATGATAACCACCAAGAAGGTCTTAGAGAGAGAGAGAGCTTCCTGCTTACGTAAGGCTATACGTTACATTCCCTCTTAATACCCTCATGTTGTTGCATTCTGTTTATCAGTCTTCCTATTCTCTTCTTCTTTGAATAGAAGAGCCTTTGGTCCACGAGGAGCCGAAAACGGAAGTTGGCCCTGCGAAGGACTACAGAGACCCACGGGAAAGCGGCAGACTTCAGAGTTTAATGTCTTCGCAAAGATAATAACGCAGACGGATCACCAACGGCTCTACAGCTTGTCTCTGCCAAAAACTTTTATTCGCTCTTCCATGATGGGTAGCAGAACTTCTACCGAGTTTTATTATACACCGTAAGTTTTCGATTGATATTTGTGCCATCAAAAAGGGTAGGATACAGTAATTTAAAAAAAAATAATGATTTAGAATAAAAAAAAATATTGATAAATTTAACTGAAAATAGACCTTGAAAATTGTTACCCCCGTGATTACTGCCATCATTGCACCTCATTCAGTGCACTGTAGGCATTATTTAAGGTTCTTTGCAGCCTCCGTTCGGCCCCTAGCTGCAACCCCTTTCATTCCTTTTGCTGCTCCTTCTTCTTCATATTCTCGCTTCCATCTTACTTTCCACTCTCTCCTAACAATTGATTCGTAGTGCAACTGCGAGGTTTTTCACCTGTTACACCTTTCAAACCTTTGCACTGTCAATTTCCGTTTTAGCGCTGAATGACCTCATAGGTCCCAGCGCTTAGCCTTGGCCTAAATTCTATATTCTGTTCTATTCTTGAAAACTGTTACATTTCATAGGGCCTCGACAGAAATAAATTACTCACTTTACAGGAATCAGGGACACAATGTAATCTCGATTTACCTAGGCTAGGATATTCACTCAGCAGAAGTTTAATTAATGGTTAAAGGGCCAAACGTCATAGAACAGTAGTTGGGGCTAATTCCTCTCTTTTCGTTAATCTATTGTACCCCAAGAGACACCTGTTCTGGTAACTCCTCAGTTTTGTCTTTTTGTGTTAGAAAACTCGCATTATAAGCCAAATGAATCATTATCGGTTTACTGTTTGATCATATATTCTTTTGCTAAATCATATGTGAGCCCACCGTGTCTGCGTGACCTACTACTCAACAAAATTTATTTGCCATACCACCAGGAGCCAGGAGAAATAAGCCTTCTAAAATATACATTGCCAGTGAATGTTTTTATCAATTTTTCATTAGTTATGGTTTGTTCAAGAAATCGCTAAATTTTTTCCAAATATTTCTAGACTTAATCTCATGTATAAAAAATGGGGAAATTCTATATTAGAAACCACTCCACACCATATCCAGCAAAACTTTCGAAACTTGAGCCGTGAGTACGAACAGGGACAGTATTCTCGTATTTTAACATTATTTGAATCCATCTTTGATCACTTATCTATTGTTTCATTTAAAGTTGACTTAACTAACAGTGACAAGTTGCATAAATTACTCTAAAATGCACAAAAGATCAAGTTACGTGTTTTGGCCTCAAATAAATTAGTGTTTTTATCTCCACCCCATAATGATCTGGAAGGTAAGATCATTTGGTGCTTTCTTGCATTATTTTAAATGTTTGGGTATTTTCTACCTGATTGCAAAATGTCGTTATGATATAGGCTTCAACAAGATAAAATTTTTGTATTATTATTATTATTATTATTATTATTATTATTATTATTATTATTATTATTATTATTATTATTTGGCACTGCATATGTGGCTTTAAACACTAAAAATTCCATCAGTGATATTGCAAGAGAGAGGGAGAGGAACCAGATAGCAGCGTCGTAAATCCCAGCCGTCATATTTTAAGAGGTAGTATTCGTTCCCATAAACGTAAACAATCCTGCATGAACGCGGTGGCTTATTTCTGGATTAGATTATTCACGACTGGCAATCGTCAAGTCAAGAATTTTTCGATCAGAAAATTCGCAGAAAACTCAGGGTTGTCACGATCACGATTCTCTTCTAAGAAAAAAAAAGTATGTAAGAGGACTACAAGATAAAGGAGCTACTGAAGCTGTGTGGACTTAATAGCAGACAGACTGGGACATGTTGACTTTAAAACATGATGGGATATTTTCTCCATGAAAGTGAAGATGCCTATTTAAAGACGTCCTCGTGAACTCTCTCTCTCTCTCTCTCTCTCTCTCTCTCTCTCTCTCTCTCTCTCTCTCTCTGCGTGTGTGTAAGCTTGCTGTTGCTGGTCATCGTTATACGTGCATGAACAAACAAATAATATTGCAAAACACGCCTTTACTGAGATGTGGCTATTTCGAACTGGACAAACACCTTGGTCCAACTCTGGACACCTGGTAATGCTCGCATAATCCTCTTAATGTATCAGATCTAATTCATTAAGAATTCATAACTATCTCGTTATAATTTCACTTGGACTTTGCATTGGAAGCGAGGCATCAGTGCACACAGTATAATGAGTTTGGAAAAAGAGCCTCCTAAAAACACAAATAAGTATACTTTGAATTGTATTTAATAGGTATATACATTCTGAAGCATAGAACTATTATACTATTGATATTTGTACTCAAGATATTTCAGCTACGGCGCATCGGGGGAAGAAAATAAGGTCATTTCCTACAAAGCTTCGCTTACTCTTTAGAAAGGAATACTAATCACAGATTATGAGGTAAGGTCACTTTGAGATCTACTGACCTTTGCCTGTGATTGTTTGCAAAAGAGCTTCCTGCAGAAATCAGCAGCAGCATAAAGGCCTTGTCCCACTGGTAAATGTTCTTTTCATCTTCCGCTGGATTTTAACTCAAAGCAGCCAGAAGTTGTAACGTCTATGAAGATGATCTTGTTCTTCATCTTGCAGGAAAATATAAGCTCAGTCAATACAGTAGGACAATCTGCTGATTGGTGATTCATGGACTTTTCTTGGGTACAAAAATTAACAGTATAATAGTTGTGTGTGTTCAGAATATATCTACAGTATTAAATACAATACAAAATATACTTATTTGTGTTTTGAGGAGTCTATTTCCAAGCTCACTATACTGTGTGCATGATGCCTCTCTTCCAATGCAAATTTATACTGAAATACACACACACACACACACACACACACACACACACACACACACACACACACACACACACACACACATACATATATATATATATATATATATATATATATATATATATATATATATATATATATATATATATATATATATATATACAAATAGGCAAATATGAGCGACAGCCCATTTAATTGGATGAGCTGAATGATGTGAATCCATCCCGACCAACGTGAGTTTGCTAGTTTATTGAAGCGATCTGTTTGTTCAGCTTTTAATCGTAGCTTATATGCGTACTCATATGCCATTCTAGATGAAGAACTTAAATGCATATCCTGAAATATTCCCTCGATGGGGATTCATCAGTAGGCCATAAAAATAAATTAAAAAATAATTATAAATAAATCAGTAATAATAAATTAGTATATAACATTGACTAAAAATAAATAAATACACAAAGAAAAATTAAAGAAATGAAGATATATAAATGGAGACCATGTTTATTTTCTATGCTTTTTTATATAATTATCCATTGCAGTTAGTTTTGTTTCCTTCTCTTTTTCCGTACTTAAATGCTAGTCTGTTTTGCTTTGCTTTCACTTACGGATGTTAATCAGAATACTATATATGGAAATAAACAGATATAGCATGTATATAGTTCGTCCTGAATTATGTATATCGATTAAAAAACGGCGAAAAAGATCCATAAGTTGAATAAGATAATATAATAAAAGATATTCATTAAAAAATATGATTAAAATTATATGGTGCAACCGTGCAATGCTTTTTAATATTACATTGCAATAATTATCCACTAACCTCTTCGCTACAGTCGAACCAGAACACGTTATAATTGTTTAGACCTAATGACTTATTACTTCACATGGCAAGGATCTTCTTCGTTTAACGTGCTTTTTCCCATGTTTTATATGGGGGATGATGAAGCTAAATTAGTTTTCATAATTTGTTACTGCTTTAAGTGATAAAATAGTAGGACATGAGAGAGTGAAAAAGTATAATTATATTCATATTGTTTAACTAAACCCTCACATTAATTTAATCAAAACATCTTTTTTAAAAATAAAAGAGTTCTCCTTTAACTGGTTTTTACTTCTGGTAATCGAGAGAGAGAGAGATAACCCCTTACACCACCATCATTTAGTTCCTAATATGTGGATCGCTGTTTTATCGAGTTTCCAGTATGTATGGATAAATGGCAGTTTAGTATTGCCCTCTATTTTGTTAAGAGGGTAATTGAATGTTTTCAAGGTCATTTCACTTGCTAAGTAACAACAATTGCTCTATAGTTTCCCAAGCAAGAAAAAAATGCCATTTCATCTCCGTAAACAATGTTCAATCTCATAAAAAATCATTTAAATATTGAGAGTAGCTTCAAACAGTACATACAGCTATCTTGAAAGTACAAACAGCCCAATGACTTAAGTACTTCTCTTTAGCAAAGAAAAAGAAACGTTCTGTGACGTACAATTCTAGCTGTCTAAAGGTTACTTATGGGAATATTGTTCCACTCGAGACTAGTGGTTCTATTATGTTACCTGGCCCGTTTGTGAGCTAATAACGTTCTGCTTTGTATTGTGCTTTGCGTTGTTAAAAGTTAAAAGAAAAAAATTGCATATCAGTATGGAAGAGTTCGTATTCTGCACGACAATTCGGTTACCAATCACCTCAACAAATGTTCTAATCTTTGGTGCCGTTGTGTAATAATTTAGTTTTATGCATAATTATCTTTTCAACATATATATCTTCAAGCACATAAGAACAAGTGTGTATAAGAAAAATTGTAACGCAGTGTTGGAAACTTCATGCGCTTACACATAATTTTCTTCGTTTTCCTCCTTAATGTTTCGAATTTCTAATATATGAAGTGAATCATAAAGAAGACTTTTCAGTCTTTTCCCACGACATTCAAAATCACCGAGATCAGTAATCAACACATTCACTGACAATTGCCTGATAAAAACATCTTCAAATCTGTGAGGTTTGCTTTCCAGGAAAACCCTGGAAAAATTTATGTAGATCACTCTCACTGAAGAGAGAGAGAGAGAGAGAGAGAGAGAGAGAGAGAGAGAGAGAGAGAGAGAGAGTAGAGAGAGAATAAGAACCTATAAGTTTTTACGGGGTATCTTTAAATTAAGATATGCCTTATATGTTTTTCCTAATTTAACATTACTTAGGTAAACTCCTGATATGACAGCAATGCGTAACATCACCCAATATTGCTGCTTCCTTCGCTCCTGCACACCGTCCATTTGCTGAACACAATTTAGGTCACATAAGAGATCCGTCGTTGGAGGATAAAAGGCCAATAACGATCGACATCAAAAGATTATTTCCTGGTGATCGGTTCTGTCTCGTCAGTGTGTGGGTTGTTTCGCTTAAAGAGAGAGAGAGAGAGAGAGAGAGAGAGAGAGAGAGAGAGAGAGAGAGAGGGAGAATGCTGGAACCTCCCTTGATTTATTTTCTACGGCGTAGTATTACAACTTGTCTATGCTACTGTATATAGAACCATTTGTGAAGAAAAATGCAGTTCTCATGCATTCTTAGTGTAGCCGCATAAACATTAAAACCGAAGGTTCCTTCGTAACATTCCATTAATTTGACGAGAATTTCAAGCATTCTCTCAAGTTGCTTAAGCGTTAACGACTGGTACTCCAGTAATAGTCTTCACCGCGGTCTTGCACTGATTCCCGCCTGAAGAAGTGGCAGGATTCCATTCGCTTTGAAAGATGTAGGATGTGAATCTAGATTACAAAATAATTAATTGTTCAAACTGTACATAAATAAACCAAAAAATTGTACCAAATGATTGGTGAAGATGTGTAGGTTTATGGTATGCCATATCTTGCACAAAAAAATAAAAAAAAATAAAAATTCAAAAAGCGACGTAGGAAGAGATGGAAAAATTCATAAAAAAATATTCGAGAGGAAATTACTCGTTTAAACAAACAGTGAACCCGGACAGCATCTCACAAAGAGCTGCGTGAGATCATTTCCAATCGCATTTCGGCGTCGATTCAGTCAGGCGTGAGGGGAGATGCTACTTATTTGCTCAAAGGACTCCCTCCTGGTGTCAATATCCAGAAGTAATGAATTTTCAATGACCTGAACATTTTCACTGATGTGTTGAAGGGTTGAGCGATGTGAAGAATGAGTCGAATACCTTCAGAGCCTGTGAATGGGAAAGTTTTAGGGGATTGATCTAGGGGATGTGGGGAAAGATAAACAGAAATAACTTGTGATGATGACTGAATAACAGGTTTAAACAAGAAATATTTGAGGGAGGGAATGGAAGGATATAGAAGAGAGAGAGAGAGAGAGAGAGAGAGAGAGAGAGAGAGAGAGAGAGAGAGAGAGAGAGAGAGAGAGAGAATGGGGGATCTCGATCTTCTTCAGTGGGTGTTGACGAATCCCCTTCTTCTATGTTCTTTGAACTTTATCTTTTGTCGGCTCTGTTCAACGGCAATATTCGAAATTTAATTTTCATGATATCATAATAATGATAATATCATTATTATGATGATCACTTACGTTCCTTCGAGGTATCTGCGTAAATACACCAGCAATGTTTCTATAAAAGACGTTTTAACCACTATATTAATTTATAAATGTCTATCCGGAAACATCTGGTGAAAGTTCTGAGTAAAAATAATATTTAGGAGGCTACTGTCTTGATGGCAACCTGCGAGGCATAATACGAAATTATTTAGATGCTATTCGTTCAGTCAAAATATCGATGATACTTACTATGCCCTTGTCTGAAATCGGAGTCATAAAATGAGTTTTCGTTGTCAGTTTTTTTTTTTTAAGTTAAGGCCTTTAAATTTATACACACACACACACACACACACACACACACACACACACACACACACACACACACACACATATATATATATATATATATATATATATATATATATATATATATTTTAATATATTATTTTATATATATATATATATTTTTTTTTTTTTTTTTTTTTTTTTTTTGGCAAAGGTATGTCGAGGAGAAGCCAGTTCTACCAAGTACTTCTCATCCTACTGTTCGGGAACCGTCAGTATGACGCGCCAAAGCTTTTATGTTCACCTACTGGAACCTTCAGTATTTAACATTGTTTTGTGAAGTTCCCCAAGAATTTGTAACACATTGTTTATATTATTCATATCTGTATTATAATGGTGGATGCCCCAGTAACAAGTCCGCCGGATACACCTGTTTATCATATTCTAACATGATATTATTAGAATATATTCAAGGAGCATAAACCAAAAGCAGTGGGGAACCCATTTAACATTACACAAAATTAACATAATGTCTACATATTAGATTACTTTGAATTATACTCTTGCACTTAGCATAGTTTCTTGCAAATTACATTATATTTCCCAGACATTTCCGATTAAGACAACATAGTTGTAATTCATTTATGTTTTTTCCATCGTATATGAATGTGAAAATTTTAATTTTGGTCGTAAGAGGATGATTTTTATCTTTAGGCATGGACAAAAGGCAAAAGTAAATTTAATTACATAACATTAAAACTAATTATCTTTTTGCTTGGCCCATTATTCATTAGTTCGGATAAAATCCTCGGATAAACTGTTCAACAATTCACGAGATGTTGAGCGTGAAAAATCAGTTCTTATGTCTTTCTTCTAACAATTCCAGTGTGAGATGTTGAAGTAATGTGGTCGCCTGATTCGAGGAAAAGGAGAATAATAACATGAAAATCCTCGTTCGCTGCATAATTACTAGTTGTTTCTGGTTGTATTTTTGTTTTGCAAACTCTGTCTGTGCTTGCAGTTATCGGATATGTTTCATGACATCTTTTTTAATAAGCGGTAATCGTGCCACTGATACCATCCATTATTATATAAATTAATTTTACGTTAAAATAATGCTTAGTGTTGTCATACATCTAACGCCTGAGACAATGATACTTTTCCATGGTTAGTCGTAATAAAAGGCAATGAAATAGTGTATTTTAAGAAATTACTTAGCTCTACTAATTCATCAGGTGATTGTCCATTTACTCCTATCCTTCTTTTTATAAATCTCCTAAACCTTCTTTACTCCCTTCTTTTTCTCCTAAACAAAGACTCGGATTACTACCTAATGAGAATGAATAGACCATCTACAGTACATCAACATCAAATCCTCGCCGATGTCTGAGAAAGGAATTGTTGAGGCTTTAATCGTCTTTGTGCTGGATGATACATTCATAAGTTGGTAAAATATTAGTATGACCTTGGAGATAACTTACTGAGTAGGTAATATTTCATTTAAAGTACAACAGAGCCCACAATGGAGGTTTTATCATCATTTATTTTTCTTAATATGCAACGAATCATCTAGTTACTCGTTCGCTGCCTCCAGAGAGTTGTTAACACATAAGCCCTGGGGATATAAAGGCCTACAAAAGAGTTTTGGAGTTAAAGGAAAATTGTCCCTTCTTTACAGGCACTGCTAAAGTGACGGATAACATTTCGTGCTTCTAGATATATTTCATCATGTGCTTTGCTTTATTTTCGTTATTCCTTTTTAGCCTGAAAAAAAAATCAAATATTGGGAAGAACAACCACCAGGTGTTCAAATTACGCCACGTCACTTTCATTATGGTTCTTGGGGTACCATAAAAGTGTGGAAATGATTGTGAAGATGAAAGGATGCAGACTGAACATAATCCTCTTCACTTTAGTCGTTTTCCTATGTTATTCCATCCCGGCCTCTAATTTCCCTCACATTTCTTTCTCCACCTGAGCTCTTCCCTGAAGGTCCACAAATTCAAGAATATGACGATCCGTTGCACATGGCTATCATCTATAAACTACAACACGTCTACAAGGAAACTTATGTTCAACTCAACAAAAATATAACTCACAACATCGTGGGCTGAGGCCGTGGTCAAGGAACGGATCCGGAAATTCTTGCTATCACAGCATATTTCGAGTGTTAGTTAAAATTTTGTATCTTTTACTAGATTTCATCCTGCTCTGAGGAAGAGCCTGTGCCTGCGTGGAACTGGTTAAACTCAGAACCAGTCACTAATAACCTTTTTAATAAATTCTAACTAAAGATGGTAGAAAATGACAGTGAAAGAGGTGTCTTATCGCAAGTTGCAGCTGCATACAGCCATTCTTTCTGGACATTGTTGTGGCCATTTATATTGACTTAAGAAAATCCTGTATGATAACAAAATTATTGACCAGAATATGAAAATTATGAAATATCTTTTCAAAGAACCCAGCCACCAGAGAATAAACCAACCTTATCACGTCAGGCAGAACTAGAATCTTTAAAAAGTGCTAAAATTCCATTTATATGGCAAGTTCTGATTCCAAAATCTATTCAGAAAACCGGTTATATGTTTTACATTCTCATGAGACTTTGAATACATATATATATATATATATATATATATATATATATATATATATATATATATATATATATATTCATACTATATATATATATATACATATATATATATATATATATATATATATATATATATATATATATATATTTATATTGTTAGAAGAGATTATTTCTTACGTTTTCCCATCTATGAACTTTCACATTTGAAATTGAAACAAACCAATCTTTCAAAACTCAAAAGGTCTCTAAAGAGGTAAGTTTAAATTTTGTAAAATAAAAAGCTATTACGTGGATCGCCAGACTCTCTCATGAGATATGGAGCTTTTGTTGGAGAGAGAGAGAGAGAGAGAGAGAGAGAGAGAGAGAGAGAGAGAGAGAGAGAGAGAGAGAGCCGAAATGGCATAGTGAAATATAACGGGATATTTTGTTTTACAATATCTCACAATCAGTCTGTTAATTCCATTTTCATACGGGCTTTGTAACTAATACCTTTTTACTTTTTACTTGCATGATGAAATCTAAAAGCCATTTAATTCCATTTATGCTGTTAGCTACCATAAACATCATTGATAACGTAAAGTACTTTAGAGCAAAGTAAATCAATTATTAACACGTTGATGTAATAACCTGTCGCGCAGGGATTGCTTTTAAAACATTGAACTAAATTGTCGTTGTCAAAATATAAAAAGGGATAAAACATACTGAAGGGAGAAGGCTACTATAAAAACATATCCATGTTCGAACGTCCAAAGAGCATTTAGCTAACGGACTATACAGTCTGTGTCTTTCATACTGTTGAGATTTTACGGACATCAATTTTGTGAGTATATAATACGTATATTGAATTTTTCAAATCAATTCTTGTCTAGTAATGTCAAAGTGAAAATCGCATATTCATTAAGATTAAGCGAGAGTACAACTAAGCCTTTTCCCAAGCAGAGAGAGAGAGAGAGAGAGAGAGAGAGAGAGAAAGAGAGAGAGGAGAGAGACAGACAGAGAGCTGAAAGTATTTTCCATTGGTAAAATTAAACAAAAACAAACAAAAAGAAACGGACTGAATGAACGTGTTTAATCTTAAAAGAATTCAAAAGTCTAAACAAACAACTAAAAGGACCCAATGTCTTTTTCAGATGGCGTACGTTTACATTTACTGAATACAAGGTCAATTTAATAGGCATATATTTTTGCAAAAAAAATATTACAAAAAAATGGGAACTTATAAGAAAATGACAAGTAACAGTGAATTATAGCAACGAAGAATTTTTTTTGAAGATTATTACTGTAAAAATGAATAACAAATATATATATATATATATATATATATATATATATATATATATATATATATATATATATATATATATATATATACAATCAAAACAAGTGGTAATTCTTCAAATGTGATTCAATAAATGCTCCTCAAAGGTATATGGAAAAAGAAACTCGCATATGGCCACCAAGGCATAAGAGATGTTTGGGATTACTACAGAGAGCGACAGAGTATTGTGAGAAAAAATAATGCATAACAAAAAGGAACTGAATCCAGTGTAAAAGAAATGGAAAACGCTTCAGAAGATAGCGTTGAGCGATTTTAATTCCGCAAATGTATATATATATATATATATATATATATATATATATATATATATATATATATATATATATATATATATATATATACATACATACATACATACATACATACACACATTATGACCTGAATTACAAATGAAGCTGTGAATAGGGAGGTTCTATCCGCCAAAAATGTTGAAGGGTGCTCCTATCCTTTTGTCTGGGTGCATCTTGTTGACTTTAATATTTTATTTTCTATCATTTATTTTAGACGTTTTAAGGGACTGTTAGAAAAATAGCAACCCAGATTCATTTTTTCCAGAACATACAACTCTCCTTTCAGATATGATATCGAGCAAACTTTGATATTTGTTTTCTCATCTCTTGAGTCCACGCGACCAAATTTTTTGTTTTAGAGATATGGAAACTCATCTATAATAATAAAACCCCAGTGGATCTAGTGTGTTCTCCCACGGGTGACAGAAGAGGAGACATAACAGCCACCCAACCCCTAAAAACCGCTTTGTCCGCCCAAAGTGGGGGCGGGGTAGGTAGGGAAACGAGAGGGTAGGGGAGACATCCACCCTACTCCTGAAAACCTGTTTGTCCGGACCAGGTAAGGGGGGTTAGGTAGGTAGGGGATCGGGAAGGCATGGGGGACAACAGCGCCGGGTTCCAGGGCGCGTAGTGTGCTCCAACAAGCTCGTTTCACTATAACTGTCATTTCACTATAACTGTTCTCTTGGGAATCGTTAAAATAATGCTCTTAGTTGTTCACTAAGCAAAAAAAAAAGTTCCCAAACGAAATGCAGAAAAAATATTCTCTTAACGCTTCATTTGTGTCTTCCTCATGCCTGTTTTCAATTTGATCTTTTATTTCGCTTCCATTTACGTTGCCTATAACCCATTTCTGTCATTCAAATCTTATTTTCCGTTTCATCTTTCCATTTATGCATTTAAGAGCAATGCCATCTTTCCCATTTCTGTTCAGCACATTTATCATTCCTTTTCAGTCATGAATATTTACAAATGTTAACATCGTTATATCATCTTACTAAATCTATTTAACACCTACATAATATGACTACATAGCGTAAAATGTGATTATTTTGATGCATGATTCTGTCTGAGACACGACGATGAGATGTCAAAACGCTACGAATGATCCAGTTTTGTTTACGTGTTGTGGAAGGGATAACGACAGAGTCACACCATTCTCATATTGCTGGTAACGCAATCTATTTGTATTTTTTCTCAACTTTTATTTTTAATAGACATGGAGTCATCTGAAGCGTATATATAAGATCATATATATTCATAACGCCATAATTCGTCCCCTTCTTAGTCCGGGTATTCACGACTGTTCGATGGATGAGCGTCCAGATGAAATCAGTCGGATATCAAGTCTCAAAGTCATTGCGCCCTCAGTTCTCGCGTAGCCTTCGTCGTGGCCGCACCTATAATAGTATTGATGGAAACTCCGTTGGCTGAGGAGGTGGAGCTGGTTAGCCTAGCTGCTGCGGCAATTCGCTTAAAAATAGGAAAGAAACAAAAATGCATAACAGAGTACGTATGGTCTGAATATTTCCTATTAAGGAGAGATGTCAATTCTCATAAAATATTAATGGATAAGGTTAAATTAGAACTGGGGGCTTGCTCAGTTATTTATAAAATGGATCATGAAGCGTGCTTTCATTTGTAATACCTTTCATAAAAAGATGTTACAAGTCTCCTGGTCTAGGCCTATACCATATAGTCTGTATCAAATGGAAATATTTAGAAAAAAATTTATTTTATGATTTGCACTCGCAGCGGTTTTCAAGTAGCGCCGCAGGGTCTAACAATGAAATGAATTAGGCCTAACATAGATTATTCATATTCGGGTCCGAGCGTCTCAGATCCTTCCCAGGCGAAATTCAGCGGCTAACTGTCGTTGCTTACCCGTCCACACATGCAATCACCTGTCAGTCGGTCGGAAGAACTTTAGGTAATGCCATTAATTCATCAGTTCTGGTGAGTGGACTGACTCTGCCCACAAATGTCTACACGTAAGTTTTAACGCCAGATTCGATGAACTGACAAGTAAAACCTGATCGTGAATTTTAACAAACTGAAAGACGAGGAACACAATAAAGAGCCACTCGTGCCTATCGTAAATTCTCAGGGTTAATAACCAGTTTTCCTCATGGGATTAATATTTGCATTTTCATTCAAGTATTCCGGCCCGTGTTTCCCTATATCCGTCAGGGTGTATTAGTAAAACAATGCTCCATGAAAACCTTGAGCTGAGGCACAATTATTTGCGACGCAGAAGCCTTCTCAATACACTTCTTCGTTCCCACGGTTAAGGGGTTGGTTGCCTGATGGGTGACCGCCCTATAGTCCGAAGGCCCGATAGTCCGAAGGTCCGATAGTCCGAAAGTCAGCAGGCCCGATAGTCCGAAGGTCCGATAGTCCGAAAGTCAGAAGGCCCGATAGTCCGACGGACTGACAATCAGCCCCACCCTCCATAGCTAATACGGCAAAAAGTAACCAGTAAACACCCATAAAAATACCAACATAACGTACCTTTTTACTGGTTACAATTTTGCCGTAATAGCCATGGAGGGAAGGATTAATCAGGCGGGGGTGGGGGCGCTTGCCTCGGAATGCCGGCTTAGACCTGTGACTATCGGACCTTCGGACTATCGGGCCTTCGGACTAACGGACTGTAATCGCCTGATGCGCCTTCTCCGCCAGCCTTTATCAAACCAAACCTCTTCTCTCCATATCTTCCTTTCACTTTATCTCACCATCTACCCTCTGTCTCCCTCTCGATCTTCTTCCTCTGACAGGTTCTTACCGCCCTACTCCTCCTCCTCCGTCATCCATCCTTAAGACATGCCCATGCCATCTCAATCGTGACTCTCTTATCACCTCTGTTATCTTTACTAAGCCTGCTCTTCTTATTTTATCATTTTGCAATCTTTCAAGTAGCGATATTCCCATAATCCACCTCAGCATTCTCATCTCAGTTCTCTCAAGCTTAGCTTCCTCTTTTCTTCCTAGAGCCCATGTTTTTGGTCCATACATTAACACTGGTCTAATCACTGTGCTATAATATAGATCTTGACTTTTAGCTTGTTTGGCATCTTCTTATCACGTGCAACTCCAGCTACACCTCTCTCCTTCCCCCCACGCCGTTTTTATCCAACTGAATACACTGGTCGTTTAATGGTAGATCGGCCTATTCTTAACAATAAGAGGAAGTAAGTTCCTCCTTATTTTGTACCATTTGAATGTTTCACAAAGGCAAATGGTCGCTGCAATCGCCTTAGATTACAATGTTAGTGTGGTGTAATTTTTCAAATACCGGTAATTCATGGTGATAACACAGGCACTTGACTTCTGGTAAATAACTCCATCGACATTTGAATGCGAATGTTTCGTAAGCAATTCTTTTGCTTCAATAGTGATTCTAATGTATATTCAAATTTGTTTATTTTTATGCAGATTTGTTCTTTAGACACTTCATGTTTTATGAGTGATTATGATGAACCAAAAAGTAATTGACCGTTTCTCACAAACTTGTTTCTCCTTGCCGGTATAATTCTCCATTAGATTTCTAGAAACAAAAGGGATCAGTAAATAAAACAACAGAAATAAGTAAATAAATATTTTGCCTAAAAAAATACCGCTACAGAGGCACATGCAAATATTAGTGCTTTGCCCTAAATAACATCCAAAAAGGTTCAGGTGTGCTGCAGGATAGAGAGAAAAAAAGGTTAGTCCGATTCAGGGACACAATAATTCCAAAAATATTACGTCCAGAAAATAGGTTAAAATTATATCTTTTGTGCATGAAGAAGGAATCCCTCTACTTGGTGTAGTAAGCTCGATTATGGCTCTCTCTCTCTCTCTCTCTCTCTCTCTCTCTCTCTCTCTCTCTCTCTCTCTCTCTCTCTCTCTCCATAAATGAGTACAGAAACTGTTAGACGAGAGGTGAAGACGATTTTTGTTGCATATATTCCGCCATTTAAATATACGTTTCAATCAAACAGGTACTCTGCCGTGCTAATAATTCAAAGAGGAAAATCGTTATGTCCAGTCAGCTTTCAGTGATGAGGCTCCATGACCTTTTTACTGCGGGTGGAAAAAGCGTTCGCTAAATTATCGTAATGCGATTCGGATTCTGAAAGGGAAATCTTTCTCATGACGTATCCTCCAGTCCAATTATGACTGAGCGGATAAAAAGCTTCTCTTTAAAAAGATCCAGATGGTTTTATTTGATCTCTTTTAGTATCTTTCATTGCAACGTAATCGTGCCGAGTGCACAGAGATTAATAGGAATTTGTGTAGTTTGTATAATGGCAGTCACGAATTAGACAGTTTGAACTTCTTATATTAAAAGTTAGTTATATAAAATGCATTCCCATCTTATCTTTCATGCGCTTTTGAGTTTGCAGAAGGATGAAAGTAATCAATCAACTAGAGAAAAAATAAGTGACCTATTCGAGAAATTATTATTATGATTATTATTATTATTATTATTATTATTATTATTATTATTATTATTATTATTATTGTTGTTGTTGTTGTTCTCGCTGTTGTTCAAAATAAACTAACATTTTTAAGAAATGTGTATAGCGGACGTAATACAGTATATTTGATGGGACAGCCCTTAAAGTTGAGAACATCGGTTATTAGGTCATCAACATATGTAACCTTAGTAAATGTGGATCCTGAGATAACGAACTACAACAGATAGAGCATTAGATGTTCCAGTCATTTGCGCAAATAATCCAGAAGAAAATCACTATTATTTTTGGTTTTAGTATTGGAAGTTTTATATTGGAAAACGAAGGTTTTGTCATTGTTTTCAAGCGGAAATAATCTTAATGCTTCCCTGGAACTAATTTTTTGTAAAATCATAAAATCATACCTTTCACGTCTTTGTTGTTTTATGTCTTAAGGCATACGTAGCGTGTTTTATGAATAATGTAGAATGTTCTCCCATTGAGGTTCTGTGTTCATCAAAAGGAAAGTTAGGCAAATTCCGACAAAATACTCTTAAAATTAAAATATCAGCGATAAGCGATGAAAATGCTTTCATAATTTATGCATTAGACAACTCTGAGCTTGAAATGATTTCATATTCATAGAGTAACAGTAAATTTTCCTGTGCATTTTCATTTTTTCTGTGAGTTAATCCTCGACAGCTGTTTATGAAATGGTTATTTGCACCTTTAATCTTAGTTCTCGTTTGTACAGTAAGCTCAGTTTTATTTAATCTTTTAATTTCTTTCTAGACTTTCCCTCTAAATACAGTCCTTCTCTTCCTCGTTCCGTGACCTGCCCAGAATAAGTTCATTTTATTCCCCAATGAAGGACAGAAGTGACCGTCATGGATATTTTGTCGTGTGCAACGGCTGGCGCTCTCTATATGAATGTGATCAGGTATGGTAGTCCATAATAATCAAGGTGGTTAAATGGACCATGTTATACAACTAGTATTCACTTTACCAGTATTTTTATTAGATTTCTAACGGAGTCGTTGTGGTAAAAGAGTACTAATCACTCTCCGGGACGTCTGCAATTAGGTTAATGTAATAACTATCTCAAAAGGGTCTAATACCAGTATATTCAAGGAGTAAGTTAAAGCGAGATTTCATTAAAACTACATCATCTCAGTATACGCCTGATTCATTTCGGTAAAATCAGTCCCCTCCCCCGACTCCCAACACCTAAAAGGGAAAAAACAGAAATGCCCTTTGAAGACACTAACGGCATCTGAATTGAACAAAAACAAGAAATATCCTTTAAATGTATTGTAAAAATACAATTTTTCAGAGTACCTATCGTGAAAAAAATAACGAAAATGGCATTTGAGCCGTATAGGACTTCAAAGGGATAGTAAATGGAGCTTCCTTTTATGTTTTTTTTTCTTTATCGGTACCATTGGTACCTTTGTACGGTGCAACTGAAAATGGTTATCCCGAGGCACGCTGGACTTTCAGTGAGCAATATTCATTTGCAAATTGCAAGTCATGCTAAGTGAAGGAACTCGTACATTGTCGATAATCCTGTGAGATTGGGAAACAGGTTAACAGTTATGTGATTTCATGCCTGGCTGATATATTATTTGAATCTGCATGTTATGACTTGAATAATGTAAACTGAATTCGATTCAAGTTTAGTTACCAAATATAGGGACCAAAATCACTTAATTTTCAATAATCATTTTGCACAATATAACGGTGACTCTGGAACAATTATGATACTAATAAAAATAATAGTAGGAATCAGTATATTAATACAGAAACAATAACACTGACAATATTAGCCAAAGTTTATTATGATAAATGCTTGTTTCACCTACATGATTCATGGAATATTTCTGCCTGGATGAAGAATCATAAGTAGTAAACAATTAGTTTTACGAAAATATGTGGAAGATTTGGCCAGTACTTGAATATATCTCGAAAATTAATAGTCCTGAAATGCTATTACTCAATTTTATATATATCCTTATATTGCTGCAATGAGAATGAGTGACTTGCCGGAAGGCATTAAATATTGTCGCAGAATGAGTAACTTAGAACTGAATATACCGGAAGTCAATGACTATTAATAACAAAGCACTTATCTTTAACAAGCAATAACAGTGATACTGATGTTAACAAATCCAATGACTTTCTCTCTCTCTCTCTCTCTCTCTCTCTCTCTCTCTCTCTCTCTCTCTCTCTCTCAGAAAGTAGTGTTATATACCATCGATCTTGTGGGAAAGTTTTGCTAAACACAAGGGTCAACCCGGGATGAGTTTGCCATTTGTTCTCATCCGGTTGGTTAAATTTTCGCCTCCAGATGGAACTTCTTGGATCATGTAACATCATGGTCGCGGGATTTGGGGAAATTTTGGAGAGCTTCGTGGTAATGGAACGGATTAAGCATAATGGATTTTTAGCTTGGACTATTCAATATATATATATATATATATATATATATATATATATATATATATTATATACACATATGTATGTGTACTATATTTATATGTATACATATATATATTTCGTGTGATTTACTTAAATAAGTCAATGGGTCATTAATCATATATTTTTGCAAAGACGTCTTATCGTCTTTAATCAATGACCTTAACTCAGTTGGGTCAGCAACTTATGTCCATGTATATGTACAACTGCACTGCGTCTTCTATATCGCTCTCAGGTAAAACAGTTAAACCGAAACATTCATTTGGAGGAGAGTTTCTACTCTTGCATGGAAAGTTCTGTTCTTAATCTCCTGAGACAGAGGGAGCCTCTTCTGCGTCTTTGTAACGATCTCAGTCTTTACAAAAACTCAGTTCGTTGAAATACGTTTGTTTGGTAAAACTTCAAAGGATTAAAAACGATTCCGGGTCTGAGACTTTAAAGGCTTTGGCAAATCTAGCTTACGGAATTCTATTCTCTCGGCCACCATTCGCAATAGCCTCGAAAATAAGTGAATTTATCTTTGGAAGTGGATTCAAAATTAGAGTTTTGAGAACGAGCGAAAAAAGTCATTTTTCTAGACAGCCACTTACTGGGCACCGAGGAGAAGAGCTCGTGCCAGCACGATAACAAAATTATTGGCTAGATGTACGTTGAGAGAGAGAGAGAGAGAGCACCAGGAACAAGTCAAAGAGGGCCTGAAGTAGTTAGGACATATAGTGAGGGTACCGTTCTAAAGAAACTTCTGAAACAAGTGATTTAAAAAAAAATTCCTTTTGCGCATTGCAATAAATCTAGACCGGCCTCCGTTTTTCGTTTATCTGTGGAGCTGTGTAAAAATGGACTTTAATTTCCTTGATTCTAGCAAGAATGCTTATAGAAAGCGTTCGTATCTTTGTGAACCATAAGGCTCAAAAACCTTCGTGGCCTGCTGATTGACAGCAGAGCTGTTACTGATGGTGTTTTAAATAAACCAATGGTTACCGCGCGTGGATTTCCACATATTAGTTTGCGGGAAGCACTATTGTTGTTAGTCTTTAGAAATGGAATTATTGTTGGTATTGAAGGCAATAGAGTACTGATACAGATGCAAAACTCTTGATGCAGATACTCTTTCTTTACAGATGACAAAGGAATTGGCACCCTAACAGATACTTAGGATGTATCAATATGGCTTTTTCCAAGAGGATGGTGCTGAATTAAGGAAAAAATTGGTCAGTAAGTTATGGAATTTCATTCTGTGCACAATGCTGGAATCATTTTGCATATGCAACACTGACATTTACGATTCTGAATATTTGACTATACTTCGACTCCGCAGTGCTGACAGAACATTTGATATTATTTGAAAGCCTCTATACCTTCTGATAGCATAAGTGCCAGGTATTTCAGGTTCTTTGTTTACCATTTCTGGAATGTTGTTTCCCCATCAGGGGATGTCTGCAATCGTAACGGGATCTTTATCATCTGAAAATAAGAGTTTACTTGCCTTGTATCAACGGGAGTTATAATTGAACACCTTCAATAGAAATCTTAGCTGTGACTTTCATGATAGTCTTTGGGGTTACTGCATGTCTTTCGTTTCACTAAACATCTTCGTCCATATTCAGCTAAAATAGTTGCCACGGTGTAACGTTTTTCAGCTCTATTAGTTTTTTCTGTTATCCATTTCCTGCGCTGTAATACTGCGCTGATCAGTTTCTGACAATCGTCAATGCCATACACCAATTGCTTATAATTTTCTTTGCTGAGATGGTTTACTTACGCATAATTTCATCCTTTGCTCCACAACCCATACTTATTTACTAATTTCTTTACAGATTTTTAACTGGTAAAGACTCTCTCCCATCGGAGAGAGAGTCTTTATTGTAATTTACTGTAATTATCCCTGAGAACCTGCAAGTTTCTTTTGACGGGGAAGCTCCATCACTAATTAAGCGGCTATTACACGGGCGAAATTTTCACGCAGCACGGCTCCGTTCGCTCAGCATTTGCTGAACAAAACTATTACACGGTCTCGAGCACACGCAGCAGTTTCAGCAAGCAAACTGTGCGTTGCCATGACAACGGTACCACCATGTGATCAGCTGTTCAGTCCCCAAGCGAACAGCAGCTGGAAAATCAAAACAAACGCTAGAAAGTCCTCATAGTGTTGGCATCAAGGCGCATCATAATCATGGAAATGTCTCATCTGTACACCAATGACCAGAATATGGCCATGGCAATGGCTTTGGTAGTAATTGCCGTGGATGAAGACGAAGGGAAGAGAAATACAGGGGAAGAAGACGGAGGAGGAGTTGTGGACTCAACCCTGGTTACAGAGACGTGAGGAGGGCAGCCAATTCAATAATCTTGTGCAAGAATTGGCTTTAGAGGATCACATTTGTGATTACTTCAGTAATGAAGGCAAGGTAGCATTTCAGGATGCTATGCCTTCAGACACTAATTCTTTTGTGGTGATGATAATAATGGCCTTTCAGACACTAGTTCTTTTTTTTTGTGGTGATGATAATAAAAAGAGCTACAAATATATTTGTATAGAAATAAAAATTTTACCATTGTGTACATCCAGGACTTTAGTATTTTATAACCTTTGAGTGCAATAAAAAGTGTTCTGCATAAATTTTATAGGATAAATAAAGTTTCTGTGACAATGTATTTTTTTATTTAACATTATAATGCAATGTGTAAAAAAATAAATTATGGCCCTGGTACAGATTCTTTTCTTTTGTGTGTCATATCTGTACCCCAGGAAAGAAATCATACAGGAAAAAAAAATACCACCTTACAACAGTTTATGGCCAGTGATTAACTGCCTTCCTCCTCTTTCAACTTGTTTAGGAATGCAGCAAGTTTAAGCATAAGTCTTGGATGTTTATGGCGAGAAATTCAGAGATTACTTCTTTTACAAAACCCCCTGCTGCGTATGGGATGTCTTCTTTCCTTTGTGCTTGTGCAGTTGATTTTAAAAAAGATAATGCTACCTCGGTTGCACTGGGTTAGACGTTCTGGTGTCATATTCCTTTTACGTTTTGGAGTACAGTTCGACCCCCAACGTTTCTTTATTCCGTGGTGATGATGATGATGATCGACTTGTTCCTGGCACAGTGTGTGAAGATGCTGGGTAAGCAGATCAATTTCATCTACGCTACTGTCATAATTGAATGGCTCATGGACGACTTCATCATCAGACTGATAGAGTCAACTTGTACTAAAAGAGATTGGGATAACTGGGAATCCCTGCTGATTGGAGGTCTGGGAATCCTGCTGATTGGAGGTCTGAGACTCCTGCTGATGGGAGGACTGGGACTCCTGCTGATGGGAGGACTGGGACTCCTGCTGATGGGAGGACTGGGACTCCTGCTGAAAAAAAAAGGTAAATCATAAAAAAAGGAATATACAAATTAAGGCAACTTCAAAAGGTAAATCATAAAAAAGAATATACAAAATTAAGGCAACTTCTGTAAAACACTGAAATGCAAAAATAAACATACAATACTTGAAACAGTAATTCATTCTTAATACTTACAGACACAGTAGTCTCAAGGTTTGATGTACTCTTCCCTGGGGTGACAACATCAGTCAGGAACAACATCAACTCAAAGAGCCTCCATTTTGGAACATAGTCTCCTCCTGAGCCACTTTTTACTTGTTTGATTTTAGCCAGCTCCTTCCGAAATTATGTTTTTAAGATACTAAATTTCATCACTACAGCATCTGCAAGAGAAAATTCAAGTTTGATTAACTTACAATAATCACAGAAATAATGAAATGGAAGGGGTATTTTATAAGTTGGCACAACAGGATCCAGGGGTGAAGCCTCCTATATAGGCTAAATATGATAGGTTAGAATTTCAACTTTTTTAAGGCTGGTATCCAAAACAAAAACAAAGTCTAAAATACTCAATACGGGGATCAAGGGCCTTTGGCCAGCGTATATTCATACTTGTTCAATGAAACGACATAAGACAATTTCTCTCTATGAACATATGTACATTTGAGATGCGAACAGTCAATATTGAGAATTTCTCATAGTAACCATGCAATAATTCTGTGACAGGTCAGGAGGTTAGGTAGGTGTTTTAGGACATTATAGGGCACCAGCTAACCCAAAACACCTACCTCACCTGTCCCTAACTTGGTTAATTCTAGCTGGGGCTACACCCCCAAGGCCCCTTAAGAGTTCCACCTTCACATACTTACATTTTAGGACAATATAAACAACTTTTCTACTATAACTTTTCCTAAACTAAACACCAAAAAATTATAATGGTGCTGTTTGGTACTCAGATTATACTATCCTACCCAGAACTCAGTGCTGCGTTATGGTCTCTGAATTCTAGCTTATATCTGTTACAGTATATTAAGCAATATGATATGCTTGCCACTAATTGAGTGTTAATAGTATTTATCATATAAATAACCCATATACATATTGTCACATGCTAATGGTATCATAATATCACATGACTGACAAAGTTTAGGTTGGTGTTTATATTAAGCTAGCCTCTAATGGCAGTTCTCTAACATTGGCTGGCCATGTAGAACTGTGAAAGGAATAGCCTAGCTAGGCCCATAGTTTTATAGCCTAGCAAGGCCATTGCTTTGCTAGCCCAGCTAGGGCCATGGCTTTGCATGGCCTAGCAAGGCCCGTTGCTTTGCCTAGCCCAGCTAGGCCTTGGCTTTGCATAGCCTAGCAAGGCCATTGCTTTGTCTAGCCCAGCTAGGCCTATGCTTTGCATGCCTAGCTATATATGATTTTGCTGATTACATTACTTCACACAACCAAACATGGCTAAAGTGTTCTGCTACTACTAAACAGTGACTACATAAAAACCATATATATACATACCTGCATCATTAATTCCTTCTACATGTGGAAACGCTTCTTGAAGTTCCCTCGCTATCTCGCCATACAAGTACTTTTTAAGCGTTTTCTTGTTGTAGGAAGGATCCCTTGGATTCCACAGGATTGGTCGCGATCTCACTTTTTCAATAAGGCCTCCTCAATCTCAAATGTCCATTGCACAGGCATGGTGAAGGGCTTGTTGATGCACTGGCTCGTACACGTGAACGTCGATCGCCGAACGAATGTAAACAAATGCTGGCGCCTGGCGGTTTCACCCAGCAGTGATGGGTATACGCGAATCGGGTTTTGCTGGACGTACTGAGCGTTTGTTCAGCAAATGCTGAGCGAACGGAGCCGTGCTGCGTGAAAATTCGCCCGTGTAATAGTCGCAAGGTCTTTATACCCTGCTTTCCTCTGCGCCCGACTTGAGAATCTTTTTGCTTTCAGGAATGCCGAACTTGACAAGGTATTAGTGCCACCACTCTTACACTGTTACAGTTTGTTTATGCAAATATTTCTGGTAGGCATTAAAGCTCAAATTTGCTCGGAGGTGATGAGTTCTGCGCTAACAAACGTCGGTCATTATATTTTCAAGAAATATTTGGCCGTTCAATGCTGAGGACTTTTTGTGAAAAGAGATCCAGTTAATATTATTATTGCCGAAAGTTCTTCCGGGAAATTTCATTCAACGCCTTTGGTGTTTATTGGATTTTCCAGTGTTGATAAACAACAGGGAGCTATTTTCACGGAGCCCCCCAGAAGTTTGTCGAGGAGTTCTGTCATTTTTATTTTTGAATTGAAAGGAAAATATCAAGACGCATCAAGTTTGTCCCAAAAGACAGGCCGAAATTGGGTTGTTTTCTTCCCTCGGGTATTTCAGCTAGAAAGGGAAAGTGACTCGAAATACGTTGTATTCTTTTTGGAATTACTTTTAGCCAAGGATTTTTCCATTGGTTCAGTAAGAAAATAAACAATTTAGGTTCTTTATAACATTTCAACTTTCCTATGAGCGGTGAAAGGAGGCATAATATAAAGGAAGACAAATAGAAAGGGAAATTTCTAGAGAATATTTAAATATATATATATATATATATATATATATATATATATATATATATATATATATATATATATATATATATACATATATACATATATACATATATATATATATATATATATATATATATATATATATATATATATATATATATATATATATATATATATATATTAACTTTATCACATACACAATTGTTCTGTGCATTAGTAGAATTACTAAAAGGACCTCATTCAAACTGGATGGTATCTGATGGAGTTTTTATTCAAAAAGGAGGTACAAGCTTTCTTGGACAAACAGTCCACATTATCAAGCATCCGTACAATGAGCAAAACGCATAGTCCGGCTGTATTTATATCTGTGTGCTGGGTACTTTTAATCCTATAATCGCCTAGCTCTTCCTGTGTGACCTCCACCCTCTCTTGACCTTGGTCTTTCTCTGATCCCTGGTTCCAGATGTCCGTTTTCCAAACGTTCTCTTGCGTTTTTTCTTCGTTTCCTTTGCTACTGTGGAGTATACGATTTTCTAGATATGCTGTCTTCAAAATGTTTCCGGTGTTCCCTGCCATCGTGTTGTTGGCGCAAGTTATGAAAGCGTTCTCTACAAACAGTCTAGATGTTTTGTTGGTGTTCCTGTTACAGAAAACTCATATTTTCCCAGTCTATTCTGTGATCATTTTCCCAACAGTGTTTGGCAACTGCCGACGTCTGATTATAATGCCTTATGTTCTGCAGATGTTGTTTGCTTCGCTCTTTACATGATTTGCCAGTTTCGCCATAGTACCCTTCTTCACAGTCTAGACACGCTGCCATATAAACCCCCCCTCTAATCTCTTTCCCCTCTTACAAACTTTTTGTTTCTAACTATTTTATTCCTAATGGTGTTTTTTAGCTGCCTATCAATTTGAAATTAATTAGCTTCCTGTTGATGGGTCAATAGAAGTTGTCAAACTGTAATTTTTTCTTCCCTGCAAATGTTCTTTTTCAATGACAAGGGAATTCCCTCTCCCAAAAATAGTTTTCCTTGCTTTGATATGTGCCCCACCAATACTTAGGGTAGCCTAATCTCAAAACTCTCCCATCAGGTAATCCAACTCTTCGTCTAAAAATTCTTGACTGCAAATCCTATAAGCCCTGATGGCCAACCCTGTCATTAATTTTATCCTATTTTTTTTCAATACTGACTGGAGAACCTGACATGTAAGAATTGGTGTGTGTCTTCTTCCTATATACCTGGAATTTTAAATTCTCCCTACCCTCTTATAGGGACATCCAAGAAAGGAATTTCTCCTTCCTTCTCTTCTTCTAATGTGAACTTGATGTGTTCATTTAGTTTATTTATGTTTCTAGAAACTTGTGTAGATCTTCCCTTTCTCCCTTGTAAATGATCAAGATGTCATCCACGTATCTTACCCATTTTATCGATATTTAAGTTCCTTTATTTATTTGCCCATCTTCCTTTTCAAACCATTCCATAAAGATAATAGCTAGAATTGGTGAAAGACTTGAACCCATGGCCACGCCATTTTTGTATATAATGGTTTTCGCCCCATATTGAAAACATTAACGCTGAGGGCCGCTGTTAGCATTTTTATTAAAACGTCATGATCTATTTGCATGTTCATTTCCTCCTCCATATTTTTTTATTATTTCCATCGTCGTCTTTACTGGTACGTTAGTGAACAGGAAGTTACATCAAACTTGCAAATTTGCAGTCTTTACATTAATTTTGGATAATTCGTCTATCAGGTTCATGTTATGTTTTAAATGCCCTTCGGATACTAAGCCTACCCATTTTCCCATTATGTTGGAAAAAACCATTTATATACAAAAATCCCGTGAGAACAAAGGTTCAAGTCTTTCTTTGATTCTGGAGTCCATCATCTTTAGGAATGGTTTTATAAGGAACCCTTCAAAAAGAGTAAAGGGAACTTAAGAATCTTGCTTTCAAAATAAATATATGATTGGATCTTGGATCATTGACAAGGATTTTAGTGAAGATCTAATTTCTTTCTCTTAAATTTGTTTATGAAAATCATTCTCTTAGGCATTAAAGAGAAGGAAATTTGCTCTTCGGTTTTGATGTCCTGGCTAACAAACGTCGGTCATCATTTTTTGAAAATTATTTAAGCCAAGAATGACTGAGACTTTTTGGCATACATCAAGAGATCGATTTAATCCGGTCATGCCTAAAGAAATAAAAATAGGATTAGTTATGACATTCGACCGGTGTTTATTATCCCTGATTTGCAGTCCTGATTTGATAACAACTGGGAGCTATTTTCACGGAGCCCCCTTGAAGTTTGTCTGAGACTTAAGAATTTTTATTTTTGAATTGAAAGGAAAATATCAAGGCGCATCAAGTTTGTTCTTAAAGACAGGTTTAGAAATTGAGTTGTTTTCTTCCAAATCGTGATTTCAGCTATAAATGGAAAGTGACAATTTCAAAAAATATGGCGTTCAAAACACTTTTGGAATAAAATAGCCAAGAATTTTTTCAAAGTTTCAGTGAGGGAATAAATTTTAGGTTTTAAGAACATGTCTAGACTGTGAAGAAGGTTGATGGCAAAGGAAATCATGTAAAGAGCCAAGACAACATCTGAAATAAGGCATTCTAATTTTACGTCAGCAGTTGAAAAAAATGTTGGATAATGACCCAAAATATACAGGGAAAATATGAGTTTTCTGTACAGGAACATATATATATCTAGACTATATTGCTATATATATATCTTTTTGTAACAACTTTTGTAATAACACAAACTGCAGTGTGAAGACAGCATATCTAGAAAAATTTCAACTTTCTTTGTTTTTAAGGAAACGAAGAAAAAACGTAAGAGCCGCACGAAAACGGACATCTGGAGAAATCGAGAAGACCAAGGTCAGATGGGGGTGGGAGGTCACACATTTCTAGCGCGATTATAGGATTAATAAATACCCGAGCACACAGATATAAATACAGCCGGAATTCTGCGAAGTTGAGGGCATTGTTTTTAATAAAATTTGATAATGTGACTGTTTGAAAGAAAGACTTGTAACTTTTTTGAATAAAAATATATTATATATATATACCATCCAGTTTGAATGAGGTCCTTAGTAATATATATATATATATATATATATATATATTATATATATATATATATATATATATATATATATATATATATATATATATATAATATATATATATATATATATATATATATATATATATGCTGTTCGACTCAGCTCTTAACTTTATATGTCTTTAGGACTTTAGCATTCTCCTTTTAGAGGTCTGAATGGGATGTAACTGTTTGGGTTCTGCTTTATTTTTACTTCTTCCCCGTGGTGGATATTTAAACATCATGGGTTCCTGTGAGTTCAGTGCAAACTTAAAGAAGGAAGGTGCACTCTGTCGGAGATGTCATTTATGTTGCCAACTTTGTCATGAGGCCTGCCCACTGCAATTAATGAGGTCATGTACGTACATCATCATTATAGAATTTACGGCCCATGAAACTACTTTTTTTTTTTTTTTTTTTAGAAACGTGATAGGCACTGTGATGAAAGTCATTACTGGTAAGTATGATTACGTCAGAGGATCGTACCTTTAACAATGATCTTGACATATACGTATGACCCTTAAATGTTTTATGTTAGTTTAACAAAGTAAAATCGTTTTGCATGTAGATAATAATGATTTCATTATATCTATTTGCAGTTAATCTAATGGCTGTATAATTACAAAAGAAGTAAGATCAAAGGAACCTGGGTGAGGACGAAGCTAAGAGCCTGGCTAAGATAGGTCGTATGACATGAAGGCGATGAATCAAGAAATATACTGGAGAGAGTTTCTTTAGGGTGCAATTTGTTAGGCTCATCGTTGTGCCTCCTCTTGATCTTATTCCTTTCATCCGACATCCATTAGCCTATGCCGCATGCTGTTTCTTTAACATTCTTGTGGTTTAATTTCTTACACAATAATAATTTGGAAAATTATGTTTTCATATACTGACGACATCGTATTCCAGATGAGAAGTCGTGGTTTATTTTTCATAGCATTATCACCAGAATTAGGCTTTTATTAAACTCATGAAGTCGATGTATTCGGTTGCTCGTCAGTGGGCTCCTGCTTTTAAAACAAACGAATAGCAGAACGGCTTAATATTTTTCGTTCATATTAGACTTGCAGCATTTCATCAGTTTTCCTTCAAATATAAGTTTCATTTCAGTTAGTCAAAATATCCAATTAGACTTCGTAAAACTATGCAAAAAGCTCAAGGCATTTGTTTTCTTCAGATGAAGCTGACGGAATTCCCTTTATATTAAGAAAGTGCTTCATATTTTCTCATCTATATATACATAAATCATTTTAATGATTTCGGGGTATCGGCATATAATCGTTTTGATATGGGTTTAATTCCACCAAACTACCTTGCATATCTCACGATAGCTAATTTTCTCACCAATTGTCATCAGTTTTTATCTATAAGGGAACCAGCTAAATATATGTACTACTCAAAATTTTTCGAAATTGTGTACAGCCGATATTCCGAGTAGTAAAACGATCCATTCAGACAATTATCATGAAAGCAGAACCGTAAAGCATGAGAAACTCGGAAAAAGGAAAGTCATCTTTGGAAACTATAACTTGCCATCCTACGGGGAATGGGCAGTTACCCACTTCACGCGCGCTCCAGCGTCCATGGATACGAAGGTGGTATGTGAAATCTGACTTTGTTAATGGAAAGTGGCAACTATCTTGGTATATATCCAGGACCGGCGTGGTGTTGGCGGGAGTGAGATAGACCTCTAGAGACCGAGACAGACCTTTAGAGACCGAGACAGACCTCTAGAGACCTTGTGTTTAGTATGGGTAACTGGCTGAGTATTATTCCTGGACCTTCGTAGGCGTTTATTTTCTTCAGTCTTAAAGGTAGCCTGTTAGTTGTTGTTTTGCTTGTTCAAGGTTTAAGTTGAATTGGGGATGTTTTTGCATATTACTTTGGTTCGGTAGGTGATTGTCTGTGAAGAAACTGGTTGTTGATAGTTTGGTTGACCTACACGATGGCGATAGCGATTTCTAATGTTTTAAGTCCTTTATATTCGTCGTCTTACTTTAGTTTCCCGAATATAGTTTCCCGAATAAGTTATGGGTGACGTTTTAGAATTTAATGAGGAGCAAAGGGTTTTTTGTGACTAGTTTTTAATGATTTTTTTTTATGGTGCCTGGAAGATTCTGACCGTTGTTATGTGAATAACTGATATATGCAGGTATTGCAGAGTTTAATACTTTTACGTGAGTCATGCTCATGATTATCAATGAGTTATGATAAGTTATTAAAACTATTGCCCGTGAAAAAGCAGTAAAACGCTATGCCCAAACAATGTCCATAACTGTTATATGCAGGTATCGCGGAGTTTAATATTTTTAATTCGTGCTCAATTACCAATTGGTTATGATAAGTTATTAAAATTATCTGGACAGTAAAACTCTATGCCCAAACTTTGTAAAATTAGTGTAAGAATCCTAATATAATGACTTGGTTGCAATTTAAACAGGACTCAATTTCAGGTAAGAGTCGGAAGCTTCAGTACACGTAACTTCAAAACCGCATAGGGAGTTGGCGAACGACTGTGTAAACGACTGTTTTTGTTTTACGTTAGAAAAGGCTAATACCTTCTACAGGTAAGACAGACCCGAAGTTTCATATTTTAAGTAAACTTGACTTTGGTTTTGGTTGGACTGTAATTGTTTTTAATATTTGTTAACAGTTTGCCCTTAAGATTTTTTGGAATAGTTTTTTAATGCAGGACAGAGTTGATTAAATTTTTTAATTAAATATTCTTAAGTATTTAAATTTAATGATCTATTCAATATAATCTATTCATTTTAAAGTTAAGTGAATTTTTAAATTTGTCAGTGTTTCTAAAAATCGAAAGGGGCCACCTTTGTCAGGGTGGCTGGTGCTGCTCAGCAAATTGGCCCAAGGTGCTGTATATAGTAGACAATGTCACCACCATATACAGAAACCGCAAATTTTGGGTGTGTTTTTCAGGGCGTGTTTGGAGTGTGTTTTTAGGGCGTGTTTTGGGAGTGTGTTTTAGGGCGTGTTTGGAGTGTGTTTTAGGGCGTGTTTGGAGTGTGTTTTAGGGCGTGTTTGGAGTGTGTTTTTTAGGGCGTGTTTGGAGTGTGTTTTTTGGGGCGTGTTTGGAGTGTGTTTTAGGCGTGTTTGGGAGTGTGTTTTTAGGGCAGGTTTGGAGTGTGTTTTTAGGGCGTGTTTTGGAGTGTGTTTTAGGGTTTTTTTGGAGTGTGTTTTAGGGCAGGTTTGGGAGTGTGTTTTAGGGCAGGTTTGGTTTTAGGGCGGGTTGGAGTGTGTTTTAGGGCAGGTTTGGAGTGTGTTTTAGGGCGGGTTTGGAGTGTGTTTTTTAGGGCGGGTTTTGGAGTGTGTTTTAGGGCTAGGTTTGGAGTGTGTTTTAGGGCTGGGTTTGGGTTTGACATTTTTGGCATTAGCTAATTTTGGTTGTGATTTCAGTATTGGTTTCACTATTTTAGCATTGTAAAGTTTCGTTCATGCTATAACTTCAATGTATGTTGAGTTACCATACATAAGGTTCAAACCTAAATGTTACACAGTATTGATAGAAGGTAAGTTTTGCTTTTAATCTTGCCGTGGCTGGTGATGTGTTTGAGAAATGAAGGTTTTAGAGATGCATTATAAGTAGGGGTCTAGCGGTAGAGTGTGGCCAATGATTCAAGTTTACTTGAGGTCTCTCTCTCTCTCTCTCTCTCTCTCTCTCTCTCTCTCTCTCTCTCTCTCTCTCTGCTGCGCGCCCCATTTTTCTGTTCCAACTACAGGTACAATTTTTCCCTTTGCTGAGGAGCATTCCTGCTACCAAGGCCTGAGATAAGCCACTGGGCCACGTAATTTCACGTTTTTCACTGCAGGAATTTATATCCGTGGATCACGTTAAATTTAAACTTTTCTAATCGTCAAAACTTTGTAAAGCCAACGGATTTTTAAGCTCGTCGGTAACATTTCGTCAACCTTCAAAATTCCTTTGAAATTTAAGTTTCATAATGCTTTGTTTCGACCTATATGCTAACCATAAGCACTGGACGTAACTTGAATACATTTCTTTGCTTGGGACGTATATGGGGAAACCTCGTAATATTTCTTATATATATTGTTTTATAGAATGTAAGGAATGTTTAGAAATTTGGAATCTTCATTTTTAAGATACAGGAGAACTTGATGTTGCATATTAATCTGAGAAAATGGGGTTTAGCTCAGTATTGCCAGATAATTTTAAATCTGCGTCTGAACTGGATCATTATTCCCAAGTTAAGAACGTAAACTTTTGACTTTTAAGTTTTGATAAATTGGGCTTTGGTAGATTAAATACAAAATTGTGCATTTGGACTAATCATAATTTCTTTGCTATTCCTTGCTATTCCCAACAGACAACCTGAACGAGCCTTGCCAGTTCTAATATGGGCATCAGTCAACAATGTTCCCGATATGATTTATAGAAATTCGAGCAAGATTGGCGGTTCCAGACAACCTGCAGAGCCTTCTAGTTTTAATTTGGGCATCGGTCAACATTGTTCCCGATAATGTCTTTTATACAAGAATTATAGCAAGATCTGGCGGTTCACAACCTGTAGAGCCTTGCCAATTTTAATTTGGGCATTGGTCGACATTGTTCCCCGATAAATTTATGAAAATTCTAGGAAGATTTGTGATTCCAGCTTCTAATCTAAAATTGTCATCAGATTCTTGCTTCGCCTGTGAGACGGATTAGTGAAACATCTGAATGTAAAATGTGAACAGGAGTAATATATACTGACGTTTTTTCACTTTAACTTTGTTTTATAACCTTTGTTTTATAACCTAACATTACGGTATCTGAAGAAATGGCTAAGGATAGAGATGGATGATGCCAGAGACTCAAGTGGTATTAGAGTTGGTTCTTGTGCCATCGTTAGGTGAACTTCATTGCATAATTCTTGCAAAATGTCTAGCCCATAGATGGATGAAAATGTCATATAGGCTATACAGTATATTACTCTAATTTTATTTATAGCTGAGGTATGGCCTTGAAAATACAAAGCCTCAAAAGTTTTACCTAAAATTTGTTTACGTGACGTTTACCAATGTCAACTTTTGAAGTACACTAAAATTCTTACTCCTTCAAAAATTAACTTTCCCGAAAAACTACCATCCCCTTGCATACTGATGTAAAGCTGTGTTTACCACCCAATCTAAAATAAGCAATTTTTATTCTTCCACCAAGGTTTGAATACCAGAAGTGGTTACTGTAAAATTGTCAGAATTTACTGAGAGAAGTCTTACATTCTTTGTTGTAGGTTATTCTCTTGATTATGCAAGCATTCTCTGGGTTGAGTGTTTAGATACTTGTCTTTGGTTTAACCATAAACTTGTAAGGTATAAACAATAGACAATGATCCATGTAAGGCTGCGTCACGTAATGGACTACGTAATTTGTAGGAAACATTATGATTAAATTATCCAAGAAACCCCGTGGTTTTTCTTGCGTTAGGCTTGTAGGTAAACTTGACTGATAACGCAGGGCCATTTAACGTTGTTCCCGTAAAGGCTTTTGTCCCTTGCCCTTTGTACAACTGGACTTTCATAAGCAAAATAGCTAATGCCTACGCTTGGGAGCTAGATTTTGTGCAGGGTAAAGATTGCTTAATTTAAAGACAACGAACTCTAATGCCAACAGAAAAAATTTAGTATTCTTCCTACAATGCAAGACTTCTATTTTGGATAGAATGGATATAGTTTTAGGTCTTAATTCCTGACCCATATACAGTGTCAAAAAAACTTGTAAACTGAAGTGTAAAGCCCGTCCTCGTAGAGGTAGAGCTGTCAGTGCACTTCATGTGGTGCAATGTAGGCGTTATTGAGGTTCTTTGCAGCGTCCCTTCGTCCCTTAGCTGCAACATCTTTCATTCCTTTTACTGTTGGCCGTTCATATTCTTTCTTTCGTTTTATGTTCCACCCTCTCCAAACAATTGACTCATAGTGTAACTGCGAAGTTTTCCTCCTGTTACACCTTTAAAACCTTTTCACTGTCAGTTTCCGTTTCAGCGCTGAATGGCATTAGTTGCCCCAGAGCCCGGACTCTTTGTCAGGGATAGGCTGTTGGCAATAAAATCTTTGCTCAGTTGTCAACACGGCTGTGTCTGGCCAGTCAGTCTGTGGTGCATGACGCGTATTAAGAACAGAAAATGACTGGCACTTTGTTCCTTCTTAGCTCCTTGGATCCACTTGAGAGTTAGCAGAGACCGCATTAGTTGCCATTATCTTTTTTGGTTCAAAAACTCTTCGGATTCCTTTTGGGATCATTTTCATAGTATAAATTATAACTTTTACCGTGAAAATGGCAAGTAGAAAGTCTCGTACTTAAGAATCGAACTGTATCCTCGTTTGTTAATAAATAGGAAGAACTGAAAACCTTAAAAAAACCAACCCCACATCCTCCCCAATTGGTTTAAGTTTTTCAGGCTTACATTACATTACCATTATTAGTAGAAGTGGTGATAGTAAAGCGAAACGCTTTAGACTCTAGGGCGCCAACAGAGAACATTTCAGTGAGGAAAATTAAAAAAAAAAAATCTAAATCAAGATATTGCCCATTGAAGATCGAGGAAAAAATACATAATTTCATATAAACCAGTGGATATACCCATTAAACACACACAATACATGTTAAACTCATGCATGGTTACTTTAGGAAACATTTAAAGTAAAAAAATTATGAGAGTAATATTCCTTTAGATAAAATTATTTTCCAATGATAAATATATCAATGTTCACGATCTCTGCATGTTTCAGTAAATAGTCATTATATATAATTCCGTCTGACAACTTGACAAATTTCTCGCTTTTGTCTGAAGACCCAAGTCTGGTCTTGTGGACAAGGCTTTAGTCACTAAAAGACAGCGTGGCATTTTGAGATTGCCCTTGTGAATTCAAAAAAATCAAAAAAAAACTCTAACCAGCTGCTCAGGCTTAAAAAATTAAACTAATCGCTTGGTACCATTCCTGTGGCATGCTCACTCAGATCCTTTACGTAAAGAATCGTTAATATTCTCCTTGAAAGTGAGAGAGGTATTACATTGGTTCGTAATATTAGGGAACTAGTTTTTTTACTTAGGAAAAATGTTTTGTAACCTCGTTATTAATAAACTAGAAAATATTGGATTGAGGGATTTTCACACCAAGCATGTCGACAAACGCGTTTTGCTTGGCTCATATTACTGAACCGGACAGTCTGGCAATGGTTGCAGGGAAACCAGTTAGGCAAGACTGAAATAATGAAGTCGTTTGCAATGTACTATTCTTGAGTATCACCAAACTCTAGTAAATTAATAATTGCCTTTAATCTAAGTCACCTGTAGGGCTACCCTTGATTGACATTTGATAGAAATATGACATGTGTTGCGATCTAGATAAATGTGGATGACAGAGTATAAATCGAGAACTGAACCATAACAAACCCATTCCCTCTTGGTGGTTGGTTATAAAATAACAGGAAAAAGGTCACAAATTTGGCTAGGTTGTGATTTCGATAAATGATGAAGTCACATTAATTTAAAGCCTTTTGTTATGTTTTCACGGTAATCGCCAAAGGGCGTGTACTAAACATGCCGCAAAGGTGTATACATACCGGGTTAAAACCCTTTAAAAGGGGCCACTATCTAGGAAATATTAATGTGACTTTTTTTCCTGTTACTTTTTTCCTGTGAATTTTTTACCTGTGCCTTTTTTTTTTACCTGGATTCAACCTCTTAGCTCGTTTCTCTTGGTATATTTGATAATGACCAATTTGCTACAAATATTTTGTGAATACTTAATCCTTCAAATTCCTTGGCTATTTGGGTTTTTATGCAAAGTATTCAAGTATTTGTTTAGCAACAGAAAAAATATCTTGTCATTGGTTTTCATCGCTACCATCCGTCACATTAAAAGGTCGTATTTCTGCTCTCACTGCATTTTGACTAGGGCGCTGACCGCAGTGTTAGAACTCCAGTTTAGATAGACAGTAAATGTAGGACGACAACGGAAACAATTCAACCGTATCAAATTCAGCCACTGCCACCTATACAGCTGTTGTGTCACGCTACCTCGTATTTCCTCTGCATTACATCTTGATTGGTTTCTTAAAGTGTTGAAATTCCGATGTGTAATGCACCTCTTTCTTGGTTTAACTGTTTCCCAAGTAGTTATCAGAATAACACCATATGAATCCCAAAATTTTTCCTTTCGATACTAATGGGAGCAAGTGAAGAACGTGTGGTTTAATAGCTTGGTTTGAAACTGTGAGTTAGGCTGTAATCGGTGAGCCTACGTCTCACCTTAGGCAACTAATCGAAGGTTTTGTTTTTATCTACCTGGAAATGATTTCAGTGTCCTGGAAGTTTCCACACTTATCAGCCTGCTTTATCAAAATACATGGTAGCCTACCCATCCTAACAGAAAATTTGCCAAAGTCTAAACGTGATACAAAACCACTCATTAAATGTCAACCGCTTGTTTGTAAGTGATTTGCAATTTGTGCATGTCCCGACGGGGGGTTTATATTTCGAACAACTTTTGCAGATGCTTCTTCATATATACATATAAAAAAATGTTCTTGCTCTCTAAGATTATGCCAGTCTATAGTGTATTCAAATGGCCTCACCTTTCCCGTTAAAACTGTTTAATTGTAGTAAAAAAACTCGGTCCAGTTACTCGTGAAAGCACTGACAACGCAATGTTAATGCTGAATACATTTTATCACAGGACTTAGGTATGAATTCTGTGGTGCCTTGGTTCATAGAAACGGGACTTAAGAAAATGGAGTGCAGTGTCAAGGGAAATGAATACAAGCAGTAACTAATATAGTGAATATTAACGTTTTAATGTTTAAATAATTTATACGCAGACTTAAGAAACTTGATTTCTTTAAAAGAATACAGTTGACATGACGAAATAATTTTTTCCTTAAAACAGTTTTTATTGAAAAATTTAAATAGTTTTGAACATAGTTTTCATTTATAAAATATATTTTATAATATATACATATACTTTGTTAATTTTTCACAATGTGGTTAATAAATCATCATTTACATCTACGTAAAAGTCACTCAGATAAGAAAATACTAACAATACAAAATAGACTCCATAAATAGCTGATAATGCAATAAAATCATTATTACAAGTGCATAAAATTACATTTTAATAATCAGTTAAGGGTTTTATGGTTACACAACTGTTACATTTCTCGAGATGAACATATTCTGAAGTAAAAAAAAAAAAAAAAAAGATTAGACTAAAAGCGACACAAATGCGACCAACAGATAAGTATTAAAGCAGTCATTATTTTGCAGGTGATGCAAAATCCAGAGCACGTTTTCATTACTACACCAACCGACAGAGAGAGAGAGAAAGTTAATTTTCTTAATTTGTCTTGGGAGAGACGAAACGACTGCAAGAGCGAGGCAACAGGCCAATAATACCCGCGACCATAACAAATGGTGCCCATTTTCTACTATATTTGTTGTTGACATTCTCTCTCTCTCTCTCTCTCCCTCTCTCTCTCTCTCTCTCTCTCTCTCTCTCTCTCTCTCTCTCTCTCTCTCGTGTAACGATATTATCAGGCCTTTGTGCCAGTGATTATGAGGGAAGTAGGGTTGTCCAGGTGACTTTCTGCATCAGGAATTTCCAGTCGTTTTCCTTTAAATTTATTCGTTATAACAGCTTTTAGAAGTTATGTCGTTTTTTTCGTCTTCCTTTTATCCATGCTGTGCATGTCGATTTTTCAAATGGATTTTGAAGTCTTTCAAGATTTATCTTCAAGTAATACCATTAGTACGGCAACAAAACAGAACAGTCTCTTGCAGGTTTCTGGAAATGTTGATTGACTTTTTAGTCTTGATTTTATCTTGAATATATTTGTCACTGCTCGTACACATACACAAACACATCACACACACACACAAACCCAGTTAAAAGTATTATGATCATGTTTGTATTTAAAATCAGCTCCTTCTGGCACCTTTGACACATTTTCCCTCTTACTGAGGCCACAGCAAACTGCGTATGACAGAAACTCATGCAACATAGGGCAGGCAAGAATTTAGGTGTGGGAATTTATATTTATGTTTGGTAATTTAGCGGTTCTTGTCCCTTCCTGCCTTTTTTTCTATCGTTGTTTTTAGCGCAATTCATCCATGATTTTTATGCAGGTATCCGTTTCAACAGCCAGAATGCAAGCGACAAATGTGGCAGCAGGGACATACAAGGGTAACGTGACCTACTCTTTTATCCCTCGCTGTTCAGTTTCAGAGTGGCTGCAATCCAGGAAGTGGTCGGTAATAAAGTATCAGGAAAAAAAAGGCACAGAAAAAAGTCTCAATTTTGGCTAGGAAAAAGTCACAGGGAAAAAATTCACATTAATTTACAATCTTTTATGTTTTTACGGTAATCCTCAAAGGGTTTGTACTAAACACGCCGCATACATACCATGTTAAAAACCCTTGAAGGGTCACTATCTAGGGAAAATCAGTGTGACTTTTTTCCCTGTTGCTTTTGTCCAGTCACTTTTTTCTGTGACATTTTCTTTTACCGGGATTCATCAAGGTATTTGTCACAGCAACCCTCATCAGGAATACATTTTTTGAATACTTCTCGGTGTCCAGTGCACTGCATCTGAATTGATGGTGATAATAAGTCTAGAATTACAGCAGCATTTACACTTATTATTATTCTTATTCGGAAGATGAGACCTATTCATATGGAACAAGACCACAGGGGTCTTTGGCTTGAAATTGAAACTTTCAAAGAATATAGTGTTCATTAGGAAGAAGAAAGAGGAGGTAAAGGAAATACAAAAGGAGGAGATCTTACTTATAAAAAAAATAATAAACTAATGAATAGAAAAACATGTATCAAAATGCAAGAAGAATAGTATTAGGGTAGTAATGCATTGCATCTTCGCTTGAACTTCTGAAGTTCCATTCCAATTGTACAACATCCTTTGGGAGGCTGTCTAATGATTCATAACTCTGGTTTTGATACGCTTTTTTTATTGTGATTGGTCGATCTTTTTAATGCAACTATGGCATGTAGTCCTACTAGCCGGTGTGGGTGTGGGGGCCGGCAGGCGAATGTGTCATTTCTTTCTCTGAGTTATTCTGTAACTAGTTTCGTCGGGTCCGCTTATCATGACTTCAGTAATGTTGCAGAGTCAGTTATTCTTTGGTACATCGACTTCGCTTTATCTCGTCTGCATTTCTGTTTTTTTTTTTTATTAAAATCATAAATTCTTCGACCCAAGGAGATAAGATTGATTAACCCTATTGAATTATCACTGTAAAGTATCGACATTGCGCGAATTATTTCATTAACTTTAAAATTTTGATGAATTATTATGGTGAATTATCCCTATCGAGTGAATTATTTATCAACCGGGTTTGGTCCCAACAACCTTTAATAAGGAGCAAGAAAGAAAAAAGTTAGTAGTAATATAACACCGGGATCAGACAGGTAACGTCTGCCAATAGCTAAACCTTTGATCGTTAATTGGTTTCTCGCTCCCCTTAAAATTAATTGACATTTTGCTGTTGCCTCTGTTTCTGATGATTGATCAGTGTAATCTATCTTTTCGATGATGACGGTGATGCAGTTATTAAGTAAATAAAGAATTTCGATTATCTGGCAGAATAGCTGATTCCTATGTGAAGGAATGACAGAAGAAAGATTGACGCTTAACTTTTCTCTGTTAATGAATAGGGAAGCGTTTGTCATTTTCCTATATGAGTTAAAAGGATGAACACACTGATTGCGCTGTTTATGGAATTAACATATCATGGTCATGACAGTTTACTTAATAATCAGAGAGCTCTTATAAAGCTTCATCTTTTCTAGGAATGTACAAATAAACTAATAGCATAAAGAAACGCAATTCAAACTGAGCATATCCAAGAAAACTGGAAATATTTTAATTGAATATTTACCTATATGTATGTATACACACATACATATATATATATATATATATATATATATATATATATATATATATATATATATATATATATATATATATATATATATATATATATATATATATATATATATATATATATATATATATATATATATATATATATATATATATATATATATATATATATATATATATATATATATATATAGGTATTATTGAATATATATATATATATATATATATATATATATACATATACCATAAGCTATATATATACAGCATATATATATATATATATATTGTATATATATATATAATTATCCTATGGGTGTAATATATATATATAATCAACACACAGTAATACAAAGTGTGTAACCCATCAACTGCTCCTCAGTAAATAAGAGCATATCCAAAAAACTTTTTTTGTGAAAGTTGAACCTTGGTATGCAAAACAATTTATGTCTAAACATTAATCATTATTAGAATCATTGAACAACTCTCGTGGTCATTGCTATTCCTAATTTTTTTTTATAAAGCGTATTGTTGGCAAAGCACCGATACTGTTAAATCTACTGTTCTATACTTTATTCATTCTATCATTAATAGTTGTATCATATTTCTTTTCTGCCGATGTTTAGTTCATCCTTGTCTTTGCTGTAAGTTCAGAGAAAGAAATGTAAACTACGCTTTCGAATATTCTGAAAACTATTTTGACGGTCACTGTAGTAATCTTTAGTACAACCAGTTGTTAAAAAAAAAAAAAAAAAAAAATAACAAGGAAGAATGATACTCTATTTCCTCCTGGAACGTACTTGGTATAGAAATTACATTGCAAGCTCACATTCCAAAAACGTCGTTTTCGTCGCAAAACTTTCTCCATTTAACTTTCCAAAAACAAGGGCAATGAGACCTCAACTTCATTGAAATTTTTTATCGTACACTGGCAACTTCAACTTCAAAGAAGGAGGGCCCTCCACCAAAACTCTGGTCTTGCATTTGTTCACTTAGAATTCATTGTCCCTGATGCTCACTCACCGAGAGAAAGGTCTCATGTTTAAAAATCTTGATTTAATAATGGTAGGCCGGAAGTTATGAAGCTTTAACGTTGTTCAAGTTTGATATATTGATACTCCTTATGATGTTCAGAAATAATCTAAAATTATTGTTAGCACTGTGTAAATCTATATCAGAGACTTGCGTGCGTTTCATTAATTTTCTGGATTAAATATGATCTATTGAAATATCATTTTATGACCTGGAAAGATTAGTTTCATTTATATAAATAAAAACGGTAAACAGGTGAATAAAACAAATGAATCATGAGCGAGATAAATCATAATATACGAAATCATGACACAAACAAGAGCCTTAGAGACCCATGTATGTACATATCTCACAATTATGGGGCCAATGACAGGAAACAATAGAATATTGTAAAACTAAAATAAGAGAGAATTTTCGAAAGAAGTTAAATTGGAAACAGCCCCTTTCCCAGAAGACTGAGGGTCCTGTTATCTATGAGAACTGATGTTTTAGTGCAGCAGATTGCTGTAAAAATCGTTCAGATAGTGAAACAAGCATGAAATTTGGCACAAACATTCCTAAGACTACGCTCTCTTAGAAAGGGCGCTGGCCACCTGAAAATCCAAGATGGCGGCTATTTTTTATTAAAATGGCCGCCATCTATGGAACAAATGAGATTCACTGGTTTGGGAGCATCTATTGGATGGAATATGCCAGTTTTTTTGAAACCTCGACTTTTAGGTTATAAAAATGTTCCATACCACACATTTTATTGAAAACCCTTACTAAATGAATTGTAACCAAGATGGTGTACAAAATGGTTGCCATAAAAGTTTTTCTATCCACAGCGCTAACAAACACAGAGACCAACTGTTTTTATTTAATGGTATATTCATGTGATCAGACAGTTTAACTAATATGCTATTTTCAACTGAAATAGTAATGGTATGGTCACATACAACATTGTGTCTAAGACTGTAACCATAAAAAGAAAAGAAGAGAAATACGGACTAAACAAAATAACCAATCTATGTATAGGTCTCTCAACCTACACCTTTGAAAAATTCGAGGATAAGAAGGTAGGCATAAAACATGACAACGTTGGATGCTCAAGCTAGATTATCTACTGAAGAGAGGGCAATATTTATCTAGACTTCACATTTGCAAGTGCACAGGCTGTGCAGGAAGACCCAGCTTGTAGCACTTGCACCTTTCCCGACAGCCTGCTTTGCATCCACATTTGGTAAGCTGTTGGCAACTCTTGGCTAAGGGCGAGTTGGTTGTCCAGAGGACTTGCCATGCTTCACCAGACTTTTGCCATCCCCACTCAGCAGGGTTCTCTGGCTGTGGCTGACACTGGGTGGCCTGCCCCACACACAACCAGCCTGGTACGCAGCACGAATGGTGTGTTGGAGGAGAACTCCCCTGGTTGGTGGAATGGCCTCATATGCCCTTTGTTTTCTGGCAAACATATCAAGTCTAGCCTCATCCACAGTGCCAGCAGTGCTGGATCTTTCATACATAAGTATGACAAACCTCTCCAGGACCTTCAGGTCACTCTCTTCCACTCTGAGAGGGTAGTGACTCAGTTTGGAGAACACAGTGGAGGCCTCTGGAAAGATGTTCCATGTCTGCCAGGCGGTCTTCTTGCCCTTGCTCCGGAAGGCTGACACTGTATCACAGCCTGTGAACGCATGGAAGAAGAGCATGCCATTCACCTTCTCCTGGCCCAGAGAGTTGCACAGGTCATGCACAGCAATCCAGCGCAGGCTCTGGCCTTGGCCAAATGCCACCCATAGCTTCTCTAGCCCTAGATTGTGGAGAGTGGAGAAAGCACTGACTGCAACGACAAGAACATCTGTGTCATTTTAGCTTTAACATGATGGTCTTGGCTCCATGTTCTGTGGCATATTTGGCATGGAGAAAGATGCAAGGTGTCAGCTTCCTCATGAGAGCACTTTTCCAGTCCCTGAAGACTAGCCTCAAAAGTGCTGAGGACAGCAGACCCTTTCGTGTTAATGACAACATTTGTGGCAGACATCTGGGCAACTTTGTCTGCCAGGAACTGGAACAACTCTGTCTTGTTGGCATCGTGTCTTAGGAAATTGCGCCAGTTGGATGGAATTGTGTTCTTGTCTGTCACCTTGCGCCTTCCTCCTTGACCACGTTGGAGCCTGGTCTCAGCTTTGAGGCTGGATGTATTGTATACATCAAATACAAGATGTGATGATGTGTACTTGCTGCTGTAGGATTGTATCACAGGCAAGAAGTCGCAAAGTGCATAGCCCTCAAAGGTCTTTCCTTTCTTTGGTGGCAAGGCATGGACCAAAGCTGATCCATCTACAATGAGGACATCAGTCTTTGGTTCTTTGTCTTCTAGTGTAACATGACTCTCCAGGACCGAGGTCAGCTGAGACTTCTGACATGTGTACAGCCTACCACCCTCACTAAGGGAAGCTGGGAATGTTTGATTCTCGTGTTGGAAGAATTCCTGCAGATCACATTCACGGCTCTGACAGGATATAAATAGCTTTGAGAAAAGCTGGCAATCCTCCTTCAGAAGTTTCTGCTTTGACTGTTCTACAGGAGCAGCTTCTTGCCTGAAGAAGTCAGTTCTGTTCTTCTTTATCGGCTCATAGAAGGAGACTGCATTGTTTGCCAAAGAGTCTGAAAAACTTCTGAAATTTAGTGCGGCCTCTGTCAAGGTGTGTCTGTAGAAGTTCTGCTGAGCTGGGGTGGGCAATGTCTTTGTTGTCAATGGAATGGTCAGATCCTGGCTCTCTTCCTGAAAAGGACTTCCCAAGTGTTGCAAAGCCAATGACAGCTTGCTGACTCTCTCCAAGAATGTCTTCTGCGCATGAGGTGTTTGTTCATGGTGTGTTGTCTGCTCATTAGACTCCTTACTTTGAACCTCTGTTTCGTATGCAGACACCAAGCAGATGATCTCTGGGCCAGCCACCATCCATCTTCTGAGTGCTGACGGATCTTCAGTCAGCCCAATGGCTCCGCCATCAGCCTTTATAAAGGCATTGGTCTGCTCATGAGCTTGGTCAAGAGCCATTGCTGAGAACTGGCGACTGGTCTTGTGCACAACAAAGTTGCCAGCCTTGAACTCCTTGTGCAACTCTGGGTGTGAACTCTCTAGGGTAAGCATGTCCCTGAGGTGAATAGGCAGCCAACGAGCATAGTTTGTATTATTGTTGGAAAAGAAGTAGGGTATCAGCTCATGCAATGCCTGGCAGTAGAGGACAAAATTGGCCTCACGGAAGGACCTGATCAGTAGGAATATCACAAGTTCCATAGACAACACCATGTGCCAGAAGTGGAACTGTGGACTCTGCTGTCTTCAGAAGGTCACACCACTCCTCAAACTCTAATGCCTGCTCATTGTTGTTTGCTTTCTTAGCACAGTAGTCAGTGTATGCTGTCCTCAGGAGTTTGTACAAACTAGAGGCTGTAACCTTGTGCATCTGCCGTGTCCTGGTTACACTTGCAGCTGACAGGAAGGATTCTGCAGTTCCAGATGAAGCAACTCCTGCCTCCACCAGAGCTCCTGTCCAACCACTGCCATGAAGAAGAGTACCAAGAGATGTCATTGCTGCCATCTCAATGTGCAGACCACCAAACATTACCAGATACTTGTCTTCGCCATACTGATCAGGCCACTGCCACTGCACCTGCTTTGGCTGATCAGCTGTGATTATGGGTATCTGGCCAGGGTTCAGAAAATCAGTGACATCCTGCACTTTCTGCATCACGTGTTTGATCGTAGCAACAGAATGAGCCTGATCACGCAGGAGAGGAAGCAATGAAGTTATGGTTACTTCAAATTCTGGGCTTCTCTTCATTGAAGCGTGATGAGCTGACCACGTCAGATTCACTGCATCATCTATTTCCTGGGTGACTATGACCTTGTCTAGCCACTGATACTCCAGTGCAAGCTGTGGCCCCAAGATATCTGTGGGTGGCTTTGGTATTGCAGTGTTTGGTGGCACAGGGTTTCTTTGTTTGAAAGGAAGCTGGTGAGATGTTTGTGAATGTGTCCGGCAATTCAGGCACCGACCTCACTTTCTCAGGTGCAAACTTTAGTTGCTGTCTTTCCTGTCCAGTGTTCTCCTTGGTGGGGTGCTGAAATATGGAGATGCTAGTTCCATGGAAGGAGGTAGTGGCAGTAGTTGCAGATGGGTTGTGGTCGATGTTGTCCATCACTGCAGTGGTGAACAACCCTTTTCGCAGTACTGGGGACAGACCACACCCTCCCTCCCACATATTTGCTAACTGTGGCATCTCCTAACTGTGCAGAGACCTCCAGTACTCTGTCATAAGAGATACTGAGGCCATACTGATGTAGCATTTCAACCAGGTTTCTCTTCCTGGTTTTGGCATAGACTGAGAGTCCCATGTAGACTGGGAATGGTGTTTCTCTGTCTTTGGAGTGTCTATGAGTTGTTGCTCCCTTTTGTATCAGGAGTAGCAGTTGAACTGCATGAGCTGTGCAATGGCCTGGTCTGACTTTGATGCTCCAAATCGTAACTGTGACTTGATGTCAGCCCCATGCTCAACCATCCCCTACAAACTGGAGCAGGAGAGGAGGCACAGAATTTCGTACACAAGCCTCAGAAAATGTGCCATCAAACCGTGACTGATGATCAAGTATAGACTTTCTGAGAATATTTGCTGCTTTAGCAATGATAACTGCCTCTGAAAGATCAGATGATTGAGCAAAAGTGCTTTTCCCACATCCTTTTGAAATGCAAGTAATACATCTCTGCCAGATTTATGAGCCTCAAGTTCTGGAATTTCTGCCAGAAGTTTGTCTTTGAGTCTCGTGGAATTTACACTTGGTGACTCTACACCTAATTGTTCCAGACGTTGTTGGTAGAGGTGGCAAATATCTGCCAGCCGAAATGTGACTGGATCATCTGAACAAAGGTTGTTTTCAACAATGTATGTCATCAGTTCTGACAGAACTAGTGGATACACATCTGATTCTGACTCAGTGCTACCTTGGTCTTTTTCAAGGCTCCTCAGGTAGGACCTTTTTCTGTTGTAGAGGGCACAAAGACAGGCATGGTGATACTTAAACTCCTGTGCAATGACATCCCCACCAGTCAA
>NC_089748.1:59851113-59891113 GCF_040412425.1 Macrobrachium rosenbergii
TAATTTTAAAAAATTATATTTCAAGACATTAATAAACAAACTCCAGGAGGACCCATAAACGGTGATAAGAACCTTTCACGCCCCCAAAAATCAGATAGTGACACTGATCACCGCTGCTCTTTATTGCTTGTACTACATAAGTAATAAGAATTTTCCCAGTAGGAACAAGCCCTAGAAGACATTTTCACTGCAGACAAAGCCGACTTTCCAAACCTGGACCCCCAACCTTTAAGTTTGTTTTATTAAAACTGCCAGAACAGTCTTTCTTCCATCTTACTGTCCACCCTCTCTAACAATTGATTCATAAAAAACTGATGTGAGGTTTTCTGGTTTTACACCTTCAAACTGTTGCTGTGATATCCGTTTCAGCAATGACAATGACTATTGGTCCCAGTGTAATTTAAAAAAAAAACTCATTCCAATTCAAAGAAGGTTTCATTAAAAAATACTCTTATTCTCCCGTCATAAATCGTAAAAGAAGTAGAACCTCAAATATGCCCAAAAATCACAGATAGTGCCAAAAATCAATCCCCTTGCTCCCACGCATTCTCAAAGCTCCCACGTCCCAATCCTGATCGCTCAATACCTTCTTCCCCGTAGGAAAGCAATCAACCCAGATTGCACCTTACTGGGCGGTGCACTGTAGTGGATTACTACTGGTTCTTTGCAGCGTGACTTTGGCCCTGCGTTGCGACCCCTTTCGTTTAAATTACTGTACCTCCTTTCATTTTTTTTCTTCCATCTTACTGTCCACCCAATCCTAACAATTGATTCATAAGTTCAATAAAAGTGACGGATTTCAGGCCTGTTACATTTAATCAAACCTATTTTTGTCAATTGTTGTTTTTTCTTTGAATGACTTCACCCTTCCCATTCCCAGTGCTTTTCCTTTTCCTAAATTAATATTTAATTTCAATTCAGTTAACAATTAAAACTTCTAAATCTCTTTACTTCTTATTCAGATAATGTTGCCATTAAATCATAAAAAGAAATGTCATCGGAGAATTTCATTTATCTATAGGATGTGAAAAGAATAAATCCCTTTTGCATCTTGCACAGAAAATCGACTTTGCTACCCACGTCCCAATTATCGCCGATCCTTTGAAAAAAGGTAACAGCAATCAACCCAGATTGTCTCTCTTACTGGGCGTATTGGGGCGGTAGTAACATCTTCTTTTGGGTGCTTGTGTGGTGGCAGGGGTTAAATATCAGGAATCTTTAATCTAAAAGAAATGGAGGTTTAATGTCTAATAAACAGAATATTTGTTTTTCTTTGGGTAATAAAACTGAATATTTACGCGACAAGGATAAATTCTGATAAAAACTGACTTGAAGTTGAGCGTCAGCATAACAATTACAAATTAGAGAATATGTTAATTTTGCGTTTGTTCATTTAGATTTTGCTCAAACGTAAAGAATAGGCCTACTCATCCAGACGGTGAAATATATTTACAGGTTGAACATCATGCTTTCATAAATCTCATTCTTAGATGGATTTTACATTAATTTTAACCATACTAAAAGCTACCGAATTTTCAATTAAATGAGACTGAACAGGTTTTCAGCTATTAGATAAAATATTACAAATATGAAAACATATAAAACAGATAAAAAACTCCAGAGTGAGTATGAACATGCGAAAAATTGTTTACAAATATTCCTTAAATTCACACAAAAACAACGACTAGGCAGATAAAAAATCAAAAAAATGACAAGTAAAAAATGCGCCGAAGTTTCTTCAAAATCGAAAAAAAAACAGCATATAATGCTGCCATGAAAATCTCAGCCACGGCCCATGAAACTCAGCCGCGGCCCATGAAACTTTGAGCCACGGCCCGGTGATGGCCTTGTTGGCAAGCACCTATAGCGGTGCCAGAAACGATCATGAATAACTTTAACCTTAAATAAAATAAAAACTACTGATGCTAGAGGTCTGCAATTTGGTATGTTTGATGATTGGAGGGTGGATGATCAACATAAAAATTTGCAGCCCTCTAGCCTCAGTAGTTTTTCAGATCTGAGGACGGACAGAAAAAGTGGAACGGATATACAAATAGCCATCTCAATAGTTTTCTTCACAGAAAACTAAAACTAGGACACCAGGTTGGAGCTTAAACAATGTTAAATTTAACGTTAATGTACATTGATCAACAACATACCAGTAGAACATGTACTTTACAGTCACTTGATATTTTGCTTCTTAAATGCATACATACTGAGTCTGGAATGGAACCACTGCTCAGTGAAAGTAGTTCTGAAGCCTAATGTCATTCCATGACCTCTTTACATTTTTTTCCCTAACGTAAACTTTCGTTTATGGAACAAACTGAACAGGTTTTTGAGAATCATCACACATATATCCCGAGGATATAAATGGGTAAAATCAGGGTAAAACAACTTGGCGTGTGGCGGAGCTTAGTACTGTGACGTCACAAGTGGACTGCTCCTGGCTTATCCATTGAATTAGACATTTAATCCAAAACATAGTTGTTGTCTTTGGTTTCTAAAATATTAAATTTTTTATAATATAATAAAAACGACAAACCTTGTTTTATTTTCAAAAAAGTCAATTCAAAAACAGGTACTGCAATGCGGTATGTTTATTCTTTACTTTTTGTTACCTATATACGATGTGTATTCTCTTCATGTTTATTTTTATAAATGAAAAAAAAACCTGCTCTCTCTCTCTCTGGTATCTCTTGATCTTCTCTCTCTCTCTCTCTCTCTCAGCTCTTTCTCTGTGGAAGTAATATCATCAAGATTATAAATAATTGAAGAAATGTACAGACTGTTTTCAATTTTTGAAAAACAAACGTTTTGTTTTATGATAAAGTTGTTAGAATGATAGGTTAATTATATTTTCTCAATTTATTATGAATGCTAATTGTTATAAAATAAATACATAAAAAATGGATAAATAAAAAAGTTGCATTTGCTGTTCAGGACAAACACAAAAAAAACAATATCAAATGTAAAATGAAGCATGAATCAAAGATAAATGATAAAGAATATTTTCCATCAATTTCAAAAAAAAGTTTCTCATAAATACTCGATATCACATAAGTTGACATTTGACATGCTGTATACATTAAGGTAATAATAATTATATATCGAACGATTATATTTTCTGGAAAAAGTACAAAAAGGTATTTGCATTTATTTGACTTCATAAGAAAAATATATATAAATATATTAGTCCTTTATAATAAAATGGTGAAACAAATAACAAACAACTCAGGATAGTCTTCACTTGAACAATTTTGTACAACATATAATAAATCAAATTCTTTCAAGAGAGTGTTTTTTTATTTTCTTAGTTAACTTCCGCTTAGTGCTACTGTCTTTTTTTTTATTATGATAAGTTTTATATTTAAATGACGGATTTTAAAGAAAATACTAATTTTAGCAAAGGAATACACAATTTCATCAGGCAAGGATAGTTTTTCTGATTTCTTTAGCTGAGCCCAAATTCACTAAGTCTTTTCCTGTTGTCTCCCCATGTACAGCTTTGAATAATTTTCTCATAATAAGTAGTTATAGTAGAAGTGTTCTGATGGAAAACATATTCCCTTGACACTCTTAATCCATGTGTTGCTATATATCCTAGATATGGATATTTGGTGATGAATTTTCTTGCCATATATCCCCCAATGTATCTTAAAGATTCTTCTTCAATCTTATCACCTACATCTGATATGGGGTTATCAAAATTATATATATCATCACATAAAGCTGTTGCATCATCATCATCGTTATTATGAAATTCAAAATCACTGAATATATAGATGTTAAACATAATTCATATGCAAGATATCATTTGAAGTCCTGTTGCGTTTGATAGAAATGAAAGGGAAGGATTCTGGATATTGAAATACTACCACTTGAAACACATTCCGGCTTCTCCAAATCTTTAATTACTCTTTCACTCATGAAGTTCATTCTTGCCAAGATGATATTTCAGTCTATACTTAAATACTTTGGATGATCTTGATTCCCTCCAATTATGCAGAAAAAAAAATGTTCAATACAAATGTTGAGTCGTCTCGGCTTCAAATAGCCTTTGAGCAATCATAAGCCCTTTAACAGAGAATTGCCCTTTTTGGAATGGGTAAAGACATCCCATTTTCACTTGTTTGTTTCATTAACCTCATTATCAAGCATTCCAGTTTTACATCTATTTTAAAAATCATTTCGTGACTCGACATCTCCGATTTTCCATCAGCAAAATCAAACCAGTTTAACAACTTAATCAGGATATTATTCGAAGTTTTTGATAAAGTCTGGCTGCTAGTGACTGTTTAAGGTCAAAGGAATATTGAGTGGGTAGTTTCCTGCGGACTGTTTGCTGGAGTTTTAGAAAACATATTGTTCTTGAATATTTCGGTTTTGGTCTTTCTAACATACTTCCCATTCTAAAACTTTTAGAATTAAATGGTTTCTTAATAACTTTTTGGCATGTGACATCTGCAAAATCTTGTCCATATTTACCATGGCGACTTGATGCCCTTCATTTGACATTTTCTGTCTGTATAAAATGCTTCCATGAAAATTTATGTAGGTTAAGAAACAAAAATTAGATACAGAGACTTATTAATACAAGTAGCACATCTGCATAACAATGAACCATGTTAAAGAAACAATATATTAACTAGCATAAAGACAGCCAAAATGTTTTTGTATCATGATATAAAATTAAATGTATAATGATAAAATGATTTACCACTGTGGAGGAAGAAAAGCAAAATGATTCATAAAGCCTCACCTCGTAACATGTAGTAGGCTACACGTTTACAATCAATGAGAACCTTGGCACTGGATTGTTTTGATTTCTAAATATCCTCAAATCTGGGTGATTTTGATGAATAGACTGCAAAGCGGGGCCTTAGGTCATCCTCTGGTTGCAGGCGGTTAAAACTGTACTTTGTCTGTGTGCCTGTGAGGGCTGAAAATTTCTGCCTAACACAAACAAAGTTGAATAACAAAGGGAAATATCATTTCAGTCAGGAAATTTTTCTTTAATGCATCCAAAGAATCGCTTTTGTGGAGGGGGTAGGGATTGGATATGACTGTTTAAAATCATTTTCTCTAATAAATAATATTCAGTAATAAAATAAATATATGATAAGAGAAACTGGGGAAATAATAAGCTGGGAATAGTTATAACCCAAATGTTTGGAACCACTGAAATGGTTTGGTTGAACCCAACCTTGTTTTTCTAACCTCATTAGTTAAAATCGAACCACTGGTTTAGAGTCTGTTTAAGGTCAGCGGAATATTGAACCCAATGTTTGCTCCGGATGTTTGGCTTTCGGTTTTCTTTCGTCTCCCAGTCTGTTTAGAGGCGATGAACAATCACTGGCTCTGTTCGCGTCATGATCAGATGAAAAACTACTGCAGTGTACAGGGGGTTCTGTTGTGGGAAGTTGAAACCAACATTCTTTGGAAGCTTGAATTTGAAGTCAATGGCCCCTTGTGTGCTTATTCCATGTGAATAGGTTTCATCTACTGAAATAATAATAATAATAATAATAATAATAATAATAATGGATAGGCGCCCATCAGTCTCATCTTGTTCTGAAAATTCTTCTTGCCCTGGACCACGAACGAGAAGAACTATTTGCCGTAATACAACTACCATTATCCACCCAAACAAAACATTTTTGATTTATAATTAGGAAGATGAATAGGCTTCCACTACGGTATCTTGGTTAACGAAATTTTTCATACGTATTTCAGTAACTTATATGGAAAATGTTTACCCTCTAGCTTCGTCGAATTTAGGGTTGTATTTAATGTTTTGATACTGCAAATTATTCTCTCCAACTGGAAGTAAACTTGTAAACCGCCCGTTAGCCTGTCTTCACTGGCTAACTTCTACACTGATATTTTCTGATTAGAATGTTTCTTTGTTTTTATCACTATGAGAAAAATGAAGTATTATTTTCCTTTGCTGTTTCCTTCGACGCCACTGATCTTTTTTTAATGAAAATCGCTGTCGTTTTAGCAACACCAGTTATCCCCTAAAGTGTCGTTAAAGAACATAACGTTTATGGGCTGTCTCAAGAACATTTTTACTTCAGACACCCCAAATTTAAGCTCTTTGTCTTCTCCCCTTAGGAAGTTGCTCTAAAATATTTCAAAGTTATTACGTTTATGTATCTGAATGAATATTTTCACATTTTTTTACTCGTTTTAATCGGGGACTATTTTGATTGATAACTGCGTGGGGAAGACAACAAAGAGAACGCTGGGCCATCTGTTATTGCTGGATTTATATTTCATTTACAAGTTCAGGCTCAAGTGTAATACTGAGATTGTCGACACGCGTATATGCATGTTTTGAAATGCAAACAAGGGTTCTCAGTTCAGTTGTAGCCTTTAAACAGGTAAAATTTATTTACCATCTGGATAAACAATGTTACATGTTTAAAATTTTCGTTAGCTGTACTGTACTTCTGATTGTAACAGATAATTTTAAATTATTTCTAGACGCTGAAAATATATATATAAAAATATATAGAATATATAGTATATATATAATAAAATATAATGAAAGGAAAGGACTGTGAGGAAAGGAAAGGACTGGGAATTTGTGTAAATATTGCTTGTTACTAATAACAGTATTATCTTCACTTGATATACTTAATTAATGATATACATGATTAGAAAGCTTAAAGTGATCGTAAGAAGAGCAAATGGCCCTGGCTCACTTTTCCCACTCTAACTTTACTTTATGGTTCTCTTGCCCTCCCTGCAATACTTGCTGGTGTCTCCTACTAGTTTAATAGTGAACCGTTGGCAGTTTCGTTGCACTGAAGCTCATTCCCGAGCAAAAATGTTCGCAGTCTGCATTTCTTTCGATAAATGCAATTATTTTTCAATATTAGTAATTTTTGTCTTTCCATCTGTCTTATTACATTCAATGTTACTAATTTTATGCTATTTGCTGCCATGCCAACCTGAGCTGCAGCATAAGAGTCCCTCGACATGGCTGAAATATTCTTATGTAAAGTAACACCCTCCCCTACCGTCTCTCTCTCTCTCTCTCTCTCTCTCTCTCTCTCTCTCTCTCTCTCTCTCTCTCTCTCTGAATAGCAATGTAAGCAGCCACAACTCCAGCAATACGATTTATTCAAAACAGGAAATTTCTTATATAGAGTTGCGGGTGAGAAAAATTACAATTCAGAATCGCGTTCTTCTCTTGCAGTTTCTCTCACTAGACACGATTTTAGTTTTGAAATTATGACTCCTACAACTCTCGAGTGAAATGCAAAGTGAGAAATTATGGCTGCGAATTAATATTGTTCAATAAGTTCTGTCCTCTTCATTGACTGAAATAGTCATCAGGCCTTTAGCATTTCAAGAGGTAGTAATGAGAAATTGATTATACTGTAATAAGATTATTATGGTGCTTTAAGTAAGTTTAGATCCCAACACTGGAAAGGACAATGAATATGTAATTTTACTACAGAATGAAATCTTCATATAAGTCTTTGAGCTTAAATTAATCATTTTGTCTTAGTCTCTTACCGTTGGTAGGAAAACGTATCGTTATTGATCGTATACAAGGCTTTATCATCATCTTAGTGAGTATTATAAAAAGAAGGAACTTAATGTCCGTGTATTTTCTTCCTTTACGAAGTTTTACCTTAATTCCTTACTTGGATTATCAGTAAATCTTCAAGCCTTGCCTTTTTTCAGGGCCTTATGAGCTTCCGTACAGTAACTGACCTGCAATGATATATTAAAGAATGCTGATTCTAAGGATGAGACTGGTTGAATACCTAGTCTGGGAATACTTGTTTTTTGTTCAGACAGTTTTATCGCCTTGAAGGCGATGCAATGTTTCCTCCAAGAATGGTGCAATAGAATTGGCTCTCTGTATAGAATAAGAAAGAACGGACTCTGTCATAATATCAAATTGTAGCGACCCTATTTGCAATGGCTTCATCGAGCAAAGCGTTGAAGTTAATTCCTTTATGGAAACTGGAGCTGATACTATGATTATAAAAAGGTATGACTGCTGCTGTATTCCTTTACACATATTTTTATCATATTCTGAGATTTATGACAAACAAATAATAGGAGTGCTATCCAACAGTTGGATAACATTAAAACATCGATCAACAAATAGCCATATGTCAGATGGGGAAAGGAGAGAGTTTACCGCAGTGCCTTCCCCTTATCTCTCGGTAGATTGCACATCCAGTTTTCTCACAGTCTCAGGAGAGGCGGGTGACATTGTTAAGAGAAATGACGACTTTGATGGAGTATGAAACTCTTGGACTTTGGCCTCTCTCCGGGGAACTGCGACCATTTGTCCTGTCCTGAAATCTGTCGAAAAGACGAGGAAATGGAAATTAGTTTTCCTCACTTTTACTTTTTTTTTTGAGGGGAGAGGGGTTAAGAACATTTATGTTTAAGACAATTAATTATTATTACATTATTATTATTATTATTAAAACTCATAAGCTTGAGAGTTAAAACTGAGATAGATAATAAACCTTAATTTTTCGTATTTATATTTTTTGACACTATAATTTTTTTAAATTTTAGGTTTAAGTTATTTTCTTGACACGTTTCGTTTCTTGTATTTTCTTTTTTTTTTTTATGAAATTCCTCTCCAGGGGATTAAAGAAATCTTTTCGGGTTTTTAATGGCCTCCAGGAGAATGTCATTCGTTTTCTGTACAAATTATGTTCTATCGAATCAAATAGAAAGTTCACGGGGACTCAGAGAAAATAAAAAAAACATTGTTTTGACTTTGCACTTTCGTTCATAAACATCGTAAACGACTGAAAATGGTGTGTGCATGGAGTGATAAAAACTTCTGATGATTTTAATGAGTCAAAATCCTTAAAATAATTTGCTTGTCCATCGCGATATAAAGTGCTGCTCGTAGTAAAAAAAAATCTTTTACCATATTGTTTACTGTCCATTTACTTAGAAAGGACAAATACCCAGAAGGTCATCATAAAAAGTAAAGTATTCACTAGCATAAAGACCTCATCGCATTTCCTTTATCCCAGATTGTGGAGTCGGGAAGAGAATGAAAAAGACACACGACATCCGGAGACATTAACTTATTATGATAAAGAATTCCGGGGACATCTTAATCACCGCCTTTACTTTGGGGAATAGATGAAGCCAGGCCTCTTGTATGGAGCTTAAAGGTGAACGGCAGATATTGTATATGAGGAGACACTGACTACTTTCCTTAATGAAACAGTACTGCATAAACAATATACATCAAGTGAAGTGACGTTGACAATGACAAGTAAAAATATTGAAAGGTAAAGTTACCAGTCTATAGATTTCAGTAGTCACTACAAACAGACTTTGTAAACTTGTAATTTATACACACGCATACACACACACACACACACACACACACACACACACACACACACACATATATATATATATATATATATATATATATATATATATATATATATATATATATATATATATACATACATACATAAACACAAGAGAAAACGGCGTGTATTTCTTCTTTATCCAATTTTAAAACACACCCTATCTCATTGTTCATTGATGTTTTAAAAAGTACTTATGTATAAACACATATAAAAGGTATATATATATACCATATTATAAGGACAATTAAAAGAAAAAGGGACAACTTTAAAACAATTAAAAGATATGCTAAAAATATATGTTATATATATACATAACATATATATATATATATATATATATATATATATATATATATATATATATATATATATATATATATATGTATATATATTTATATATATTATATATATATATATATATATATATATATATTTTAAAATATATATATATATTGCTTCATATATATATATATATATATATATATATATATATATATATATATATATATATATACATACATGCATAATACATACATACCATAGATGAAGCAATGTAAGGCGTAGGGTGTGTTTTTAAAATCAGAATGCATGTATTAATGGATTATTGAGCTAGGTGTGGTTGTAAAACGCTGGCTGAAGGTGTTAAATTAGCCGGTTGTTTAGTATATACGGCAAATGAAGGAGTTAGATTGTGGGAATGCAGAAATATGTAGAGATAGTAAATATTCAGTGTAGGTGTAAAAACAGATGGTTGTGTATTGAGAATGGACTGGCAATGGGAAACAAACAGTTCAGTTCGGAAATGTTAGATGTCAGAAGAGAGGAAGACAGAGAAACTGCTGGGCAGATGGTGTCAAAGATATATCGGACAACAAAGGCCTCACCATTCAGGAAGCGAGAGAGGTACATGCAAGAGATAACTAATGTATAGCTCAGTGTGTTAAGGGTGTTGGCCATTCCGCTGATGACGCTTCGTGACGGGTGTAGGAAGCAGCAAGTTGTGGAAGTTTCAAAAAACCTGTCAATCATTCATCTCTCTCTCGGTTTAACGAGGCTGTGTTACCAATCGGAATCAAACATTAAGTTATTAACACCTACTACGAAAGTCTTCAATTTAGTTGTTGAACTAAACGTGTTTTTATGTTTGCGTGTGTGTGTGTGTGTGTGTGTGTGTGTGTGTGTAGTCGTTCTAATATTCAGAATAATCAATTTCGTCCCTTATGGAATAAGATATCCAATATAGACACCAATGACATAAAACAATTATACACAAAAACGAGATTATTCTGTTTCCCCAATTTGGCGACACAACAACCATTCGCTGCGTTATCTATTCTCTCCTGCTCTATTCCATGATTATTATATTTGAGTAAACGAATATATATAGCTAACGTTGTTATATATATATATACACGTTTCTAAGATATATATCGATATAATAAATAAAACCGTTGTTACAGGCAACATTTCTAAGAAATATTGAAGCTTAAATAAAGCGGCTCAGGCAACCTAGAAAGAAACTAACGACGAAAACTGGGATTTATCTTCTCAGACAAGCCTTTGGGATCACAAGGAAGGATAATTTCTCTTTGTTTCGGAAATTCGGAACTCGAATCTCACATGACATCTCTCTCTCTCTCTCTCTCTCTCTCTCTCTCTCTCTCTCTCTCTCTCTCTCTCTTGCTTCACGGAACCATGTGCATGAAAAAGTTTACTGAGGTTATAAATGCACAGTAATTTCAGTATATTCGTGAATATTGTCGTGCAAGGTTTCTGTTACTCAACCTATTTCCTCACTGAGACATTACACTTTATATCCATCATTATTTATAAAACAAAATAGCTTTATCGAAATTGATATTTACTGATAACTGTATTCACAAGTCATTTTGAAAAATATTTATTGTTACTCGTGATGTAACTATCCGGATGTGCAGTCTGTTGTTATTGTAGTAAGTTCATCCAGAGGAATGCAAAACCTACAGCTTTCCCAATATTTTCTCTCGATTGAAAGACAGCACGTTTATTTTTGTAGATAATATAAGTGTCTTAGAGAGAACGTAGCTTATTTACGCTTGTTTTTATGTTGTTTTTGTTTATCTCTCCTAAATGCTCTAATTTTATATTTTTATTTTTAGGCAGTATTCCTGATGGCGTTGTATTTAATTTTCACTTCTTGTATTGATATTTTACTTTCTGCGTCTAATATGTTCAAGTTATATAAATTATAGAATAATTTAGCTGATGAATCCCAATAGCTTTCTTTCATATTTATGACTAACAATAACTAATTCCTTCCCAAATAGGCCACAGCCTGCCTAACTATCCCTAACTGTGTCATCACAAGTTTTTAAAAGATTATTACGAGATTTTGATTAAATTACGGTTTAAAATTCTATAACAGGTTGAAGGATTTATTGTTATATCCAAGAATTTTTAAGAGCATGCATCATAAAAAAAGTTGATAGTATGTGGTTAAGTTCATATAAGTATGATTGATTTGAAAGTGAGATACTGTTTTTGCACTCAAGATCAATAATGTTGTTAGGAATAGCTTATACTTCGAAATAAAATTATTCTCATTTTGACGGTTGAACAATCCATTGCTCTCTCTTATAACTGGGCAACAAAACAGTCTCTTTGTTGCTGGGTATCTAGTGAAGCCACACAAGTCGTAATTTATTTTTCACAGCTTGGAATATATCAAGTAATTCACATTTACTTCCGCAAGTGGCTGCCTCCTCCACCCTTGTGCACATCCTTTTGTCTGTTTATCCAGAAAATTTTTCTGTTGGTAACCTCAGGTCTAGAGAATACTTGGGTAACCTATTCTGTTGCATAGTTTCCCGTGACTTGACAACAAAAGTGTTAATATTTTGCTTTGGGATTACAACTGTGACTCTCAACTGGACAGAACTGAATTATTCTGCCACACAGTCATCCCTTTGTATTGCTCAAAAGCGCTCGGATCTTTAATGCCTCCTATAACTGTTTTGACAGGTGCTAGAAATCCAGATGGTAAGTGACATATCTGTGCTCTTTAATGGGTATCTTTTTGGTTTACTGGAGAAGTATTATTCTCTCTCTCTCTCTCTCTCTCTCTCTCTCTCTCTCTCTCTCTCTCTCTCTCTCTCTCTCGCCTGCAACCAGTATTGTATTTTTATTTTGATCTATCATAAATTTTGTACACTATCACTTCGTTGTGATTGTACTTTTCATTTTCATTTAGTTCATCGTTGGATAAAAGTTGCTGAAGCCATATATTCACTGTGATTATCGAATGATATTTAAAAAACATATTGTATCAGTTTATGTTCATACTCATCTTGGAAATTTTTTGCGTAACATTTCTTCTTGAATTCTTTAGTTATCATAACTTCAAAGGTTATGAACATTATTGAGATTGTTCATCAAAATAAAATGTATTCACTAAATAAGAACAAGTCTATTATAGCCTCTCTTATTAACCGTTGCCCTGATATCCGGTATTGATTTTAAAAGTGTTTAAAACATTTACTTCATTTTAAAAAAATGAGAGATAAATCGTTTATGAATGGGTAAAAAGCTTTAAAAATGCCATAATTTTAAACAATATATAATAAATTTACCCATTTTAACCGCGTATTGAATTTGAAGATGAAATAAGCCGATCATTGCTTATGACAAAAGCTAAATCATATCTGAAGGCTAATCATTGTTTTACGAGAGTTAATATTTTAAAATTTAATCCTATTCCACAAAAACAAAATTACAGTCTAATTTCCATCCATCCATCTTTTATTAGATTTAAATTGTTTGTCTTTATCATTTCAAATTTTTTAATTCCTGAAATATGCTCTGTTTAATTATGCATGTAGCCTAGATATGTTCCAAATATATATAGGAAACCTTACTGTCTCATACGTATTCCCGAAGATGACTAGTAAATTATCGTTTTATATTCAAAAACTTAAGCCACAACTCAATTGATGATCAGTCTTCCTTTCCGTTTTCCATAATCTACTGATATTCTAGCCGCTCTCGTTTTCCAGTCATCATTCCAGTCATCATTTATCTATAGTGCAATTTTCTTTTCTCTTTGTCTTGGTTTTTGTGTTTGGTTTTTAGTTACTGGAATAATCTATATTTCTCGTCATTCACTCTCAAAGTTCACCTCTAACCCTCATCAACAAATTTCTCTCTGGCATCGCATCAAATTATGGTCTTCCTATTTACTCTTAGGCTTCAAAGCCAGGACTCCATCTCTGTGATTCTCTCGTGTTTTCTCTGGTCTGCGAGAATCAGAGAACGGCCTGTTTTGCGAGGTCTGGGTAATCACAGGACCCACTCAGTAGAGGCCGCTCGGCGGGCCTTCATTGACATCTTGTGTATTTAGGGATTGGACGACATTAGGCGGTGGATTGGTTCGTTTTATTTTTTGGTAAGGTGTGTTTTGGGAATAAAATCCAGTAGATGGCTTATAAATATAAACTTGTACACTTTCAGCCACTGAATATTGTTTTCGAGCATCTGCCCACCAAATAAGAGTTTACTTTCTGCGTTAACGTTAAATTCGCCCTTTAATGAAATGTATGGTGTGACTAAGAATGCAAAAAGTTAGGAGGTTTTTCATGTTTCCTTTACAGAATTAGTTACTGGAATAATTCAGGAAATAAAAGGCTGTTCTGTAACGTAATAATTTCCTTTGAGCTACTGTGATAAAATCACGTACAGAACGTGCATTCAAGAACACTACTGACTAACAAACCTATTATCGGATTACGGTACGATGCTTCAAGATTTGAAGCCGATAGTTTGGCCAGGCAAAATACTTCTGGTTCATTCCTAACTGAAATAAGGAAAAATAGGTGGAAAATAAACCGTAAGCAACAAGAAAAGTAAAAACTATATGAATGCATTAATATTAGAGAGGAGAAAATTCTAAGACTGCTTATGTCCGCTAAATAAATGTGATAGCAGGTGACACGTCTGGCAGTGTAAGAGCGTGTACCGTCTCAATCTAGAGCAGCAACAGAATGGAACAGTGCTCGGCTGACGGTCGCTGGTCTCAAGGTCGCTCCCTGACTATTATTCAAAAGTCCAACTAGCTATATATGAGTGTATTACCAACTGCTAAGGTCAGTCAGAGGAGGGAAGGCTAACAACCTTACCAGGTAAAAATAAAAGCAAAATACTGATATAACCAGGAACTATATCCTGCACTTTTGATGCCATTCCCCCAAAAATGAAAAATTGGTAGTATATATATATGTATATATATATATATATATATATATATATATATATATATATATATATATATATATATATATATATATATATATATATATATATGCGTAAAGAAAAAAAATCAATGAGTATACACACGCAGAAACTCGAAACGAGTAATTACTAGAGACTTGACTTGTAAAGTTTCGTTCCACAGCGTAAATAGTCTGTTAATTAATACTGGGCATTTTAGACAACAGTGTTGGGTTTGCTCATATAAAAAAGAGCGTTCTACCTCCACATCAGTATGCTGATTGTCAGTCAACATTGTTTAACTATTCGTGGAATTATAGGCTTGCTGGTTGGAAGCACAGCTTTTTGGCAGGTCGTGAAACAATCTGGGAATACTATTTTCATTTTCTTTGTCTTTCATTTTTTTTATCCTTAATTACACTGCGATTCGTTTATCGTCATCCAGTAATTAATGTGCCTCCTAGTTGCTTGGTCTAATATCTTTATTCATATATTAGCAACCCAAAATATTTTTCTTTACGTTTTCTTGTTAAATTGACACAAACATTCCTCATCCCTGTCCCATAACTAGTGACACATGTAGTACATAACATGTACATTGTCATTGTTTTTGCCTCACTACTTGGTTAGTAATCAGTTTGCTCTCCCAGTGGGTACTCGAACACCCAACATATACAACCCATTACTTGTTGAGAGATGCAGTGCGATCTGACGTATTTGTGGTAATGTTTGCAATATTACAGTCTGTGCATTCTGGACCCGAAGTGAAATGGCATGCCAGCAATGATAAACGCTATGATGAAACCCCAGATAAACAAGTCGTTCGCTTAAAGCATAAGCTGAACTTATATTGTGCTGGATTCGGAATCGTTCTTCATGCCCGATATGGCGATTGGTCGTGACTCTAATTTCTGGGGCGTTAAATGTTTAATTACCGTCAAGATTCAGAAAAATGCCGTTTTCGAAGAGAGAGAGAGAGAGAGAGAGAGAGAGAGAGAGAGAGAGAGAGAGAGAGAGGAGGGGGCGGTGTGGACAGTAATAAATTTTGGAGCTCAGATGCCTTGAGTAACTCGGTGGTTATAACATTAATATACAAAATTGTTAACGTCATAAGAAATTATCACAGGTATATATGGCGCCCATTCGGCAAAGGATTATTTACCTTGAACAATAAAGATAGTCAGTAACGACACAACTAAAAACAACACAAAGATCTCACAAAACCGGGAAAAGAGTTTAGCTGAACGCTCTTTGTAGATCTTCTAATATTCAACCGTACCATTTAGACTCGAACACTGTTTTTAAAGCAATTTCCTTGCCTAATATTTCATGATGTCTGTTTCATCATTTTGTTAAGTAGCATCTTTGAAAATTAACATAAATAAAGTTAATATTAATAGTTTCTTTTAAGAATTTCCTGTAAAATAAAACTTTAATTATATAAATTTCAAGTAAGTCGTTTCTTATAGCGTATCAACTTCGTTAAAATCAACCGTAACAAAATACTAGAGTGTAAAAAATATACAAGGAATATAACAAAATGATAAACAACCAGCGTGTTTTGTTAGATTTTCCCTGATTTCATATCTTCAATTATTAAAAGTCGAAGACGAAGGTATGAGCCTAAAATATACAAATGGTTTCATTTGGTAGTCTTCCAGAATGGAAACATTTTGGAAACAAAAAGTCTTTTTCTAAACTAGTTATGAAGAGTGAAAGCATTTTTTTTTTTGTCGTAAGAATAAAACTACGACTTATGTCACTCGAAAGAAAAAGACCAGTTCGAGTCCAGAAACTCTTTTTTTCTTCTTCTTCTTCCCCCTCTTTGATGTCAGGAAAACTCAATTTTGAAAGTTGGATGGAGGCGCAGTACCTCATCCGAATCCTGATGCGAAAGTTACTTGTCGGCCGCCGCCATCTTTCACATCGAAGTGAAATTAAACAGAGAAGGCTGTGGGAGGACGTGGCTTATTTCATAACGTATTGTTTCATTCGATATGTCTATCAGGAAGGCACCATTTTACAAATAATGTATTCTTTGTAAAAATCTATTCTTTTTATATAAACCGATAGCATGATCTTCCCAGTGATATCTATTTTCTTTTACTATATTTTTTTACTCATTACAACTGACATCAAAAGTGGGGATTGCAAGGGATTCTCACTAGAAGTTGCATATGAATATATTTCTATAAATGTAGTTACTCCATTTTTTTTGCTTCTTTGATGTAAGAAAAACAATCAATATTACAGTTTTATAAAACATTTTAATCACTTATTTCAGTAGGCATTTGTAGGAAATTTATAATTCACAGCTGTTATTGTCTTGCTTTTACAAAATATAAGATAAATGGCAGTAAGGAAGTGGTCTACCTGGTTTTTGTGTGTAGTTCTGTACGAGTGATCGGAAATGCTATTCAACAGGCCATACATTCATAACTCACTGAAATCCTTAGGTTGTTATAATTACGCCTAATCCAGAAAAGGTTTAAGCAGGTACGTCTGGTAAATTTCTATTTCAGAAAATCACCTAAATGCACGTATAAAATTTTCGGTTTGACTCTGTCATGTAAAAAAAAAAAAAAAAAAAAGCATAAGCTAAAAGCACAAAAGTATAAATGCACAGATGGTAACCCAGCTTACATGTTAAAATCTGTAGTTACAGACACAGAACAGTGTATCACGAACTCGGCTGTATCAGAAAAGCCATGCTTTATCTCGACGTCAGCACGAACATGACATGGCCAACCTTCTTCTATTCATAGAATACTCATAGAATAAGAGAGAGAGAGAGAGAGAGAGAGAGAGAGAGAGAGAGAGAGAGAGAGAGAGACTGCTTTTGTAGAAAAAGCACGAAATCCAGTTTCGTAAATTTGTCCTGCTCACACGATGATTAGTTTTTGTGCGGGATTTATTTTCAAAAAGTTCACGTCAGACTTTCTTTGAGAGATCAAAACTATTTCCTCCTCGTCGTTTGGGTTTTGAATTTTATGAGTGCCTCACTTTTTCAGTTTTCTGTAAAAGAAAACTATTGAGATGGTCTTGTCTGTCCGTCCGCATTTTTCTGTTCGCACTTTTCTGTCCGCCCTCAGATCATAAAACGACTGAGGCTAGCTAGAGTGCTGTAAATTGGTATGTTGATTATCCACCCTCCAATCATCAAACATATCATATCTCAGCACTCAAGCTTCAGTAATTTTGATTTTATTTAAGGTTAGATTCAGCCATGATCGTGCGCCAACAACACAAGCCACCACCGGGCTGAGGCTGAAAGTTTCATGGGCCGCGGGTGAGAGTTTTATGGGCCACGGGTGAGAGTTTCAAGGGCCGTGACTAAGAGTTTCATACAGCATTATGCGCTGTACAAAAAACTCGATTGCCCCGAAAAAGCTTCGACGCATTGTTTACTTATTTTTTTTTTTACAGTTAATTCGAGGTATCTTTTGAATGACAGGAGGAGTTTATAATTTTGTAGAGATTGAAATTACATCAAATACGCACTTGTACCATAGCTTTAGACAGTAAACCACTAGACTATTAAAACAGATCTTTATTTTTACGATTAATTAGGGAAGGTTCCTTGTAAAACATTGGTATTTCTGTTGAATAACAGCATCTTCATTTTGGCATTCCATGGATTATTTTCTTTGCTATTTAGATCAATTTCAATGAAAACGTTTTATTTGCTGATAATGGATATACAAATCAATAGAGGGCGAAAGCTCTATCCTAAGGAATATGAGACAGGAAAGATCATTAAAATATTAGCCAGTATACATACCAGTCTCTCTCTGCTGAAAGGGTCACACTGAAGGAAATAGCGATAGGTATACCTGAAGTTGTTAAAAATCGCTGTAGATCTCTCTCTCTCTCTCTCTCTCTCTCTCTCTCTCTCTCTCTCTCTCTCTCTCTCTCTCTCTCTCTGTTCGAGAAAGGTATTGGATACCATCTGTGACGATATTCCATTTTCGTTTCACGGTTCATATTATCTAAAAATACCAAACCATTTACTCTGTTCTCTGACTAATGACGTCACTAAAGCAATTTTCTTTTCATCTAAAGCGACCACAGAAGCGAAGAATAGGCTCACGTTCACTAAATACAAAACTGTTTTTATAATATCCATAGATTTGGAAAATGTATTCAGTTAAGGAGATGACAGAGAGGGAGAGAGAGAGAAAACAATATCCAGCATGTGCATTATCTACCGAATGGTCGTATATTTAGAGAATTCCTTTGATTAATCTTTCATGTCCATGAAATATATTTAACCAAAATAATAGTTAAAAGGGATAAGTCCATGATTTTATGTAATCAAATTCTTATTGTTTCATAGACTAAAGAAGCCTTCATTAAGTTGCAATAGCAATGGAATTTTTTTATCATATTGTAAGAATCTATTCTAAGATTAAATCTTCATTTGCTTGTACATTATCTTAGCACAGAGAAAAAGGGATTACAATTAATTATGTATTAGACAGTATTTATTTTACACCCAAAATCAAATAAGTATCATCGGCGTTCATACCATTCGGCAGACTTATAAACAAATACTATATCTCGAGCTGTTGATGGTTGTGGTTAGAAAAATTTATTTCATATTTCAACAGAAAAGAGGAACACTGAAGACCAAATAGTTATTAAAAGGAGGAAAGAATTTCTGATTGTCTGATTTCCCTTGGCAAGAGAAAAGGAATAAGTAAAGATGGAATCAAAGCACCTTCTGCATGGAGAGTCTTATTGCATGCAACTGGTGCATTTTCGAAAACCATGAAATATAGGCTATACAAAAATGAAATAGGGCATTTTCTTCTTTTCCAGTTCACCGTCAGCCTCTGATCATCACGCTCAATCGACTCTGATCCTCGTCACAAATGAACTCTTCTAAATGCTAATGAATATCTCAAAAGTCTGCTCCGGGGCTCATTTTCGATCCCGTAACGCGACGCAAATGACACTCGACTCGAGGGGAAAAGAAGCCAGCTGGAGACCGTGCAGTTTTTTCCTCTTCGGTGTCATGGCTCATTTTGTACACAATCCCTATGTATAACTTTATCCCCTACAAATTTAATAATTCAATAGCTAGGAAGAGCCTTGCGTAAAGTTATTAATAAGCTGACAAGAAAGGTAAGCTGAATTTCTTTGACAGAACACTTTCTTTCTGTTCACAAAATTCATGAAAAAATCTGGAAGGTTGGGCGATTTTATTTCTATATACCAAAGGACTTGAATTCCCAAATAATTGTGCTGAAATTGTGAGGTATAGAATCACTTTGCCTTTACTGAAAATAATCCTGGATCTTTGAGAGTAAGTTGGTTATAAACTAGAACGAAAAATAGAACCGACGTACAAGTATAATTCTAATCCTAATCTCGCTATCGTTGCAAGTGACGTAGGATCATATTGAAAATTCGTAGCCTTGGCGTTTCCTTCTTGATTCGTGGTCTTCTTATAACATTTCAGTTATTGTGTTTTATGCTTCATATTTTAGTTCATTGGACCTAAAATGTTTTCATTGTGGCATGGTATCAAAACCGAATGAAGTAAGTCTGAGACCAATAAAGCATTTATAATTTACATCTCCAGAAAAATCAGGTTGAAATCTGACTCAGTATCTATAGCAGCAGTAGTACAAAATGCTTCAGAACAACACTCCGATTCAAATGAAAAATTTTTTAAGCATATACCGATATTTTTTTTGGAAACAACAGAAAGTATTCATAAAAAGGGGATATTTTTTATTAGATATCTACGGCATATCTGACAGATGGTGAGAGCCAGGGCAAGTTATGCTAACGATGCAGAAAAAACTAGAATCGTAAAGGATCTATTGGTGATATGTCACACCTATCGGGTGATATGATCTAGGGTATATGTCAGCGTGAAATACGACAACGTTTTAGATAATAAAATGAATTTTGGGGGGGTTTTAACGACACCTCTGACAGTTGTATATATTATGCTTCACGATACAAATGATTATTCGTTTAGCTATTTTGATAATGTGGCGATCTTTCCTTTCCGTTCTCACATGAATGCTACTTAATTTTCCTCTCTGGATTTTCAGTGAAACTTAATCATTTCCGTACCCGGTTTAGCTGAGACCATAAGATTAGCAGTGGCTTGCAGTCCTTTCATGAAGAATATACGTATTTACTAAACTTTTGTGGAATCTCGTCTTCAACATATGTAGAAAATTCGTTAATTTGTTAAAAAAAACGTTCATAATTGGAAAAAATGGGATTTTATCAATTACTGCCTTTCTAAATAATTGTATAACTAATCTCATCAAAATTATGACATAAAGTTCTTATCAGTTGTTCTACAAGTTGATTTGGGATAGTTCTTCTCTTGTTTCAAAGTCTAAGGACTTACGAGACAATTACTGTAAAGTTGCCGGTGACTCTTGATCCCAGAAAAATTTTTCTTTTTAGTTTTCTGTATAGGAAAACCATTGCGCCGGCTATCTGTCCATCCGCACTTTTTCTGCCCACCTCAGATCTTAAAATTACTGAAGCTAGAGGAGCTGTAAATTGAGGTGTTGATCATCCACCCTCAATCAAACGTGCCAAATTGCGGCTCTCTGGCACTCAAACAGTTTTATTTTATTTAAGGTTAAAGTTAGCCATAATCGTGCGTCTGACAACTCTATTTGACAGGCCCCACCGGGCGTGGATAGAAAGCTTCATGAGCCGCGGCTCTACAGCATTATAAGCTGTGCAAAACGATTGCGCCCAGAAACTTCCGGCGCATCGTTTACTTTTTTTATTTACTTTTACAAGTGTAGTGATTGTAGCATCTAAATTAACTCTGAAGTTAAGATCGGTGTCGTTTCACGCTGGCCAGGGTAATGGCTTCCTGCTATCTTGGCTACTACAGTTCGTCTTGCGACTCTCATGTGGATTTAAATCAAATTACCATTTTAAATACATAAAGTGACATTAGTCATCAAAATTTGTGTAACCATGAAGATCATATATCAGAAGTCTACTTTTAATGCAGATGGGTCTACTTATCCGTTTTTCTTTTATTTTAATGAAATGTGTGTTTGTGTTCGTGTTTGTTTGCTTTCCCATGGTAATACCTAATAATTTTCCTAATCTTCTTTTGCCCTGCTGTGTCCACACTCGTATATAAAGACAAAGTGATTTTATGTATTTTGTTTTGAGATTGTTATCTATCTATCTGTCTGTCTATATATATATATATATATATATATATATATATATATATATATATGTATATATATATATATATATATATATATATATATATATATATATATATATATATATATATATATATACAAACACATATATATTTATATATATATATATATATATATATATATATATATATATATATATATATATATATATATATATATATATATATATATATATATATATATATATAGTGAATAGATACTTGATAGATAGATAGATAGCAATCTCAAAACACAATACATAACCATACCTTATATATATATATATATATACTTATGTATATATATATATATATATATATATATATATATATATATATGTATATATATATAATCGTATGTATGGAGTCTTTGTGTCCTCACATGCATAGGCTCTCGAGCGCGTCTATATTCCACCAATAAAAGTGCCTTGTTCATCGTAGTGAATTTAGTTTCAACGGCAGGTTTCAAATTTCGTAATATTTTAGTGCAAAGTTCATTTCTGGCGATGTCCAGAACTCCCCGTTTATTGTGTTAGATCAAATAGTAATAACCGTTCGTTCTCCTTTTCTGATAGCAATGCCAAGCTGGAAACATCTCACCTTTTATGATCAAGTTGTATTTGAGTAACAGCTATCCGACCGGAGTACGTTCAACGCCATTAAAGATTCCTAAACAAGTCTAAACGCTTCTCTGAATAATGCTGCTGCCAAAAGAACGTTCGACGTACACAACTCGCTGGCCAAACTGATAGGTCTGGAAAAATGTTTTGAAAATTTTGTTTTGGTTAACTTTTTTTCTCTTTTCTTCAGTCCTCTCTCTCTGCAGGGTGAATTATTCTTGAGATGAATCAAGACAAGTTCAGGAATCAGGTGGTGTACAGTATGTGGATTGTCGACGTTGCTATTGGCATTTCCATTGCATTCTCTCTCATATTGTGAACTTCGTATTCTTCTTGATGCTCGCGTTTTGTCATTCGACTTCAACGACTATTGTCAGGTGAAAACAGTTTAATTTAGCTTTGTGTACACTCCAAAACTACGGTGCAGGAGACTCGGCTGACAACCCGATTAAACAACAAAGCATCGAAACTCGTTATCGAATTCTGGCTTACCGCCAGATACGGCAGCCAATCATGATGCGACATCGTGATCCACGTGACTTATACAACCGCTTCCCGTTTGTATGCACGGTCATACTCGTTAACTTGTTTTTCAGCCGGCATGCTGAGACAAATTGCTTTGTTCATTTGTTTGTAATTTGAACAATCTGTATCGTGGAGACAATGAGGCTACGATTTGAAACAGAACAATACTGTTTAATGTAGAATAATCGAAATCAGTTTATTGAATTACTAATCGGAATGAGTTTGGTGACAGAGGATATAAATTCAAAAGGCCAAATGCACGTTTGAAGTGCACTATATTAACGTATTCATAGTAAAACTCAGACTCCTTTTAATTTTTTAAGCGCTGAATGGGCGGAAATGCTTGGCTTGACAGCCTAAATTTAATAAATCGAAATTGTGTACCACCCCTCCTAATGGTAAGAACAACCAACCAGCTTTGCAGAGATCGTCTGAGCAAATGGAGAAATACCACTGAAAATTATGAATTTATTTTGGCATAATTATAAATAAAACTGATGATGTGACATTAATCCTCTTCATAAAGGAATAATGGATTATGTGCAACTCCTGCGACAAATGGCCATTTGCATTCTTTGACCTTCTTGAGCATGCAGCAGCCAACCACTTAAGACAAAAGATTTCTCAAGATTATCCGTTATAATCAGGGGGCAAATGCACGAAATCACATTCTGCGTCGTTATTTTTCCTTACAGCTGTAATTGGCTGCAGTATAATTGATATTGTTTTCATTTGTTCTGATATAACTTTATTTTATTCATTCCATTTCTATCCGATCTCCTACTTCTTCATCAGTCACAACTCTTTGGCGTTATGGAGATCATTGTTTTTTTTTATTCTTCTCTTGTTTACATTGGTTATTTGGATCTTTACGTGGATTCTGTCAATGATAAGTTATGTGTTAAGATTTGAAATGTGTGAGACTGGGCTAACGTTCATTCTTGAGCCTGCAGAGATAAGAAAGGTTTTCAAGAAATGCATAATGGATAGAAAAAAAAAATAGCAGCAAAACACATTAAATCATTACAGAAATGTAGCCTTTCCTAGTTATATGACAGTGATATATATTGGACTCTTCATATATTCATCACAATTACCAGTCGTAAATTTCAATCCGTTCGAAACGACGATAATTTACATACGCATCGGCTAATTCTGAAACATTTTAAGTAAGTCTGGGTTTTTAAAAAAAATTTGGTTTTTGTCGGTAAATTTTAATTTGTGAAATACATTTTGTAAAAATAAGAAAAGGATTACGATTAAAAAAATGACTGCTTGATAAAAGGCTTCGTTAGTAAGCCTACCATCTTTAATTTTGAATCACTTTGGGAATCCCATTTATTTATAAACGACGCACGCCTGTCAACATATAAATCCCTTTCTTTCGCTTGCTAAATTTTATCCATCCGTCCATGCAGTTTCAATTCTTTAATTGAGTCGGATATTCCTTAGCGAGACCGTAGTATTCCTGTAAATTTATTTATTGAAAAATATCTGCGAGAATTTCCTCTTTCATTCATTACTGCGGTGCTCCCCCCAGCATGGGAAAACAGGGTTGCCTGACTCATTCATTGACGGCAGATGTCACGAGACTAGAGGCAGACATAACCATCAGTACAGGTGCGAGCTAAGATTTGTTTTGATAAGAGTAACAATTTCTTCCTTAAGCCACAGTATTTTCCCTTGATTTGTTTGTCTTTGAAGTTGCCTTAATTAGTCTATTAAGTCAGATGTGTAATAAATACAGTAGATTTCTTGATAATGTAAGAACTCCTGCAATTATCGTTGCCGCCCCAGAATCAAGTATCTAGTATATTCGTAACTTAATATATATATATATATTATATATATATATATATATATATATATATATATATAATATATATATATATATATATATATATATATATATATATATATATATATATATATATATATATATATATGTATATATATAGTGTTATGTGTGTGTGTGTGTGTGTGTGTGCGCGCGCCTTTACTGTTGCACTTACTATATATATACTCATATATATATATATATATATATATATATATATATATGTATATATGTGTGTGTGTGTATATACATTTATATGGTTCCTCCTTCAATTTTTTTTCGTTTATCCTTCCACCCTTTGTTCAGAGACAATGAAAAAACGCAAGAAATATTTAACCCCTTCGAGAGAGAGAGAAATGACCTGAAAAATGACCTAAAAAATTTTTTGAAGAAGAGGAATTAGAAAAGGCTAAAAAATGAAGAACGTGAATGAGTTAAAAAGAGACAGTGAAAAGTGTATGCGTTGAACAAGGGAAAATAGTTGGATTAGAGAGTGGAGGTAGAATAAAGTAAAAGACTAGAATATGAAAAGAAAGATATCTATAACATTCAAAAGGAGTAATTACTTTCTCCTTGCAAAAGAGAGAAAATGGGACGTCCTGATACAAGTCGAAAGAAGAGGAATAAAATGACAGTTTTTCCTCTAAAAATAAAGACAATATTGCTTTAATTTCATAGCTATGAAGATAAATTTTGAACGAAATACTTTTAAGAGCTCGTTAAAAAGCCTCGGGAAGAAAAATGGGTCTTATTATTAAACTACAATATGAGGAAAAAGAGACCTATATCGTTACTCAGTATCTAAGAATTATTCGGTAAAAAATGGACAGTTACTTTACATTTAACAAAAGGAGGTTTGTAAAACAAAGCAAACCAAAATTTAAGAAAAGTCAACCAAGCTACTTATGAAAATAAATTTTTTTTTTTTAGGTAATAAACTTAAGTCTCTTATCGAAATCCCCGCAGGGTGCTAGTGTCATCAGTACACCTCTCGGGGTGCACTGTAGGCATTACTTAAGGTTCTTTGCAACGTCCCTTCGGCCCCTAGCTGCAATCCCTTTCATTCCTTATACTGTACCTCCGTCCATTTTCACTTTCTTCCACCTGACCATCCACCCTCTCCTGACAATTGTTTCTTAGTGCAACTGTGTGGGTTTCCTCCCGTTACACCTTTCAAACCTCCTGTACTCTCAATTTTCCTTTCAGCGCTGAATGACCTCATAGGTCCCAGCGCTTGGCTTTTGGCCTAAATCGTATAATCCTTCCTTCCTCTTATCGAAACGGTAGAAATAGGCATCTAATCTGTTTTCTTTGATAAAGCCACAAAGGCTCTTCATCTTCGCTGCTACGGCCTCATTTTGAGCTCTTTTTTGAGTCTGTAGATAATGTCCGAAGGCGTATATGCTATGTGAATAGAAAGAAAATAAGTTTTGCTGCATTAGAAAGAATTTTCTAATAGAGTTTTCGCAATCAAATAGTTTCAGAGAAAGTTTGATTTTTTCCGAAAATGTATGGTTGTTACTTAGTTATTTTATCAATAAAAAAAAAGAAAAAAAATATATATATGTATATATATATATATATATATATATATATATATATATATATATATATAATATGCTCTATATATACTTATGATAATTAAGTTATTATTACCCTCCATGAATAAAGCTTCAGAATCTTTATTTTGACTTGGGAATATGGTATATCTAATTTACAACCACGGGAGTTGTCAGTGTTGTAAAAATTCTGAAATAATTTCACAGGAAAGATTGATTCTATATTTTTATAATAAATAATCATTTCTTATTATTATTATTTTTTAATTTGGACATTAATTGCTTGTACTGGAGTATAGGTGTAATTTTTTTATTACTGTCTGTGTGATGTCTTCCTCTCTGTTAATGGTCTTTACTAGTCCACGTAGGTGTTGGTGCCAACATAAAAGAACATTCCGTTCTCCAATGACGACATTCGTTGTGTTAGAGTACACTGTCCACAGAGTCTGATCTGCTTTTCTTAGAAATAATTGTGATGCAGAGACAGGAATTCGTCTTTAAAATTAATAATGTAAAAAGTTAATACAGGTATAGCGTTATTAACCGTGGCGGCGTACGAGGATATTTTGCAAAAACTGAGTTAAAGAAAATATTAGATAATTGTATTTCATCCTATGCGTGCCAATTTCGGTGCATGACGGAATGCGTTGAGATGTTCACTCACATTTTGTAAAAGTAAAAAAAAATTATTAATGCACCAGTAAGTAATGAGCTGCTATAATATATTTAATGAGGACAAGACGGTGTCTATGTTGTAACCATAGAAATATTTGTGTTATTAATTTAAATTTTTTTGCGTCGTCTCAGTATCATGAATTCGCTTAGTTTTCCATTACACACACACACACACACACACATACACACACACATACACACACACACATATATATATAAATATATATATATATATATATATATATATATATATATATATATATATATATAATTATATATATATATATATATATATATATATATATATATATATATATATATATGTATATATATATATATATATATACCTGCTATATATATCTATATATATATATATATATATATATATATATATATATACACACACACAGAGAGAGAGAGAGAGAGAGAGAGAGAGAGAGAAGCGACCTAAAACTGATGGAACATTTACTATTTAATTTTTCCTTCACTTAATTCCCCATCCAACATCTACGTAATGATGTACTATAAGGCAAATGTCACCTTCGCGTCTTATAAAACTGGATGAAAAAGAAGACCCTTGGGCTTTGCTACCATTGTTAGCGCACGTCCTCGATTGGATGAAATGTCATATTCAACGTAACTTCTTGATGGTAGGCGTTCTTTTAGAAAAAAATATATATATATATGTGGCATATATATATATATATACTATATATATATATATATATGAATATATATATAACATATATATATATATATATATCTTCTCTATATATATATATATATATATATACTCGTATATATATATATATATATATATATATATATATACTATATATATATATATATATATATATATATATATATATATATATATATATATATATATATATATATATATATATATATATATATATATATATATATATATATATACTCTATATATATATATATATATATATATATATATATATATACTGACAGAGAAGATGTAGGAAGTGCCAAAGAGGGGCAGAAGGCAGTTGAGAGAAATTAGGCTACAAAAGTTTCGGTTTCTGTAAAGCATATTCTGTTGTTCCTGTGTTGTTATTATAATTCAATGTTAGAACTGTTGCGGCTGTTGATTTGAGAATTAAGCTCTAGAGCCAATCACTGGGTACTTCTGAAAGCGACTCAGGGCTCAAGACAATGAAAAGATGGAGTTGGTGTGGTTGGAAAACAAGACTGATTATAGAAGTGGGAATGTAGGTAAAGTAACAGGGTGAAAAGTCGGTGTAATTAAGGGCCGGTGGGACACTGCAATTCCCACAGTGCACTACGTGTGGCACACTAACGGAACAGGATGTTGCTGGTGTAGTTGTGAAGGTTACTCGTTTTTTGATGTGAGGAAAAATAGCGATGGGCTTTCATGACATTTCCACACTAAAGAAAACACAATGCTTTTGTCTGTGTTTTTTTTTTCTTTTTTGTATTTTGTTTGTCTAGATATGTTTTCAGGTGGAGCATAAATTCTTCTTTAATGCGCCAGCCTATTCAATAGCTTGTTGTTATATTTAATCAGTTTTGGAAGGAGCCTAGAATGGCTAAGTGATCCAAAAACAATTTGGCGAAGTACCAGTTCATACATTTTATCAAAATGAAGTTATTTGCTATTAGTATCTCGTTTATAGAATACTATACAAGGAAAAAATTGAAATATATTCTATACTATAAACATATAAATGAATCATAAGTTTTCATGTGTAAAAATTAACGTTAGTTTTTATATTAAAAAAAACTGTAGATGAACAAATTTTAAATATATATTTTGGTATTTAGTATTTAGCAGGAAATACTATACTGCTCTTCCACTAGTTTCTTATCGTATATCAAGAAATATTTTATCCCAGATTCATTGATTTGTGATTTCACTTAATCTTGGTTATATTGATTTTATTATGAGTGATACTGAGAGTTTTCTTCACTTCCAAACGTCAAATTTTCGGAAAGACTATTTCATGTAATATATGTATCGACGACGATGCGCGGGCAGAAAATAATTATCGAATATGCTAACCTGGCCCAGTTACATGGTAGTATATAGACAATATCAGAGATATATTTTCTTTGAGCTTCCTGCAACGCTTTCACTAAAAGTTAGATTATGTAGCTCGCCTTTGCCGTAAAAGTAAATTTTACGTCATTTCCAGTAATCATAAAATTGATAGACACTCAACCAAATGAAATTATATAAGAAACTAGTGAATTTGAGACAACGTAATTTTAATGCCTTCCCACAATTCATTGATATAATTCATTCGTTTTTGCCTTCATCTCCAGGTCTGCGTGGCATTTGGGAAAATGTAATATTAACACTTATCAAAAATAATGTTAATTAGCTTCATGTATCGAGACATCACGTAATAATTTCAACAGGCAGTACTCCTCATGCTTATAAGGTAAAAGGTACTGCATTTGTAAGATATCAGACACCCAGTCATCCCGTTTATCAAATACGCCAAAGGGCCACCATATCAGGTCTATATCAAACATTTAAATTTCAGAAACAGAAATCACTTACCATTTTCCAAAAGTGGTTTACAACAGTACATTAAGTGCATTAAGTGAACCCTAATGACGACACAAACTGAGCTGGGGAAACCAGCTAGCTTGCAGCTGTCTATTGTAACAGTTCACTAATGAATCCTTTTGGGACATCCGAAAACTTCTGAGGGATTACACAATGAAGTTTACCTTTACTTTTAGCATTAATTAGTTTTTTAAGTGAATCCATAGTAACTGGTTTCATACAGCATTATGCGCTGTACAGAGAACTCGATTGCGCCGAAGAAACTTCAGCGCATTTTTTACTTGTTTGATTCGTTTTGGATAGCGAACGTCTCTGACCCTGAGAGACGTCTGATTGAACGGTAAATGTTCATAACGATTAGAATAACTGTGCCATGATTTTTTTTGCCACAAAGAAGCTTCTAAGTTGTAGCTGTAATTGATGGTGGGATGTAGACTTCTATTGTTGAAAGTATAGGTGTAGTAGCAATTGGTTCGCGAGAGTACAGAATTTCGCCAGTTTATTATGTGGAGTAAATTATCTGAAAACAAATTGGACCCGCAGGTACCGCTGGTTTATGAATTTCAGGTAAACCATAAAGAACCCCGTATGATGGACCAGTTGAAGATTTTGCCTGATAGGTAGATTAGTCGATAATGTCGTCTTGTTTTGAAGCTCTCAGAAGCGTGTATTTCATCCTCAGTTTTGAATATATTGTAGTAATAAGGAATACCGATTCCAGTAAATTTAGATTGGTCAGATATGATATTAGTAATTTTTCTATGCACTCACGTTTTGTCTACGTGATAATAATTTTTTCAGTGATCAAGAAATTTATATTTGTTTGTAATAACTGTTTTTTAGAACCACTTGAAAATGTAGTATATATTCGAAAATCATGAAACATCAGAATGAATATGAACAAGAAGGTGAATCTTAGTTGTGCATCACCATATGCATTGCTATTTATGCCACTCCACACGAATACACACACACACACACACACACACATATATATATATATATATATATATATATATATACTGTATATATATTGTGTATATATATATATTTGTATACATATACATATAAATATATGTGTGTGTATTGTATTTCATGCATGTGTATTCATTAATGTCATTTGTCTGTATCAATCCAACAAACATCTCACATTACATTAAAAGTTGCTCTAGGTAGTGTTAGTGCTTTCAATTATAATAAGTCATTTATGGTTAGATTGCCGTGTCACTGTTTTGTCCCAATTCTATTTTGGCACTTCTACAACTTTAATTTCATCAAAAAACTTTATTAAAAAAATGTGTCATTAGTCACTTATGATCCGGGTGTTTCAGTTTCAACCCTTATCTGAAATTGCAAGCTTTATCTAGTGGATTGAAATAAATATTAATGAGCTTCAAGAAAATGTTTTTACATAGATGTTAATCGATGCTCCGTATGATTTTAATTTTAATACTTCTCTCTGTCTACCTGTCTGTGTGTGTGTTTGTGTATACTGTCATAATTATGAATTAACGTGAGCAACTTTGTATCTGTTTTACATATCTAATGAATAGAGGGTTTTTGATAGTATTTTTAACCATACCTCGGGACAGATGGGGGCAGCAACTAGGAATATCAATTTATATTATTCATCATTTCAAATTACTTGCAATCAAAAACGAAGATTATGTTTAGTTCATACATGAAATCCGAAACCATTCGCACTGAAATTTGATTTAATGATTCAGTTTCTAACTTTCTCTGTACTGTGAATCGGAGATGTATTAATAACGCTAAATTTATCTAAAAAATATATAAATATTTTATGCAGGAGGATCTACAATGAATATATTTTCGCTTTATGTGTATCCTTTGTAAGAACTGGATACCTTTAGAAGTTTCCAAACAACACCACGAAATGTACCCACTAAATAGCATTTTAATTGTATGAAGACAGCTATTATGTACTTCAATATATCCTAATGGAACTTGGGTAATTACCGTAATCAAACAACAACTTCATACCGAGAAACTTTCGTATGCAAGATGAAGAGGAGTGACTGATGATGAAGTCAAACAATAAAGAAAAAGCATTTTTGTAAAGACTCTTTGATGAAAACTGGTATCTCTCTCTCTCTCTCTCTCTCTCTCTCTCTCTCTCTCTCTCTCTCTCTCTCTCTCTCACCAGCGCCTAAATAGGTCTCATTTACCTTTGCCATTCAGGTCAATCCTTTGTTTGCCTTTCTTATTTATCTTGCTTCCTTTCCATCACATAAAATTATCTGATTCTTTCCGCTTCGACGTCATAAATATTAATGGTCAGGTCGTTGAAAGTTCGTTGATTCCGTCACTGAGGCACTAAGGCCTTTCATTTGATTGAATAAATAGTGGCTCTTGACCTCTGACTGAATCACCACTTAAAAATCTATTCTTTACAAGCTGTGTGCAGTGCAGTTTATTTTTACGATTCGTTTCGAATATTGCTTTTCACTCGAAGACTTGTTTACGCTTTTCGTTGTGACTTTTCTTCCTCCGTGTAGATACGACACCTTTCATATTTTGCAATATGCGCTCGCATCATGTATTTTAATTGGACGAGTGTCTGTATAATGTTGTATTATGAATGTATAGGACAAGACAAATTAGTAATTCTATTGTTCGCTATTTAATTGTCATCCTTGTTAAGTAACTCACCAGACAGATAAAACTGATTTATCTTAGAGAGTAGCATTACCCTGAAACCTTTGATTGTAGTTATTTAGCTACCTGCAGCATGTGGATTATACTTTCTCCACTCTTCCAACACCTGTGGCTTGTGCATTCCATGAATGTAAATGTATGTGTGTATGTATATATAAATGAATGTGTGTGTGTGTCTGAAATGCATTGAGTAATTTCAGCCAATCTTGTTATATACTTATTCTTTATCTGGAAAAGAATACTTTTGGGGTAAGGCATCACTGGCACCAAAGGGGCTGGTGGTGGGAAGGGGGTGACATGTAAAAATAACAAAAAAAGACAGATATTAGTACCTAATCTGTAGTTGTCGAGGTCGTTGAGATTTGAGGTTAACTCTTGGCTTCAAGAGGCAGGTTTAGCGTACTCTTGGCCTGCAGGGCCGTGCAACTTTTACGTAAAATTAACCAATAACTGATCAGCCAAGACCCACACGTAACAATATATATATATATATATATATATATATATATATATATATATATATATATATATATATATATATATATATATATATATACATATATATATACATATATATATATATATATATATATATATATATATATATATATATATATAATAATATAATATATATATATATATATATATATATATATATATATATATATATATACATATATATATATATATATATATATATATATATACATATACATATACATATACATATACATATACATATACATATACATATACATATATATATATATATATATATATATATATATATATATATATATATATATATATATATATATATATATATATATATATATATATATATATATATATATATATATATATATATATATATATATATATATATATGTGTGTGTGTGTGTGTGTGTGTGTGTGTGTGTGTAGATAATGTGTGTCTGTTCCAGCATAACTCTGGAATGCATCGGGCAATTTCAACCAAGCTTGTTATACATATGACTTACTATCTGGAAAAGAATACTTTTGGGTGTAAGGCATCACGGGCACCAAAGATATTAGTGTCTAATCCATAGTTGTCAAGGTCGCTGAGATGAATAGTGACACTCCCGATGCCCTTTAAGTCCAAGTTCAGCCCCGATGGGAAGGGGGGTTGAGAAGGGGTGGAGGTGGGAAGAGGAAACGTAATAATAACCGAAAACAACAGATATTGTCTCATCCATAGTTTTTGAGGTCGCTGAGATGAATAGTGACACTCCCGATGTCCTTTAAGTCCAAGTTCAGCCTCGATAGGAAGAGGGGGTGAGAAGAGGTGGGGGTGGGAAGGGTGTGACATGTAAAAATAACTGAAAATGGCAAATATTAGTGTCTAATCCATGGTATTCCAAGTCACTGAGATGATCAGTGACACTCCCATGTTGGGCAATGTAACTGAAGCACCTATCTTAACAGGAACGAGAGAGAGAGAGAGAGAGTTTATCGGTTGTCATTCAGAGTTTTCCTGGGCAGCGTTGGGTCGGTCAGCTAATATATATATATATATATATATATATATATATATATATATATATATATATATATATATATATATATATATATATATATATATATATATATATATATATATAATAATATATATATAATTATATCCTTCGTTCTATACTGTGACTTACTGTGACTTGATGATTTCTTTTCATACCTCCTGAATAAACTTGACCTTAAATTATCCAGGTAGGCTATTTATAGACAGAAACACGCCTCCGAAAATATGCAAACACTTCATTTGCATATAAATGAAGTCGAGATCAAAGAGGAATGCTGTCAGCGCGACATGCATTGCAATGTAGTTTTATTTTTAATATTTTTGTGACTCATAATTTATGAACTTGAGAAAAGTGCAAATGAAAGAATTCTTTTTGCTACAGTGATTGTTAACCACTAAAAGTGTTTCCTGTTACTGTGTGATTCTGCTTGTAGTTTTTATTTATTTATTCATCCATTTATGAGTTTTTTTTAGAAAATTCAGCAAGTGCCGTGTTGAAAGTGTGTGAGATATCTGACTACAGGTATAAAGAAAGTTTTCGATTGCCTTTTTGTTGCTGGTTTTTGTAGCCTAACATTGTATCCTAATTACTCATACGTTGCTTTCTAGGGAAATGCCAAAAAACATATCAAAACGAAAAGAGCGTGGATTCTTTTGACATTTCTAAGTCTATTAACCCAGCTGGTCTGTATTTTTATTTCCGCCCAAACACATAACGGTAATATCTCGCTAAGACTTGAGCATTTTAAGCGCTTGTTCTCGAGACGTCTAGCAAACCTCATTTTTACATTTTTGGTGAGTTTTCCTCCCCTCTTACATGAAACAACCAAAAGAATATTGTACAAAAGGCAAGTATTCCTCTTTACAATGCAAAAATGTTAACGCTAGATGTGTATTCGTCACCTATCAAAGTATACATGATAGCCTTCGAATTTGGTATGCACAATTCACTAACGATGCCACTGAGCAGAGGGAGGATGAGGTCACTGTCAAGGTCTTATAAGAATAAGTTTCGACGTCTGCAAGATACAGACTTCATAATCACCTGTTATGTATGATTCACTCATGATGCTGATGGGCAGTGATGTCAAGGTCAAACTTTGAGGTCAATGGTCAAGTGAGATTTCGGGTAATTCTGGTTTGTTTCTTTGTTTGCATGTTTTTCTGGTTGCGTGTGTGTGTGTGTGTTTTTTTTTTTTTTTTTTTGGTAATGAAATACGTGACAGGAGTGTGAACTTTTACTAAAGAAAGACTAAGTGGACCTCGTGACCTGGTAGAGAGAGATAAGAGAGGCGGCTTTTACGGGGTTGGTTGCTTTGCCTTGGCGAAGGTTTGTAGTTTCCTAAAGGTTTTGTTTTTTTTTCGATATGAAGCAGTCTTGCAAAATATGATCCTTATTTTTCAGCTATCCTACAATATATTCCGTATTTGCAAAATTGAATTATTCATTTGAATGATGTACTTCTCTGTAAACTGATGATCCATATGTCATCTATTGAAAAATCAAGAATATTTTCTGATGACACGTACTTCGACGAATATACTGGGTAACACAATTATAAATCCATTATATGGATGTTGCTAATGACTCTATGAGATTCATAATTCTTTATCAGATTTTCGCTCCTCATTATCTATCCGTCTGTAAATACGCGTAGTACGATCGCCTTCTCGCACATGTGCACCACACTTGAAGACCGTCAGTATATGCAAGAGGTCTTTCAGCGTAAGTTACTCTATCACTTACTGAAAACTTTTTTGTATTATCTAAATATAATTAATGATACTTCATTTGTAAAACTTATAAATAAATTGATAGCTGGTCCTGAAATTTATATTAAAACACCATATCACGATTTTGCAGAAAAAAGAACGGTGCCGATCTTTATCCGTTTTTATGAAAAAAAAAAAAAAAAAAAAATTTGATGCGTCAGTAACTCATCATATGAAGAAATCACGTTTTTAAATGAACATCGGAATATAGATCCATCGACTGGATATTAATCTTCAAATCTAGTGTTGCTGGAAATTAAATATGAGAACAGAAGGGAAAATATTTGTTTGGGTTTCTCTATCTACGTGAGATGGTGGTCGTTTTTGTGTGGTGGTAGACATTTCTCTCGACTTCTCTGACAATTTCAGATTACTCGACCTTACAAGTCTGGTTACTAAATAGATGTTAAAACAAAGGCCATCTACCGAGATCTAATAAGAAATATATTCATCTGAGATCCCGTCCATAACCATGTGTGTATTTCCTTAACAGGCAGATGGATAATTAACTAATAAATAAGAAAGCAAAGTAATTCGGCCGTATTCAGACTCAAATTAAAACTTCAAGAAGAAAATATAATGAAAAATAAAACCCTTCATTGAATCTATTCAAGAATCCATCAAAAAAATTACTGTAAAGAACGAAGTCATCAAGAAAATTCTAAAGGTCGTCGATTCAAAAATTCTAAAGGTCGTCGAAAAATTCTAAAGGTCGTCGAAAGAAAGGTCGTCGATTCACGGCTTCTAAAATTCTAAAGGTCGTCGATTCACGGCTTCTAAAATTCTAAAGGTCGTCGATTCACGGCTTCTAAAATTCTAAAGGTCGTCGATTCACGGCTTCTTCCTGCTAAATATTTGAAGGAGCGGGGATTTCCTTGTCGTTTTTTCTTTAAAATTTCTCTTTCGTTCTCTTATTTAAGTGAGTCGTTGCATCGAAATGAATAGCTTTTCTTTGCCCTCGGGTTTCTCTGTTCTTTGTTGCCGCTAAGGTATGTATGAAAATGGTTCGTGTCAAGACTTTCACGCAGCTCTGTCGAATAGAAGATTTTTTTCTGGTTTCTTTCAAAATATCATTTCTATCTCGTCATGTAAAATATTTTTTTCCACTTCATATAATTATTACCTTACCTAATCTACAAATAAGCTTTTGTATAATGCGGGATTGTTTACGTTTTATGAGAGTAAATATTGCCTGTCGTAAAATAAGCGACTGGAATTTACGATCCTCTTATCTGCGGCTTCTCTCTCTCTCTCTCTCTCTCTCTCTCTCTCTCTCTCTCTCTCTCTCTCTCTCTCTCTCTCTCTCTCTCTCTCTGTCGTTGTTTATGAGACTTTTGCCGCTACATGATCTTTCTTCATGAGACTAATAAGAACAATAATTTTTACATTAATAAACAGGGCGCTCATATTTGTTCCTTAACATTAGAAGTGAGAGTCAAAGGATTCATTGCCAGCCTAATTAACATTCAGTCACGAAATAAAGCTCTTTTTATCAGTGTTCCAGAAAGCATCTCTTAAACCTGATTTTGGGATCGTTACTTGATATCGGCGTATCTTTGTGGTCAGAAAATGATCTTGATATTTTACTTGATGGTAAAAACTATAAGAGTTGTGGGGTGTGTTTATAAAATAAAACTGTAACTATTTTTAGACAGTAGTAACAGTGGAAGGAAAAAATCAAAGGTACTCTAGGAACACTAAACGGGATTATTACAATTTTTTATTGAAGCTTAGATTTGCAGTGTCAGAAAAGGAGGAAGTCTGTACGGAAGTTATTGACTTAAAAGCCCTCGAGGGCAATATTGAACTCGTTACAACAGAAGATACAAATATGGTCTCTTGATTATTTGAAAAAGCAAATTGAAGAAAGGCTGGAGGATTACATGGAATAACATGCTTTTCATTCATTATGACCACGAAATGTTGCGAAATACCTTAGATATTTTCTGTTGGAATGCAGTGCATTTTATAATTGCAAAATTAATTTGCATTGGTGAGTTTTCGAACACAGATGCTTAGAAATAACTTAATTTAATCTACAGCTTTAATACTTTCTTTTTTCTTAAATCGACCAGTTACTTTTTTTTTTGCATTTTTTACGCATGTTTAACCTGCGAGGTACTTATAGTATCATTCAGTGTGTCTTTAAAGGCACGAATAAATTATGGAAACAAACTGACTATTGATTTTTTTTTTCAGAACTTCTCAATGAATTAAATTATTTGTATGCTCCCACCAGAGGTTATTCCTTCTCTCTCCAGAAAACCTGAGCCAGTTCCATTTCAAGGAAACGAACGGGTGTTTAATTTTAAGTCCTTTATTTTCCTTTTAAAGTCATTGGGGCAATGAAGAATATAATTTAACTCGTTTCTTAATGTGTGTTAATTGTTTACCAGCTCATTTCAAACGGGATGATTCAAGAAATGATGGAGAATTATATACTATAGCGACATATAAAAAATATCGTCCGCAACATATTCACTGACGCAGTGATTGTCCACTGGAATTCATTTGTTCAATAGATGATTTGAAAATAATAACTCTGAAAAGCGAAATATCCGCATGAATGAGCCCTTCCTAAACATTTCATTTCATTTTCCACCCTTCTTTCCTCCTTCTCCTCCCCCCCACTCCTCCTCCTCCTCCTCCTCCTCCTCCTCCTCCTCCTCCTCCTCCTCCTCCTCCTCCTCCTCCTCCTCCTCCTCCTCCTCTTCTTCTTCTTCTTCTTCTTCTTCTTCTTCTTCTTCTTCTTAAGTATTTTTGTCTCCTGTCTAACGGGAAATAGTGGGGCTGCCGTGAAAACGTAATTAAGCGGCCGGAATCTATTGCAGGGAGAAACAAGAATCATTGAGGCAGCGTGCTTGTAAGTTACCTTCCAGTAGTAATTTAGCTGAAGAATCGAAAGGAATTCATCTTCTCCTGTGACAATTGCGTTTGTATGAAATTTATCTCCCTGAACCAAACCATCTTATGACTTCGTAAAGAGGCGTCACTTACCTTTGACATTTAACGGAGATGAAAATCATTTGTATTTCATAGACAAGGAAGGACAGCTTTTTATTGGATTACTATAAGACTCGCTTTCATAACGTGACGTCATGGTGCAAAAGATAAATCTTGATATTACCCTTCAAGCATTAATACTAGATGGTTCCCTTTGGTATTAGTGTAACTGTAATTAGGTAATGGATTACTCTGGTAACCTCTATCACTTTTTTTATGTTATGACGTAGTACGGTAACGTGGCGACGTTTTTAATTAGATGTATTATGATACATTATGAACACTGCGTTGGCGCATAATTTATACAAACCTATGGAATTTCACCTCTTCAATCGGCACATGTTGAGCGCTACATTGGTGAAATACTTTTTGTCTGCTAAATAGTCTTACGCGGCACAAGGGCTAGATTCGTTGTTATCATGAATTTGTCGGTCAGACAGATGAAAGCTAAATAAGAAACAAACATAAATAAAAAAACAAACATACTTTTTGAAGTATGTTTTGAGATGAAGTGATTCAGCATCACATGCATATTACTTCGTTACCTTGCCACCAGCATCCTTTGGTGCCCTCTCTTTCTATATCTAGTGTTATTAAAATTTTACCCTATTGATGAAATCAGTAGCATAATCTTGACTCTTTTTATAAAGCCGTGTATACCAAACTCAGAAGGGTAGAGCAGAAATTGGTATCTTTTAATTTAGTTAGGCATTTGGATATAGAATGCGCTGAATTAACCAACCAATCCTGAGGACTGTTTATCAGAAACATGCTTTCTGATTCATTATCAAAGCTAGATACCTAAACCGTAATGGGAAAGGACACATGGCTTAACTTTTTACAGTAAACACTCTATTATTTTACAGTTTTAGTTTTCTGTAAAAGAAAACTATTGTGCCGGCTTTGTCTGTCCGTCCGCACTCAGATCTTAAAATCTATTGAAGCTAGAGGGATGCAAATTGGTATGTTGATTAACCACCCTCCAATCATCAAACATACCAAATTGCTGCCCCCTAGCCTCAGTAGTTTTTATTTAAAGTTAGCCTTAATCTTTCATCTGGCAACGATGTAAGACAGGCCACTACCAGGCCGCTGGTTAAAGATTCATGGGCTACGGCTCATACAGCGTTATACCGAGACCACAGAAAGATAGATCTGTTCTCGGTGACCTTGATTACCCTGTACAGAAAACTTGATTGCGCCGAAGACACTTCGGCGCATTTTTTACTTGTTTTTTTTTTCAGATATCTGCTTTCACGTAAAAGATAATGTTCTAGTTGGGAATTTCATAAAAAAAAAAAAATTGCAAAGCAGGCCTTTATTCTTATATGCGTCCTTGGCAAAGATATCTAAAAAAAAACGAAATAAAATCTCACGTTACCCAACTTTCAA
>NC_089748.1:59896113-59926113 GCF_040412425.1 Macrobrachium rosenbergii
CCTAGCGACACACTAACCACGTGTCATAGGCATTGGAACCTGCCCCCCACTGGCTGTCGGCCTAAGTAAAACAGGAGATCAGCGCCTGCCCTATGGGCCTACAGAGGCTCAGGGAGACCTTAACATTAACTTGCAGCTATTCTGTAACAAACTTTATTTCTATCCTAAATCATATCTGCATTTTCAGCCAGAAACGTGAAACGTTAATTATAACATTTCGAATATAATTTTATGACTTGACATATCTTAGAAAATATATGGATTTGGATGCAGTTCACGAGAATTAGAAATATACCACTCACTTCTCTACAAAAATACAGCCTCCATGCATCAAGTGTTGACCGGTAGGCCTCTCCATCTTTTTTTTCACGAGATTATAATTTATTCAGCGCCGGAGGCTTTAATAACGAATATGTTGATGTTTTAACACTTACTTTTTACGCAAGTATTTAGCTATTCGGTTATTTGCATTTCGTAGGATTAAGTTTTTCCTGCTAGAATGCTCAAATACTTATAGCGCCTTTTGTTTTACATATTTTTCCTTGCTAGAATGTTCAGTTCATTTAGAGACTTATATTTTGGATATTTTTCCTTAGTTGCTACATTAATAAATACGTTCCAAACCTTATTTTTCATTTAGAAATACCGAAGTTATTATAAACACTGATTTGTTTAATTCCTTGCGTCAAGTGAACATCTAATGGCTCAGATGAATTGCAGTGAAATACCCAGGCGATGCAGAGATGAAGTTCGGTCTTTGAGATACATACCGGGTCTGCTTAAAGTCTTAAACGCTGGTGTATTTACACAGATCCTCGTTATGTTATTGACGTTATATTCTACGCCTAGAATTGAAACGCCGTTCCAATATGGGCAAATGCTTTGATGAAATGTTTGACAAACATAACTTACGTGTAAGTAGGTAGCGTACTTATGTCGAGGTGGGAATCGATGTCATTTGCAAACTTCGATACAGATAATAATTCCGAAAATGACTCGTATTGACAGATATAAGTTGAGAATGTAAGCAAATCTAATAGAGAGAGAGAGAGAGAGAGAGAGAGAGAGAGAGAGAGAGAGAGAGAGAGAGAGAGAGAAACTGTGGCTTGACTTTTGAGGCTGTTTTAATTCATTTCTTTATTTGACTTTCTCTTAAAGGTTCCTCACATCACTATTGAAAGCCTTGGTAAAAGAATACTCCTTCCCAGACTAGAGAAAGAACAGTGAGGATTGGGAACTCTCTTCCACAACCTATCTGTCTCCGCTCTTTCCTTATGACCAAACTACTTCAGACACTGATTTAGCACTTGACTTAAAACTATAATTTTTGTACCCACTCTACATACTTACAAAAATCATGCCCATCTGACGTTGAATGTGAGTCACGAATAATTGTACGCTATAGAATGATGTAAGTAGTATATACCAGTGCCTCTTGCATCTTTTTATTATCTTTTTGCCTAATTCATGTAGGTTAATAAACAAAATGTAAGTAAAATTCTAAATGATACATCCGGAATCGTGTTTAATGTAACCGAGTACACAGAACAGATAACATCAATTTAACACATAATATTTATTTCATTTGTCAAACTGAGGGACAGTGGGCATCTGTTCTCAAACTCGAAGTAAACAAGAAAAAAAAATATACGTGCCACTACCATTCTTCCTACAAACATTCACACGTAGATACACGCGTATAATAATGGATCATGCACAACTAAGAAAATATACCTGAGAGGGTTTAAGTCACGCTCTAAAAACATAACAACTACGGCTAAACAACGTATTCCATTTTGAATTCATAGGGTTATTGCCAGAAAGCTCCCAGATCCGTCGTATTACGGAGGCGAAGAAGTGCCTAACCCACAAATCAGCCCAACCATCTGGAGAGTCAAGTTTATGCAGCCGGATGAGAACATACGGCCCACTTATCTCGAGTTGACGTTCAAGTTCAGCCAAACTTTTCCCTCCAGAACGATTACAGCCGCCTTGACGTTGAGAGAGAGCTAGAGAATTGTTTGCGAAAAACAGGTGTTGAAAAATTTCTTATTGTCTTTAGAATGACATTCTAAAATAATTCTTAAAGTAATTCCTAATAGCACTGTTTCATGTAAGCAGGCAATGTTGCTTAAAATATATGATAAGGACAAACCTCTTCTTCGGGGATTTGAACCGGTGGCTTATGATTTCGCAGGCAAAAACTATATCCACTAAGTCGCAGGAGATATATGGTTCTAGTAGGCCTATTATATTCCAAAGCTTAAGTAGTAGCGTATCTAGTTATACTCCTTGAACTGTCTTTTTCGACGTAATCTTGTACATTGGTAGGCATTTGAATAGCTTCTTTTATCTAGAGGAAATCTTAGAAGGTCGACAGAATTCCATAGATGGCTTTACTGAGCAATAATTTTTCAGCCAGTGAATTCTGTGTTTTGGCTTGAAATCAACCAAAGATGAACAAATGATCTCTTGGTTCAAGGGGGTTGCGGCAAATAGTTCCTGCTTAGAATTATATACGTATAATAATGGCCAAAGATGATAACATGCAATTTTATTGCCAGTACATGCATGACGTGGGGATCCTACTTAGGAAAATTACATTGTCTACTGTGACAGGTAAACACAAACTCATGGAACCTGGAAAAAACAATCTATCTAAGATTTCATCTGCAAAGAGAAAGTATACAACTGGATATGGGATTAATATTAGAGGGTGAGGCCTTCAACACTTGATATAGCCGGGATACAGCAAAAGTTTTATATTGCGGAAAAAATTCATCATTATGAGTCAGGAAGTTGAATGATAAAACTGCTCAAAGTGAACTTGTTAAAAAAACAATGGTGAATGTATCAAAAATAACATCCATTCTAGTTTAAAAACGATAAATAGGAGGAATTCTAAACTTCTGCATAAAAGCTACATTTAAAAATCCCACTTTATTGCTGCCACTTTTTCTTATGAAGTCTTAACTGGAACCTACTCAGACCTGGTGTTCACTTTTATTAATTTTTTCTATTACTGCTTTAAGGTTTAATTTGGAAAATAACTATGCTTTGTAGTTTAGAAAATGACTTATATCAATAAATACCAAGAGTTTAATGACACACTTTTTATAATTTAACATATATATGTAATATATCTAAATGTTTCAATCATTATGTTTTATCAAGTTTAAAGATTTTGCTTGAAAAGAGTGTAGAGGAAACAAGGGGGAGACCAGGTGCTGAGTCATGGAATAGGTAATTAAGAAGAGGCGAATCATCAAAGGCCTTTACCAGTCCAGCATATTAATGGCGTTTTCGCTCTACAGTTTCTGTTTGTTTTTATTTGCCAAAACATATTTGTGAATCGTGTAACAAGGCCTTGCTAAATTTCCTGTACAGATCGCTGCTGTATCCATACGGATTTACACACACACACACACACACACATATATATATATATATATATATATATATATATATATATATATATATATATATATATATATATATATATATATATATATATATATATATATATATATATACATACATACATATATATTATGTATGTATAAACGTTAAGCTACAAATTTTGTTTAACATACAATTCGCGCTACTTTGGGAGTATCACCGAAGGGGAATTATAGATGATAAATGGTTTGGTACCTAAGTGACTCGAACACTCGACGGTACAACCAACGATTGATATATATATATATATATATATATATATATATATATATATATATATATATATATATATATATATACATATAGATATATATATATATATATATATATATATATATATATATATATATATATATATATATATATATATATATATAGATATATATAGATATATATATATTGTTGTTGTGGTTCCCCAGACTCTGTTATGCCAGGAAGCCTGCACCGCGCAAGAAGGACACCACGCTTACTGGATCTGACCATAACTGTGTGGTAGTGTGGATGTTGTGTTGTTGTCTAAGGGCTGCCAAGTTAGGGCAATCTACTAAGAGATGTGTAATTGTGTGGGACTAACTTGGCAGAGTGGACATATGTCTGTTTGGGTGTTGTCTATGCGGTGTTTGTAGGTGTTTAGTGATTGGTGATGACCACAGCGAAGTCGAGTCAGGTGTACTCTCTCCAATCTTGAGAGCTGTGTTTCTGTACTGCTTATGTTGGGTGGGGGGGTGCCTAGTATTTTGTTGTTGGGAAGGTTATTAAGTGCTTGTCTGGTGAGGTGAGTATGGATGTGCTTTTTGTTTTGTGTGCTGTTTGTGGGTGGTGGTATAGAATTCAAGATATCTGTATAGTGTCTGTGTGGTGTATTCACTATTTGCCTGTGTGTTGGAGGGTGGTCGTGAAGGTAATAGCATGGGCTGTTTGTGTTGTTTATGACCGATGCCAAGAATTGTGTGCCTCTCATGTCTAAGTGTTGCCTGATGGTGAGAATCTTGGTTGCAGCGTGTAAGTGTTCTATTGGTGTGGATTGTGTACTGCCAAGGATGATTCTCAGAGCTGTGTTTTTGTATTATTTGTAGTTTGTTTAGTTGTGTGTTGGATATGGCAGGGTGCCAGGCTGGGCTGGCGTAGTTTATTATGGAGCGGATGTATTGTTTGTATACTGTGATGAGCGTTTCTTTTGTTGTCCAAATGTTGTGCCTGTTAGTGATCTTAGTGCATTTAGTCTAGGTCTGCATTTCTTGATGATGTTACTGACATGTGGAGCAAATGACACTGAAGTGTTGTATGTGACTCCTAGGATTTTGTTTCGTGTGTGTGTGGAATTGTGGTGTTGTTCAGCATTGCTGTGGGTCTGTACTGATGTTCTTTGTTGTGACTAGTGAGTAGTGTACTTGTGGATTTTGTTGGTGCTACCTGTAATCTGTTTTGTGTGAGCCAGTTTTCAAGTTGTGTTATGTAAGTCTGTACTTGTGTGGAGCATACGTTTTTGTCTGCATGTATTGATATGATTGTTAGATCATCTGCATATGAGGAGATGTATATGTTGTTAGGTGGTGTTGGTATGTCATGCATGAATAGGTTAAAAAGTGTTGGGCTTAGGACGGAGCCTTGTGGGACACCGTTCGGGAAGTTTCTGATTTTGGATGACTCGCCATTGTAGTGTACAAATGCTTGTCTGTCTGTTAAGTAATTGGCGAGCCAGCGTTTGGTGTTGTTGTGTAGTGTGGTGTTGTAAACTTTGTTGATGAGAAGTGGTCTAGAGATGGCGTCAAAGGCTTTACTTATGTCTATTGTGATTAGCAGTGTTCTTTGTGGTGGGCGTCTGGAGTTAATGCCATCTTGTATTTTTTGATATGATAATCAAGGGCATTTGATGGTAAATAAAACGTTTAGGTGTATAAGTAGGACGTACTTTTGGCCTAAGATGAGAAGTGACGTGAAAAGACATGTTCTAAATTGTCATGAATGTCAAATGGTCTGTAAACCTAATCAGGTAATCCCCATGGCTCCTTTATGTAATATTCCATCGGTAGGCAAACCCTTTGAGAATGTTGTCAATGACATGGTCGGACATTTGCCTAGAAGTAAGGGAGGGACTATATATCTGTTAACAATCATTGATGGACTAGCCCATTATCCAGAAGCAATCCCCATAATAAACGGTAATGCAAAAACCGTAGCTAAACACTTGCTGAGCTATTTTTATAAAGTTTGGTCTATAAGCGTTATACAAAGTGATAATGCCAGTAACTTTGTGTCTAAGTATTTCAGGGACAAAATGAAGGAATTAGGTATCGAACTTGTAACTTCCAGATCTTATCACCTCGAGTCAGAGAGTATTGTTGAACGTTTCCACCAAACGTTAAAGAGTTGCTTACGAAAATTGTGTAACAATTTTGAACATGATTAGGAAGAAAAGATACCATTTGTCTTGTTAGCCATACGGTTGGCGCCGAATAACACAACCCGATTTAGTCCTTTCGAGTTAGTGTTTGGTCACACTGCTTCAGGACCCTTATAAATTTTGTTGGGAAATTCTTTCAGGATGATGGAATTGTACAACGAATATTGCGCATTCCTAATAAATAAAAATTTAGTTCCTCTTAAAGGTAATAAATGTTGCTAAAAACGCACCCTTGAGTTTCGTTCATGACTGAAGTATTAAATGCGTAAACGAAACCGTTAGTAATTTAATAAATATAATAGCGTATTTGGCTTTGATATCCATTAACTGAATTAATTATAATTAGGATTAATTTTAAGTAAAATAACTTTGAGTAAATCAAATGAAATAATGAAGTAATTAAATAATTAAACCAGCATAAATATCATTGGAACCTCCCCTTGTGGTAGTCAAGTAGCAACCACCGTTAAGGAGAGATACCTTACAAAAGTTACTCCAAAACGTTAGACAAGGACGTTAAAATTCTACGAAGACACCTGTAGAACAACGAAACAGTGTGGCTAAATAGCAATATACCTTTCTTTTAATCTCGTTTTTGTACATTTATGAGAATTAGGAGGGTGTAAGCTAATCACACTGTTGCCTTACCAAGTTGATTGCAGGTGTGTTTAAGTAGACAAAATGCATTGTAAATATTTTAATATTTGTAAATAGGTGTTAGTAAACAAAATTTCTAACAATTTTAAAGTGCAAATTAATGCTTGAAGGAGGTAAAGAGGACTGCATACAAAATCTAGAGAATTGCAAGTAGAATCTAAGGGAAGCTTGGCAGATGGCAATAGAAAACGAGAGCAACAGTCAAAGGGAAACTAAAAGGAAGTATGATTTCAAGGCAAAAGAAATTTCCATGTGGGAGATAAAGTTTTGGTGTTAATTCAGAGAGAAGGTCCCTCATTATCTTATAATTTCGAAGGTCCTTGAAATTTAAATTACTTAATTGATATGGTGAGCGTAGAGCTAAGAGTGGTTGCATCAAACTTGTTGAAGAAATATAACGAACGCCCAGTGCCTATGTGGTAACTATCACAGAGAAATTAATTTGAGAAAAACTCCAATGTGCTTAAGAATTTCAAGGTATTTAACCCCTAGCTTGAAGAAGAAAAACTGAAGGAATTACACAACGTTTTGGCGAATTACCTGAAGTTGTTAAGAAGTGATAAATTAGGTCTTACTAATCTGTTAGAGCATGATATTGAGTTACAGGACACAAAGCCCATTAGGCAAAAGTCCATATCGTCTGAGTCAGAAAGCCGATTATTAAGAAAGGAAATTACGTATATGTTAGATATGATTTGATAGTTCCCACAGAGAGTGAATGGAGTTCTCCAGTAGTTCTGGTGAAAAAGGAAGTGGATCAGATAAGCTGTGCATTGGTTTCAGAAGAGTAAGCAGTGTAACTAAGCCAGTAATTCCCCCTTCCAGAAGTGATTGCTTGAATGGGGTACAAATGGCATCGACAACTGTGTCGTGTATTTAGATGACCTCGTGACATTCTCCGAAACTTGAGAAGAGCATTTAAGAATTTTAGCGAAAGTCCTTGAAGCTCTTGCAGAAGCAAATCTGGTTCTAAATCTGAAGAAATGTGAATTTGGGAAAACCTCCATCAGTTATTTAGTTCATAAAGCTGGTCTCGGAAAGAGAGTTACAGTAACTTGATGCGATATCATCACTAAAAAAGGGGCACCTTTAAACCGTGTTGATGTCCACCTGAGACATATAAGAACAAACTTACCACACATAAGACAAATACACACAAAAAAGTTAAGTATATCTTAGTTTAACCAGACCACTGAGCTGATTAACAGCTCTCCTAGAGAGGGCTGGCCCGAAGGATTAGATTTATTTTACGTGGCTAAGAACCGATTGGTTACCTAGCAACGGGACCTACAGCTTATTGTGGAATCCGAACCACATTATAGCGAGAAATTAATTTCTATCACCAGAAATAAATTTCTATCACCAGAAATAAATTACTCTCATTCTTCATTGGCCGGTCGGAGATTCGAACTCGCGGCCAACAAGTGGTAGCTGAGAACGGAACACGCTCTCCCAACGAGGAACTCATAATACACACAATTAGACTGAATTACTGGAGCTGCAAACACACTCAAGAGCAGACATTTCAGAAAAATAATGGGAAAAGAAATAAATGATATGAAGGACACTTACGTTGCTTTTGCCAAACTTCTTGACTTGTAAAGAGTGCAGTCCTCCTTTCCATAGGTCTTGACTGGAGGAGGGGCCTTCAAGCGAAGTCTGTACCTACCTAAAAATAACACAATCCTAATTAAAAATTGAAAATATAATGAAAACTTTCACTTCAACAAACACAAACCTTATAACAAGTGCTAAAGAGTAAATGCACACACAATGCTCTTGGATTATGAATGATATAACGTCACATGAAAGCAAATTTCACAATAGAACGACACGAAAAATTATTAGGCGAGCAAGCTTCTTACGTCTGAATGAAACGGGAATATCCACCACAAGTCATCGCGGACACAGAAAGGCAGACATGTCCTATAGTTCTCTTCGATTTTCTCTGCTGGTTTTTCTGATATCTGTAATAAAGGAGAGAAAAACTGATGAAAAAATGAGGGCGAGAGAACAAAAGAAAGGCATGTTATTCCCTGAACTTTTTGTCTCATAAATGAGCATATCTAAAGCTTACAACACGCTCCCACCTCATTTTAGACACTAGCTGATCTTCATGTAACAGCCGGTCATAAAATTGCATCATCAATCAGACATTATATACATATATATATATATATATATATATATATATATATATATATATATATATATATATATATATATATATATATATATATATGAAGATAAAAAGAGCCCATAAAACACTATTTGAACGTTTGCAACCATATATTTCGGGCACTTCCTTCTGTGCCCTGTTAACACAGTAAAATATGGACAGATGAAATGTTACAAGAAGTATATATACAAAACATTTTGTATTTATGTCCATATTTTACCAGTGAACAAAGACACAGAAGAAATTATCTGTTGCAACTGTTCAGTATGGGCTTCTTTTATCCATAATATAATAATATTACAGTAAAAAGGAATTCATATATATATATATATATATATATATATATATATATATATATATATATATATATATATATATATATATATATATATATATATATATATATATATATATATATATATATATATATATATATAATGCTCTTAACTCAACTATTCCTAGTAAACATTATTTACAGTAGATTGTGTGTGGGTTTGTCACTATTAGTAAATCGTTCCACTCACCACCTCCAAAATAAGTGCCATTTGTAACTTCAATAAGAGATGAAGCATCAGTGTTCTTATACAGTATGCAAAAACCTTTTAACACTAAAAATCACGACACTCTCACCAAGGGAATTGTGACGCCAAAAGAATCATGAATGAAGAATATAAACACCAACTCCTACCGTGATTTAAGTGTGGAGGTATTTTTTTTTATGAAACCTTCTGTTGGTTACCCCAGCAGTCTGCTTTCAAGGTCTTCAATATATCACAATAGTCCTTGTTTATAACTGCAAACTATCTTTTTTAGAGGTTCTGTTTACCCGAAATTAGAAACAAGTTTGTTAGAGGACTTCATTATTATTATTATTATTATTATTATTATTATTATTATTAGAGATGTGACGAGTACTCGGAATCGGAATCGAGAATCAAAAGTATCGGAACTTTTTCAGGTAATAGATCGGAGAATTTAATCCCGGCCTCAGTCTGAAAACGATTCTTTGGAATTCGTATGTTTGAAACTTAATTTTCGATTCCAGGTAATAATAAAAAGTTAAAATTTTGTTTGCCGACTTTAAAGTATCAGTATAATCTATAGATCTTAATATCTAAAGTATCATTATTTCTAAAGAACAAGTTGAAAGCATTTACAGAAGAAAATTTTATTGCAATGTGAAATAGTTATGAATCAAATGAATAAGGAACAGGAAAATGTGTTTTGATACTTGTTTAAACAGAGTTCAGTCTCATAGAGTTGCCAAGTCTTTGTTTTCCCGCTGAATTTGTTTTATTAATTTTTAGCTAAGTAATCTTTGAAAATTTAACGTATTTGCACGGGGATTAGTTTTATACATATGGGAACTATAACATGTAAGAAACTGAGCCAACGTCAAACAAAGGATGTGATCGAGAACGTAGCGAAACTAGGAACAAAGGAATTTTACCAGAATATGAAATGCCAAATATACTGCTATAAAGAATACACAAAATGATGAGAATCCTTTGCAGTGGTGAAGGTTAAAAAAAAATGAATTTCCCATCATGGCACTTTTTGCTGGAAAGTATCTGTCTGCACCTCCCTCTTTTGTTGAAAACGAAAAGTTATTTAGTATTGGAGAAAATATTTACTCACCGAAAAGAAATCGATTGAAAGGTGAAACCGGAGAGATGCTAAAATTCTTACATTACAATTTAAGAATATTGGGACTTGAATATGAATAAGTATTTTCAAGCGATTTAAAGAAATTGTTCTTTTTATTGTCTAAATTTTAAGTTATTTTTTTTAACAAAATGGATTCAACTTTATTTCATAAGAAGCATTTTTTTTATGTTATAATAAAATGATCCATGTTCATACTAAGTGTATGACTAATAAATGTTCCTTGTTCATAAAGTGTTTGTTTCTTAAACCAACTGCAGAGCCTGAAAATGACCATGAATTCAATGCAGGTATCGGAATCGGAAGTTTAATGCAGTGTCGCGACTCATATCGGAATCGCTAAAAATTTTGCTATCGTCACACCACTAATTATTATTATTATTATTATTATTATTATTATTATTATTATTATTATTATTATTATTATTATTATTATTATTATTTATTCGTAAGCCCCTTCATGAGGAATATGCGAAAATATCTATGAATTGCTAAGCAAGCTTTTAAGCAATGTCCATTTTCCCAAAGAGAGAGAAAACAGCAGTGGAGACAGTTCTTGATGAAATTGAGGCTGTCAGGCCAAGCACCCGGGGCACACACGTTCTTCGGTGCTTATGGCAGTGAAAAGATGGAGTTGGAGTGGTTGGACAGCAAGGTCAAGAGAGCCAGAAAAGAGAGGAGATGAATAGCAGGAGCCTAAATATGGAACTGGGGGAAAACCATAGAGAAGTTGGACAGCAAGACTGAAGACAGGATGCAGGAATTCAGGGAAGGCAAAAGGAGACAATTATGATGAAACTGACTTGCACTGAAAATATAAATAAATAATAGTTAATATGAAATTGTTACTGTATACCATTTATACAAGAAACGAGTATATTAAGCATGTATTATTTACGTCAAAAGAATTAATATCTTAAATGACACCTATGTTCTTGACAGAAATGAATTTGATTCTTCATCACTTTTAATCCTTATCAAAGTGTTCATACCAGATCGTAAAGGGAAATTTAAACTATGAACAAATTACGATTATCAGCAAACTCTAGGGTACACGGGGCCTCAGTCATGCAAATATTGGTCAACTTTAAGAAATGAAGTTCGTGAACCAGTATAACTACACACTTTTAAAAGTAAAGGAAAAAATACCTTAAGAATTGGTCAAATACAAGACAACCATATTTCAGAAAATTCTGAAACTGATTTTTTATACATCTTTAAAGTGGTCAAGATCCCTCCAATGTCTTCATTTTGGTGTGCTTCATTGACTCAAGCCACCCTACAAATGTGCATTTTTCGAAAAGTTTTGTAGTATGTTTGGACATAGGTCTACTTATGAACTGTCTGGGAAGTTCTACTAACATCTCACTTCCCTGACTTCATTCACTCTCTCCACATTCAAAGTGACACGGCAATTGCCGCATTCCACCACTCCTTACCCGTTGCTTGGGTAAATTTTGGTAGTTTAAGGCTTGAACACTCGTCGTTCTACTGCTGTTTAATTGGTCATTCCTCATCTGTTGCAAGAAACTGACGACCTTGGAACTATCAAGAAACACCGGGGCTCGATTTGAGAAGACCCCACCACCCGCGCCTGCTGGTTATGCGGCTACAGGAAACAACCAGTCAGCACCTGCTGAATTCTCACGCCTTTTCCTTTTCACCACCACCTTTCTCCTCCTCCTCCTCACCTTCCTCCCCCACTCACCTGACGGCTAAAACACAAACTAAATTTAACCCTCCCCCTTTCAGCCCTCACCTTCAACCCCTTTCAGGTCTATGGCACAAACGAATATCTACCACTGCTGAAGTTTCGAGTGCTACCACTTGAAGGCCTACCAAATCCCAATGAACAACACCACAAGGTAATTATTATCTGCTCTTACCCAGTAGAGCCCCTGTTGTGGACCCTCTTGCAACTCCCCTACATCGTTGACGCCCGGAGATGTGGAACCAAGCTCCAAGATGACTAAGTCCAAGGTCTACACCTTGACTAGGCCTAGTTCCAGGCCAAGTGAGGAGTAAAATGCACGTCATGACTGGTATGCATTGCACAGGTAAAGGCAAAGACGAAACCATCAAGATTGACACCAGTACTTGTCCTTGTACCTCGGAAACGGACTTAGAGCAGCAAGGAACAGGCAGGAAACAACCAGACAACCTTTTGTAGAAGAGATTAGAATAAGAAGGCGGCACCCCGGACGCCAATTAGACCAACTACACAATTCACAATCTCCAACTCTTGCATTAGGCGCAGTGTATATATAAAAAAAAAAAAAAACTCTGAAGGGAAACGGACGGACGTAGCCAACCTCCTGATGAGAATTTGTAGTAGAATGTCGAAAGTAAATGCAACAGTCACAGGATTAGATATTACAAAGATTGAAAAAATACCCTCCGTAAGAAATCAACGGACTAGCAACCAGATGACCTTGACCTTTCAGAGAGAGAGAGAGAGAGAGAGAGAGAGAGAGCCAATGAACGGTTCGACCACTGTGGGTTAATGATTATTCGTGGAGATCCTACGGTTTCCAATTCCAAATGCGTTAAGAAAGCAAGCACTTGGCATAGCGTTCTTCAACCACGACAGTCTCTCTCTCTCTCTCTCTCTCTCTCTCTCTCTCTCTCTCTCTCTCTCTCTCTCTCTCTCTCATGAACAAACAAATACATAATTCCTTCTTAGGTATACAAGGGTGAGAAAGCATAGCCAAGCGTCCATAAACAAGCTGAAGGGCAAATACAGCAATATTGCATAATGTTACAGAAGAAGGAACTTTGAATCTTTCTCCAAACGCCCAGCAGCCAAACACAGGAGAGAGATATTAGAAGGAAGTAAGGCTACCATGCATGAAAACTGGAGTGATCGCCACCCAGGAACAAAGGCTACAGTACAGCCTCCATGAGGGAAGAGACTATTTAGACGAATAGCACAGGAATTAAAATAAAAAAAAAAAAAAATACTAGAAAGCCTCTCACTCTTTCGCATTGCAAACTATCTTGTACACGGTTGGTACCTGGTATTCACGCCAAGGAAATCTAACAAGTGTCCCATTCACCTTCATGTGCTTCCAATGACGGACTAGACATGGCTCAGTGAAACATACCAATATTTATGTGTGCATTCTCTAGCAAGCTTTGGAAAATACAACCCACTGATTGCATGGATCTGGTATGGGTGAAAAAGGGCAGATGTGTAGTTGGGGAGCATTTATTTATTTATTTATTTTTTTTTTTTGACTAATTCTACCAAGTTATTGAAACCAACTCATCCCGATCTCAATCATTTTAAAAAGTTACAAGCTTACAGGAATCTATTAGCATTGCAACTTACAATTCACACCTTTAAAATAACCAATATGCACTAAACTTAAAACCAAACATGCCACTAAGATTTCTTGTCTGTTCCGTCCAAAGTTGTTATAGATAAAAAAAAAAAAAAAAAAAAAAAAAGACTAGCCAGAGACCAGGGACCCCACTGCTCGCCTGAGCCAAATTGTTGCATTAGCAAGTGTTTGACCTAAACTGTACATTCCTACGTTAAATTCTCAAGTTTGGTCCTTTCTGGCCCGCTGGTTCTTGAGAAGGGTAATGTTAAATGACCCCCACCATATTCTCACGATTTTTAATTCCTCCCTCCCCCCGAAAGTGGGCTTGGCCCCAAATGCACAAGCTTAAGTCACCTGTACACAATATTGTTTTGCATTAATTATGCTTGAAGAAATCCTAAAAGTGGAAAGTTAACGTTCTCCATACAAACATTAGTTAGGGTCACCTCAGCTCATAGGCCTTTTAGAAAATTATAAACTAAAACAGATTAAAGACAGACTCGCGCACACACGTACGGGACCAAATCAGGGCTGATAGAAAAGCCTCCAAAAATGAAGGCAGGAAACGCCTTTAGTAAAGCAAGCCAATTCGAAACTCCTGGAAGGGGTTTTACTTAGCTGAACGGAAGGGAGGAGGAATCCAGGCTTCTCCAGAGAGGCCACCAGGCAGCGGAGGGGGGGGGGAGGAGACAACTCATTCAATTTTCAACCTTCTTAGGGGGAATTGACGTGCAAAATTATATAGAATGTAGTTCAAACTGGAAGATCGAATTCCATAATCGATTTGAGGGGATAATTATATATAAGACGACTTAAGGAAGCAATAATGAAGCTATAAGGTCAACAGCCATCAGAAAATTAACGACACACACAGTTTCATAAAATACACAAATAAACTGACGCTTGGTGCGAACTAAATTATTCATTACTTTATTAGTATATCAGAAAGGAAGGAAATAAAACATCTAAAAACTGCTCCATACAAATCCGTTACGCCAGATGCCACTTCTGAACTATACCTCGAAATGGTGGTTACCTCGTCGAGACCCTCCGAGAGAGAGAGAGAGAGAGAGAGAGAGAGAGAGGTTTCATTATAACCCATGGTTCAAGTTCCGTCTACCTACATTCATTAGCAGTTCAACTCTTGAAACTTGGGTAAGATTACAATACGAAACTATGGTCTATGAATCTGATTTTATGAACAAAATCTTTCGAGATGTTTACCTTTATTTAAAAAAAAAAGTCAATCTACCTTGATTTTCTAAAAGAAAACTTTCCAAACTTTGACCCAGTTTGGAAAAACATCTCTACTATTCGACGGAAAATGCTTATTAACGGCAAGATCAAGTTGTTGCAGAAAACACGAAAAAATAAAGCTCTCTCTCTCTCTCTCTCTCTCTCTCTCTCTCTCTCTCTCTCTCTCATCTTACGGTACACAAGAAGAGTCCAAGCTCGATTCCTAAATAGGAAGGGGTTGGGAGGGTAAGAATGGTAATAGGCGGTTTCGAATCCTCTCTCCATTTTTCTGATAACACCAATGTTTATGTGCGCAAAAGAATAGACAACACATTTTAATAACAAGGAGTGCAGTCCACGAAGAAATTCGCAAATGTTGAAAAATATACAAAATAAATTTTCTTAAATATTATTCTTCAAATACACACACACCCACGCACACACACACACACACACACACACACACACACACACCGAGAGAGAGAGAGAGAGAGAGAGAGAGAGAGTTAAAATGCTATACAGTAGTTTGCCACCCACTCTCACGTATTTGATCGTGTCAATTGTAAAAATAGATCGCAAAGTTCTGTGACCAGTATACCTAAAATTCTGGTTGGAAGGAGGCCGAAAATACAAACCAAATACTGTAACATTGCCTGTGAAACGGCTACTAAAGAATACCCCAGTCAATGTAGGTCAACAAGAAGAATCGCTAAGCGCTTTACAAATGAAGTTTTGTTCACTATCTGATTACAACTTTATCTCATCCCGAACAGAGAAGCAAGTTTCCCCTAGGTTCATTCACTACAAGTGGAATAGTAAAAGTTCAAACAAGAAGTTCGTTTCAGTGATCCAAGCCTCTGACTCTTCCCAACTCAGGTTCTAACTACCACGGGTTTCGATGAGGCAGTTCTAAACGAGTAAATAGAAGGGAAAGGAATAATGACAGCAGCTAATTTTCCTACCTAAATTTTGCCAAAAAAGTAGCACATGTTAAGCCTACATGGCGCCGGTTTCAAATAGTAGAGCTCTACTATTTAACAAATCATGACGAAAAACACCGAAACAAGACACGTAAAGCGTTTTACATAACCACTCTACACCAGGCAGTATTATTCAGAGTACGCCTGCCTCCATACAGAACAAATATAAGACGACTTTACGAAATTAATCGCCCTGTCACCACGTTTGAGATATGTCTAATGATTCAACAAGAAGCCATAGGATGAATACATGGCAACAAGTACCAGTGAAAAACCATAAACATTTTTTGGCCCTAGAACAATCCATCATAAGCAGTCCTCTATTATCTGGCCTATATTGTCAAATACACAATGGTACTGAAGTACAAGTTCAAAAAAAGATGTCATCATAATTTACAACAAATAAACTAACACTCAGTGAGCAAAGATCATCAATTCTGAAGCACGAGAGAGAGAGAGAGAGAGAGAGAGAGAGAGAGAGAGAGAGAGAGACTCATTCAGATTCCACTCAGGTCTTTGTTACAAGAAACAAGTAAAAAATGCGCCGAAGTTTCTCCGGCGCAGTTAAGTTTTCCGTACATCATATAGCAAAATCCACTGCTCTTTGCAGCCAAGCCCCGCCGACTGCTTACGTCACGACCATCCCTTGAAGTTGACTGGTTGGCAATGGTTTCGAAAAGTTGGTTAATCTGTAGTTCTTTTCATCTTCAATGATTTTGCAATGGTAGTTTTACCGAGCTGAAATAAGTTCTGTTGATTATCAAAAGGAAGCGTTATATTATCCCCTGAAAAAAAATCATAATACTCAGCTCCCTAAAAATGGTAAAAAATAGGAAAATATGGATGAAGTCAGGAGTGTTCAGCGATGCTGCAATGTTGTTTTTCGTAAATGAGCTTCACCTAAATGTGGAGGTGACACAGGGAATGTCATGCGTTCGAATAGGTGGACTTTGATTACAGGACATCAATAATTACCCTCTGATATTTTCAAGCGTGTACACATTCTAAATTCTCAGAACTATGCAGATTGGTATTTCGTATTGAATTTAGGAAATGTTACTACTTCTTAATGGTCATAAAATCGATTTCAATGCAATCGTTTACACATTCGGTGGGATGACAAGCAGTGACTGCACTCTAGTAAACCAGAATAAGTCTATGTTTAACTTAAAATTACAGTATGATAGGCTATACGAGTCATATTGGATGTAATTTGCTGAGAATTTTCTTAAGGACATTATCTCCTTTCGGAATAACGATCATAAAAAATGACGTAGACCTGCAATGCCCTATGTCTTTTTTTTTTTCGGTTAACGCAGCATATGACGTTTAGATTATAGGCCTATCCCTATCTTGTATTCAGCCGTTTTATTATGGTTCTTGTTGTGGTTAATCTTGTTTTTGTTGCTGCTGTTATGGTGCTTGTAGTGTCTTCGAAAATTTTTCATATGGTAAACTAACATTGCAGAATAAACATAGACCTATTCATAAGATACTAGTGTAAAGAACTATCTGTCTTCTGTTGTTAATTGAAATTTTGTCATTTGTTTTAAATAAAGAAGTAATCAGATCTTTATAGATGATCTACGTTAAAGATATTCTCCTAACAGCAAAGAGAGAGAGAGAGAGAGAGAGAGAGAGAGAGAGAGAGAGAGAGAGAGAATTACTGATTCTTATGCATCCTTTTGTATCCTTTTGTCCAACAGGGTAATTCTACAAGAATGCTCCCAAAACAAATGAATCATGGGCTACTCACAGATTGTTTTGGGTCATCTCATACAACTTTTTCAACGATCGTTTATTTTTTTTCTTTTATTTTTATTTCGTTAAGTATTTTATGACGCCTTCCTACCAAAGCCTTCATTTTCACAGAAATGCTGTAACCTTATATTTACTCATCACGGTAATATAATTTGTAATCCCTTTGTAAATATATTTTCAGTAAAATTCTTTGAGAGCAATCCGATCGTTGTGTGTGTGAGGCTGACAGCCCTGTCATTGGTCTACGAGTGCGATCGGCTACATTCAACAAACTTTACTTTTATTCTCTGTGGTATAAGTGGCTTTACATTTACTATGGTGTTATGACTCTCCCTCCCTCGCGCATGTATACGTGTACAGTCGGCCAATGAAAAATTGGCGCAGTTTCTTTATTCATCGTTCGTTATGGAAATATTGCCATATGCAGGTGCCATATTATTTGCTTTTCAATAGTGACAGCCTCAGAAGCAATTGGAATTTGGCTTTGCTTCTGCTCGAGTCTTGACGATGACCCAACGTATCGTACAGTACTGGTATTAATCGTCGTTCGTCACCTACAGCCGATTAGTAATAATGAAGCCTGTCAATATTCTTTAATATGTAAGTGTAAATTCAACTAATTTTGTCCTTTGATCAATGAAATAATTGACATGGCACATTTAGTTGCCTAAATTTGACTTCGATTCGACACCCCTGATTACCTACAATGGCCCTATTTTCAGCAGTATCTCTCCGGATGCGTCATGTGAATGAATGTTTAAACCGGCAACATCTATATTAATCTGCTTTATTTGATTATTCCCGTTATTCTTTTTATTGACAAAGTTCTCCTTTGTTCTTATCCTTTCGTACAATTACTTAACATAATTTACTCAGACCTAGCTATCTCATGTCAAAAACCAACATAAGAAATCAGACGAAAACAATTTAATCTTTCTTCAATCTAATTCCTCGCATGTCATCCTGTTTCATTCGCACAAGGCGGAAAGCTGTGGGAGTCAAAGCTGAAGAAAACATTAGGACAAAATTACTTTCATAAAAGCATTCTTAGGTTAATCTTGATGTAAATATTCATTTCTCAAAACAGAAATTAATTAGAGTCAGTTTCACACATTATGTCTAGACCTACTGCTGTGAGCATGTGCTACATAGCTGAAAGGTTAGAAAATATGAAGGTAATTTTCATTTAAGTCTATTTCCGATATTTACAATAAAAACTAAATTATATATATATATATATATATATATATATATATATATATATATATATATATATATATATATATATATAACCTATATATATATATATATATATATATACAATATATATACATGAGAAAAAGTAGAAATCCTTGATTTATGTGCAGTCAAATAGATAAAAATAACAAAACAAATGAAAATAAACATATCCATAATAGTAGGTAGAGATGTATGTATATATATATATATATATATATATATATATATATATATATATATATATATATATATATATATATTTATATTTATATATGAGATGAATTAATAGGAATTCAGTCCTAACATAGGCCTATAAGTACGTATAGATTCACATGAATAAGAAAATGTTAGAGTATTAAATAAGCGAAATGAAGTAAAATACAAAATAACACTGTTAAACTAAGAATAAAATGATAAAATTGGTCACATTATATGAAAAGGCAGCATAACTCTATTAAAACTGTATAGGATCCTCGTGCATCTAGCACGCACTTATCTATTTGGCATTGATGCAACAAGGACTTCATAGTGTCTGCTGCTCTATCTTCAGCCTAAGTTTTCCCAGTATCTATTGCATGCTTTATAAGGTTCTCTTTGGTGTAAGCATGATTAACACCCTATTGTTGGGTCATGTAGGCCCATAAGTTTTCTATTGGGTTCAGATCTGCAGACTTGGCAGGTCAGTCAGTTCGAACCACGTCTGGATTCTGCTGGAGTCATTGCTTTACAACCTCTGCATTGTGGACCGCAAAATTGTCTATGGCGATATATACTAGCATGGGATACGGCAATAATAGTTTTCGAACTGAGGGTACTAAAATGTCCCGTAAAATTTCGATACACTGATTGGTGTTCAGAAACGGTCATCGATGGCAATTAGCCTCCAGTCCAATGGCATTAATCATCTTCACATGACCACCTGATATTCTGCCACTAAGCCAGAGTCATGATATTATTTTCAATTATATCTCTCCACAGAAAATATTATTTCAAATGACAGACAATTCAATAGAGTAGTTAGGCATAAAAAAGAGAGAACCAGTAGGCCTACAACTACAGACATTTTCTTCCATTTTTTATGTTACAACACAGACCTAATCTATGAATTATACTCTATAAATGAAAATTATAATGTTTCTAATAGCCTATTGGCATGCATTAAATTATATCTCAAGACAACTATATGAAGATAAATGTGCAGTATAATCCCGTAAGCAGATAATTCCTGTATGAATAGTCAAATACATATAGTTATTGATCAGTTCTCAGCTTTAGGTCTAGGATATATATACAGTAATAAGGACAAAATAACAAAAGTTTCTTTTTTCATTTTGCAACTATTTATTATTTTCACTTTATAGTCGAATTGCATTAGTTTTTATATGTATACGTAATGCCTCCAGAAGTATATACTACATATCAGTTTATAGCAAGAATAAACAGGTCCCATCCTTTTCTTTATGCTGTTGCGTTAGTAACAGTTTCCTGCCAGAATCTGTAATGCATTCCACCATACAACCTATTCCGCACAGTCTGCACACGTATTTGCAGTCCAAGCTGCTGTTTCACAGCAACTGCTGTCATCTGGAGCTGTTCTTTGACAGCTGCAACTATCATATGGTCTAGCTCTTTTCTGGGGCTTCGAGGAGTTCCACTCTAGGCCTATTTTTCACACTTATATTTTTTTTTAATCTTTGATAGCATTTTGTGAGTTTCCATTGTTTTCTGTAAAATTTAACAAATGAAATCGTTCTTCTGCTCAACTTTACATTTGAAATGATAATATAAGGACTATGTTCATATGATACTGCTAGTGATAGCTGTCTCCTATTGTTGCCAAATGTGGCCTCTTCCGATGTGGAAGTTTTGATGCAGAACTGGGGTACTCATTTTACGGTCTGCCAAACCAAGTGTGGAAAAAAATGTTCATACTCTTTTTAGGGGTTCATTGTGGCCAGATATATTAGTTTCTTATATTTTATGATTCATTGTCCTATATTCTCGGCCATTTGCATATTTATATATCTTTTCATATAAAAATGACCGAATAAAAAGCATCAAAGAGTGGCTGTTTGCGCCGAATCATGAAGCAGCAGAAGTTGATCGAGCCAGGAATGTCTGATGACTGACGTCGAATGCAGACATCAGAATGACAGCAGCTTGGGATCCATCTAATTATGGTAGCTTAACTTTATTTAAATTTGTTTTAGTAAATGTAAAAAAATATTGTGATTAACTTAGGGGAAGTTACAGGAAATGATCTTTAGACTATGAAGGAAAGCTATGGGTTAAATGACTTTAACCTTTAGGCTATGAACGTCAGTCCTGTGGAAATGTGGCAGAAGTTGTATTATGGCAGTGGTGTGATTCGACGTTTTTTATCACTTCGTTTCGTTCACGTGAATTTTGTTATATGGAAAATAGTTTTACGTAATAATATAACATGATGTTCTAAAGATTACAGTGACTGTTTTTAACGCCATTACATAAAATTTACTCCAACTTGGAACAGAAAAATATATTAATCAGGCATGAATCGTGCGTCAGGCAGGTGATCGAAAAATTATGAAACTCTGCCAATTCTAAATTGGCCGACTGTACATTTCACCGTTTGGGATACTATATTAATTCCAATTTATATGGTCTATGTGGGACCGCTTATTTAGGCCAACACTAATTTAAAAGAAAAAAAAGCAAGATTCTTGTGCATTTAGGCTGCGCATGGTAAAAAAAAAAGATGCGCTGACAAAATGATCCAAGATTTTCATAATGATATATAACTTAATATATCTTTTATCGGAGATATCAATTGCATACTTCACAACTCCGAGATCTCAAATCTGCGGTGAGATGATCCATGCACGAAACTCTACATGACCGAACGTAGTCAAATCCGTAGTGGGAATCATTTGGACTGTTAACTAGTGTGACGTCATTCCCCTTCGAGAGCTGGCCAATCACTGGCGTGCAGTGGGCGGGGCTTAGCTGCAAAGCTAGGTGGACTCTTCTATAGTTAACAGTCCAAAATGTTGAGCTCCGTGCATGAACGATGGCACCACAGATTTGAGTTCCCGGAATTGTGAAGTATGCAATTGCTATCTCCGATAAAAGATATATTAAGTTATACAATATCATTACGAAGATCTTTGATCATTCTGTCTGTGAATCTTTTTTTTTTTTTTGAGGCAGGGCAAGCGCGGCCTAAATGCACAAGCATCTTGCTTTTTTCTTTTTTTTTCTTTTAAATTGGTGTTGGCTTACATAAACGATTCCACATGGACCACATTAATTGAAATGAAGCATAGACTTGTACGGCCAGTTCCGATATTAGGGTATTAATTCATCATGATCTGCATGTCAAATGTTAATATCATTGGTCAGGCCTACATCACAAAATTCTTATATTTCCGAGGGCAATGCAGGACCTTGGAGCCTACAAGTCAATTTCTTATGTATTTGAGAGCCAAGACAGAGGGCATAGGTCTACACATCAAATTCTTATATTTTGAGGCAATGACAGGTCATGTAGAGTTTCGTGCATGGATCATCCCACCGCAGATTTGAGTTCCCGGAGTTGTGAAGTATGCAACTGATATCTGCGATGAAAGATATATTAAGTTATATTATCATTATGAAAATCTTGAATCATTTTGCCTGTGCGTCTTTTTTTTATCATGCGCAGCCTAAATACACAAGAATCTTGCTTTTTTCTTTTAAATTAGTGTTGGCTTAAATAAGCGGTCCCACATAGACCATATCAATTGAAATTAAGTACAGACTTCTGCAGCCATGTCAAATGTTAAGATCATTGAGGGTGGGCCTACACACATAAAATTCTTTCTTGTATTTTAAGAGGCAATGACAGGGCATACACCTACACGTCAATTTCTTATATTCTGAGGCAATGACAGGGTATAAGGCCTGCACGCCAAATTCTTATATTTTGAGGCAATGACAGGGAGGGGCCTACACGTCAGTTTCTCATCGTAAATGGTTTTCTACCCATATCTGTTGGAAACAGAGTAGCTTTTGATTGATATAGCAGTTTCAACTCCACGATATATAATGTATATGCACAAAACGGAATGTACACATATAAGCAAGTGCACATACACATACAGGCGTGGATGGTCAAGGTAATTGTAACGCCACTTATACCACAGAAAATAAATGTAAAGCTCGTGGGCACACACAGATCAATCATAGGACTGTCTCAGCCTTACACACAACTATCAAACTGCTCTCAATGACCTGTATCGAAAATATATTTACAAAAGGGATAACAAATTATATTACTGTGATGAGTAAATATAAGGCTGCTGTAGCATTTCTGTGAAAATGAAGGCTATGGTAGGAAGGTATCATGAGGTACATAACGAAATAAGAAAACAAAATATGGTAGCTGAAAAAGTTATGTATGAGATAATCCAAACCAGTCTGCGAGTAGCCCATGATTCATTTGCTTTTGGGGGCATTTTTGTCGATTACCCTATTGGAACAAAGGATACGTAAGAGTCAGTAATTCTTTCTCTCTCTCTCTCTCTCTCTCTCTCTCTCTCTCTCTCTCTCTCTCTCTCTCTCTCTCTGTTGTTAGGAGAATATTCTAGCGTAGACTATATTCATAAAGACCTCGATTACTTTTAATTTAAACAAATGACTAAATTTCAGTTAACAATAGTAGGCAGATAATTCTTTACACCGGTATTTTATGAAAGGTGTATGTTTATTCTGCAATGTTAGGTTACCATATGAAAATTTTTCGAAGACACTGCAAGCACCAGAACAGCAGCAACAAAACAAGAACAACCACAACAAGAACCACAGTTAAACAGCTGAATACAAGATAGGCCTACAATCCAAACGTCATAAAGACATAGGACATTATAGGTTTATGTCATTTTTTATGGTCCTGTTATTTCCAAAGGAGATAATGTCCTTAAGAAAATTCTCAGCAAATTATAACCAGTATGACTCGTACAGCCTATCAGACTGTAAATTTAAGTTAAACATAGGCACATTCTGGTTTTGTAGAGTGAAAACGATTGCAGTGAAATAAATTCTATGACCATTAAAATGTAGTAAAATTTCCTGAAATCAATATGAAATATCAGTCTGTATAGCTCTGAGAAAGTCTGTGTTTAAGGTTAGAATGGCGAACACACGTGACAATATCAAACGGTAATTATCTTTGTCCAGTGATCCAGTGCGCCGATTCGAACCCAGACACCCTAGTCAGCTCCGTATCCAGGTGAACCTCATTTACGAAAAACAACACTGCAGCATCGCGGAACACTCCTGACTTTATTTATATTTTCCTTTTTGTTTTTACCATTTTCAGGGAGATGTGTATTATGATTTTATTGCAGGGGATAGAATAACGTTTCCTTTGGATAATTGTCAGAACGTATTTTAGTTCGGTAAAACAACCATGGCAATATACATGGAGATGAAAAGAACCACAGTTTAACCAAATTTTCGAAACCATTGCCAACCAATCAGCTTCAAGGGATGGTTGTGACGTAATCAGTGGGCGGGGCTTAGCTGCAAAGGGCCATGGATTTTGCTTTTAATCAAGGCCACCGAAAATAGATCTATCTTTCGGTGGTCTCGGTATAATGTTGTATGAGCCGCGACCCATAAAACTTTAACCAAAGGGCCGGTGGTGGCCTATCCTATATCGTTGCCAGAGGCACGATTATGGCTAAGTTTAACCTTAAATAAAATAAAAACCACTGAGGCTAGAGGGCTGCAATCTGGTATGTTTAATGATTGGAGGGTGGATGATCAACATACCAATTTGAAGCCCTCTGGCCTCAGTAGTTTTTAAGATTTGAGGGCAGGCAGAAAAAGTGCGGACAGAAAAAGTGCTGACGGACAGACATAGCCGGCGCAATAGTTTTCTTTTTAGAAAACTAAAATCTACAAATAGGTGGATTAAGAATCAAGAAATATCCAGTTTATGACAAAATTACGACCCGAAAGAGAAATTTTATCAACATTGATATTAAAAATTATTCGTCTCAATACTGAGTAACAAAAAAAAGGCTTAATACACATTAAGTTAGGAACTAAGAGGAAAAGGTATCTTTTTCTTGTTGGAAAATACGTTTGCCAAGACAAAGTTTGGAACAAAGGACGAAGAAAGAGAAATCTTTCAAAATTAACAAGGAAGCCAAGTGATAGGTCCTTGACCAACCCAGACCAACCCAAGCGTCTGTGCAATCTGAAGAGAGAGAGAGAGAGAGAGAGAGAGAGAGAGAGAGAGAGAGAAGATTGAATCTTGGTAACATACAATATTTATCATAAAAATGTTGAAATCATTGGACTAATATGCAAAGCTTGCAGTAAATGATCTCCTAAATTTTAAACTAACTTCACAGACTTGACCTTGGATATTCATGCTCTTGACACAAACTTCCGATAATTATCCACAAGGTTAATTAAAAACTTTAGCCTCAAATAATTACATTCGGTAATCTATAAAAAGGGCGCGCTGAATTCTGATAAGCATTTAGAAAGGCTCCCGGAAGTGTCAGCAAATTCCAGCGCACCACTTCTTTGAGAGAGAGAGAGAGAGAGAGAGAGAGAGAGAGAGAGAGAGAGAATATTACAGCAATGTACTGTGATATCACTATAGAATAAAGGTGTTAAGTACAGGTCGTTGTTCTAAGCACCTTTAAAACATACGAGATCAAACTTGCCATTTGCCTAATAGCAGTCTGGCTGACGAAAATCCACCATCATCAATAAGGAGTAGAAACCAAAATCGGCATCATTTTAATCTTATTCATCATTATTTCGATGACCTGAAGAGACCTGTAGAACATTCCCATTCTAAGCTCCTGAGGCTCGCCAAAAATATCTGGTCTTGTGTGAAAAATGACGGCAAGAGAAGAGGATCAGGTCAGCCCCCAGGCGTTCTGACTGCGGACAAGGAACTCGTGAAAATAACGAGACACACAGACAACCAAGAATGCATCTAGGGCCGAGGAGGAGACGCTGCAAAGACCCTCTGGTCATGCCAACCCCGACAGAAGGATTCTTCCTCTCAAAAGGTCATTCCCATCTCGCACAGAATCTAGTCGCTAGTTACTAGCAGCGACGGCAGCCTGTTGGTAAAATTACCACATAAAATCCGCTCATTTTTTTAGTCATATTTTGGTACTACGACAAAGAAAATGCTCCTTGCAAAAGTAATAAGAGGCACCAATTCACCCATAAATTACCAGATACTCTTATGGATGCCTTGTGTTTTTTCCGAAATGTAGCACCAGAAGTTATGAGCAAGGGACAGGGACCCACAGTGCAAACTGTATCGTTATTCCTACAAAAAACTGTTTAAGAATGTGAAAAATATTCACATCCAAATACACAAATATGAGCAAACATAATACATACGAGAATGGTTTATAATAGTATACTCAAAACCAGATATTTCAGAAAATAATTGGAAAACTAAAATGATAGGAGTCATACTTACATTATTTTGACAAACCTATTGAGAGAGAACAGTCCTTTCCATAGGTCTTGACTGGAAGGACAGGTCTTTAAACTAGTGCTATTACTGTATATTACATTGCATACTTATTTGCTATAGCAATCCTTATTAAAAAATTAATTAAAAAATTGACCCACTCAGCAAACACGCCTATTTTAAAACATTAATACACATGCAATGTGCTTGGATTAATTATACATAAAATCTCATGATACATTTCCCAAGAGGAAATTAGAAAGTATTATTGATATTGTATATGTATATATATATATATATATATATATATATATATATATATATATATATATATATATATATATATATATATATATATATATATAATATATATATATATGTATATATATATATATATATATATATATATATATATATATATATATATATATATATATATATATATATATATATATATATATATATATCACATTCAACAAAAATAACGAAATAAATAAGCCATATCGAAATCACAGAAAGCACTACTGCATGACTAATAAGACTAGGGGTTTTTTCTTAACACTAGCTGACTATTGTCACTTTGTCCTCTTTAAAGCGATGACAGCAACGCTGTTAAAAACTTATTATTATAACAGGCTCTGGTTATCCCGCAACGGACTGAAAGCCCCTGAGTTGTTGTTTAACCCTCAAGCACACACCTGCGAATATTCCCAGCAACTCTCATCACAGCATAAATAAATTGTATCCGTCGAAAGGTCGATTTAACCAAGTTTCATGAAGCCTCATTTAGGGACTTATTTCACGAGGCATAACTGGTATCGTTACTCTTACTCGACGATTGAACAGGTCCTCGGTGACCACAGTCAGCGAAAATAACGGGTATATTCAAAACAACGAAATACTGCTGGCTAATTCTTTCAATAATTACTTAACACTTTGCCCAAAACGTCGAAACCCACCCCATACCCCCAACACAAGGAAACAAAGTCACACTCGGTCACAGATTTCCTGGAGCCAACGAACGCCATTTGCAACATTTCATCGGGTGAAAAAATAACCTAAGCAGAAAGGCTGTTAACCACTGTTGTCTTTCGATTATGTTCCTTTGCCTGAAAGTGAGTGAAAATGGCTTTGCATTTTTAACGGTGGCGGTCCTTTTGTGAATACTGGGTATACTTTTTTTTTGCTCACTGCTAGACATCCAGACAAGCCCCGCCCATCCTGCCCCATATATGTTACCATAGTATCTCCTAGTTACGTGTTTAATTGCTGCTGTAATGGTGCTATAATGATATAAACCTCATCATATGTTATTTCACAGAATTCAGCTTCTGCTTAAACAGATATTTCAGTGAGACCTGTAGAGATTAGGCTACTCGGAATAGCAATTGGGAAACACTGCTTACAAAGAAAAAGCTAAAATAGTGAACGACGTACTTTCTAAGCAAGAGCGTATTGAGCCATAAAATTCGACAACTTGGGCACCTTACCCAAGACCTGCCAACCATAGTCTGACTATTTTAGAGTTGCCTGATTAAAAGAGTTAGTATTTTACTACAAATTTCCCTGTTTATTCTACGATTTTAAATCCATGCCGTTAATAAGGATTTTAAACAGATGTTCGCCTTCAGCCGATTTGAATTGACCAGCGGAACTACTTTGAATCCATAGACCCCGTTCTCCATGGAACAGATTCCTACTACTCAAACAATTTTAAATGCCTATTCTAACTAACCTTCAGCCGGATAAATGCTACCAGATATTAGCCAAAATTGGACGTAAATGCTATCGCAAAAAAAAAAGAACGTTGCAATTACACAACTTTAAAAACACCATCGTTCCTTCTCGCTGGTTACCAAAGAACTGCTCAAGAAGTTAACCAAAACCTTCTCTTGGCCAGTCAGTGACCTCCTCCACATCCACACCCAACTAAGAAACCTCATCTATCGCCTACTCTGACAGGCTGAAGCTGTGAGCTCTGGTCAATGGATGGAGCGCCTTGACAGCGATTTCCCCATTTGCTGGAGGGACTGAAGCCAGTTTCCAACTGATTTTTTTTTTTCTCAAATGATCATTATCACCTTCAGTGTCAAATGAATATTCCATGAATAGACAGTTGTAGAGTGAGATACATAAAAGAATTAATTGATAACCTGATTGATACAGAAAAAGAAAGTAATAATGTCAAAGTCTTTAAAAAGTAGCAAAATATTGGAGATAGAACATCCTAGAACTCAACTGTACTTTGGATAATGTGCTGACAGTTATTACAAGTAAGCGTACTCGATCTGGAGGAGCCATTTATTTTTTGGTTGATGGGGATGAAGAAAAAAATACTGTATTCATATATGATTACTTTTATAAAGCATTACACAAGATCTCGCTGTCTTCTCTCTCACTCTATCTTACACACTAATGCTTATATATATATATATATAAATATATATATATATATATATATATATATATATATATATATATATATATATATATATATATATATATATATATATATATATATATATATATATATAAATATATATATATATGTATATATATATATATATATATATATATATATATATATATATATATATATATATATATATATATATATATATATATATATATATATATATATATATATATATATATATATATGTATATATATATATATATATATATATATATATATATATATATATATATATATATATATATATATATATATATATATATATATATATATATATATACATATATATATATATATATATATATATATATATATATATATATATATACATATATATATATATATATATATATATATATATATATATATATATATATATATATATATATATATATATATATATATATATATATATATATATATATATATATATATATATATATATATATATATATATATATATATATATATACCTCTATATATATATATATATATATATATATATATATATATATACATATATATATATATATATATATATATATATATATATATATATATATATATATATATATATATATATATATATATATATATATATATATATATTATTACCAATGGTGTGCCAGTGTTATGATAAAAGTATTCAGTACTATTTAGCCTTGCTATTAAGTGGCTCCTTACTTGTAAAGCAACAGGGAGATGAAGTGGAAGGTCACCAGTGAGACCTAGATGATACAATTCTAGGGATTTATTCACACAAAGAACAGATAGAAAATTTAGTACAAGTAATTTACAAAGGGGCCCACAATTAATTACAAAATTATAGAGGAAAGCAAATACAAGCACAAATAAATTACAAGAGGAAAATAGATCCAATTATAAAGGAAGGATGTCCCAAATTTTGACAATTAATTAAAAATGGGCAATGGAGTTGAATATGGGTAAGTGGGCTCCACAGCAGAGGTTGCGTAGTGGTGAACTGGGAACAAGGGATTGTGAATACAGTATTCAATCGCACACGTAGCAGCACCTCCTGAAATGCAGAGAGAGTCTCTGTTGATTATTAAAATTCAAATGCACAGGCCTATAATATCAAATAGACAAAGTTTAAGGCTGGAGGAGGCACTTAAATTCACTTATT
>NC_089748.1:59931113-59938613 GCF_040412425.1 Macrobrachium rosenbergii
AACAGAAACGCAGAATAACAATAAACTTTCTCTCTCTGTGCTGCTCTTTCTCTCTCTCTCTCTCTCTCTCTCTCTCAAGCCTCTGCTCTGCTATATCTCCTGTCTCTTTTCTCTCCAATTCTATAAATCTTTCTTCTGTCGTCTGTACTGCGCCTCTTTGCTGCTGCTGCTCTTCTCTCTCTCCTGCCTGTCTCTCTTGTGCTATATTAAAATAGTTCCTTCAGTGCAGCATTCTGGGTCTTCTGTGCACTTGGCTAGACAGCTATCTGGAAGTGTTAATGTTCATCTCAACTACCGAAAACTATGGTCGAGCAGCTCTTCTCTGTCTTCCCATTTTATCTTTCACCCCTCCCCCCCATTCTTTGAGCTGAAGTGAACTGTGGCGACCTCAAACATGGATCTTACTGCAGATAGATTTTCATTATTTTACTTGTCCTTTCTCAGCTTACCAGTGATATACTGAGTAGTCATGTAAATTTAGTTAGTAACTTCCATACATTTTAAACTATATAAATTTATAATAGATCCATATATATATATATATATATATATATATATATATATATATATATATATATATATATATATATATATATATATATATGTGTGTGTATATATATCATTATATCATAATATATATATATGTGCAATAACAAATGTGTTGCATTTTTATTTATTACCCCAGTATCTCCTCAATTTACACTTAAGCGACGAAATAGTTTTTCAAATTCTCGGCCCGAATATGGTTCCAGTTCGTGTTTCGAATGGGTAACGATAATTTCCTGTACGAAAGAAAGAATAAATCTATTACCGCTCTATATTTATACAGTAAATGTAAATATTACGACGAATGCTGCTGAGGCTGGATTGAACACTCATCTTTCTTTGTGCCATGTGATATCGTTACCTCGTTCGATTTGACCGAATCGAAAACTGAACTCTGAAAAACTTTATTTCTTCTCAATTGATTCCGAAATACTTTGCTGACAACACGTTACCAAAATTGAAGAAATCGAGAATTTAAAGAGAACTTATACTTCTGCATCGTTTTAATGTAACAAATGACAAGTGTCATCTCTCAGAGAAGATGAAAGCTGACATGTTTCTCTTGTTTGCTGGCTGAAGTGCCACCTTTACGTCTGAGTAAACAAATCTTTTGTTGCCCAACCATTTCTTTCCTCTCCTGTCCAGACCCAGTCCTTCGGGCTTTCATTTTTATTTCCTCCCGGCGCATGATACCCTCATTTTTGACAGGTGTTGATCTACTTTCATTTTGTTGCTTTTCTTTAAACTGTTCAACAACCTTTTGCTTCAGAGGAACGACTGTCAGTGATACTCTGATTGATTATTGAGAAATGGCGGTTCTTTAATGATATGAAACATAAGTGATGAAAAATTATGTAACTTCATTTATTACGAAAAAACGAAAATAATTGCAGTTACGAAACAACGATAACGCACCTGTTTATTGTTTCACTGGCTAAGAAAAAGACAATGCATTTTTATGATGATCAGTAATTTCAAATGCGTAATTGATGACCTCATTAAATAAAACATTCTGACGTAGAAGGCTATAACTGAGGAAAGAAATAAGACAAACTCACTTTCACATATGTTAACATCAATCTATAAAGCCTTTCCTTTATGCTGATAGTTCTCATTGCTTTGTGTTTATGTGCTTAATATGTAAATTCATCATGTGCCATTCTTGCTGAAAGAATATATATATATATGTATGTAATATATATGTATATATGTATATATATATATATATGTAGTTGTAAATTCCGGGCTATAGTATCTTATGAAAGCTATTGTAAATTCAACAAACAAAGCAAGAGTAGTATGGTAATTTTCAGCTGAAGTGAATGCCTGTGTGCTGTGCGTGCTACGTGACTAGACCACTGTGCCTTATTCTCCTTTCTCAGTTTTCGACACTCAAATGCCGAGGGCAGAAATTCCTCATTTCAGTCGTCACTCCGGCTCACAGTTCATGCCCGACTTGCCAGGTGGGCCAGTGAGAGGAGAAGTTTGAGTGATGGCCTGAGCTGAATGACACAAACCTGGGCAGGCTTTATTCTATGACTGGCATGCTGTCATTACTGCAGTGAAGCATCCTAAGTTAACCGGAAGTCACTGCCCAACTTTCTGGCTGTGAAACGCCTCAGCTCAGCAGTGCACTCTCTGTGGGGAGTTTCACCATTCTATTGTCTATTTTCTCAACATCTGAAGTGCTCTTTTTCTTGTGGTCTCCTAAGTCTTTCATTTGTTATTTAACGTTCCCTTACTAGCACCTTTGCCGAAACTAACTAAGTGTTAAGTGCTTGCTCCTCGACAACAAACTTTGATCTTATTTTGTTGTAGGCCTGTGCGACAATTTTAATAATCAGTGAGATATGCTGCATTTCAGGGAGGTGCTGCCTAGATGACAGATTGTCTAATTCTGATCACCTTCTGATTCTCTGTTTTTCTGCTGTGAACCCTTGCCTCATTAACTCCATTGCCCATTCAGAGTTTGGGACATCACCTATTATGGTGGATCTGACCTCTCTTGTGATAACTTTAGTGCCTCTATGGTGAATTTGTAAGTACTTGTGCTAAGTGCTATCTGTTCTTTTAATGTGAGCAATCACAAGTGTGTCATCTGAGTGTTATTCACTTCATCTCTGTTGCTTACAATGAAACCCTTAATAACGAGCTAAACTCAATGCTGAATACTTTATCATAACACCAGCACCATTAACAATATATATATATGTATATGTAATATATATATGTATATATATATATATATATATATATATGTATATATATATATATATATATATATATATATGTATATATATATATATATATATAACATATATATATATATATATATATGTATATATATATATATATATATATATATATATATATATATATATATATATATATATATATATATATATATATATATATATATATATATATATATATATATATATATATATATATATATATATATATATATATATAACATATATACATATATATATATATATATATATATATATATATATATATATATATGTATATATATATATATATATATATATATATATATATATATATATATATATATATATATATATATATATGTATATATATGTATATATATATATACATATATATATATATATATATATATATATATATATATATATATATATATATATATATATATATATATATATATATATATATATATATATATATATATATATATATATATATACATATATATATATTTATATATATATATATATATATATATATATATATATATATATATATATACTATATATATATATATATATATATATATATATATATATATATATATATTATATATATATATATAAGCATTAATTATTAATAAGATAGAGGAGAGAAGACGAGAATCTTGTGTAATGCTTTAAGTAAGTAATCATATATGAATACAGTATTTTTCATCCCCATCAACCTGGCTCCTCAGATAACTACTATGCTCAGCTTTGATATCAAATGCGGTTGAGATTCTGGATGTTCTATCTCCAATGTTTGTACTTTAAGACTTTGACATTATTACTCTTTCTGTATCAATCAGTTATCGAATTAATTCTTTATGTCGCGCGCTTTAATCTATTCATGGAGATATTCATTTGACACGCTAGTGATATTGATCATTTGAGAAAAATCGGTTGAGCTTCAGTCACTCGGCTCTGTCGAAAAGGCGCTGTATCGTGACCAAACTACGGCCTGTCGGGTCTTGGTGTGGTGTGGTGCTGACTGGCCAGAAGGTTTTGATTAACTAACGAGCAACTGGTAACCGAGAAGAGCGACGATAATTCTTTTTTGCGATGCTGACACGTCAATTTTGTATGCTCTGTTGTATCAACTGAAAAAATCCGGACTTAAACCAGGCATTTAAAACTCAGTTGGGTAGAAAATCCAGTGTTCCATGGAAGTCGATGTATGGGTCAAAAATGATTCCTTTGATCCCAGTGGCTGAGCGAAGCGTGTTTAAAATCGCGTGGCGTGGACAAAATCATGAATAAACAGAAATTTGTAGTAAAAACTACTAACTCTTTAATCGAGCAACTCTAAAATAAGACTATGATTTGGCCGAGTCTTAGTCTTGGTTACGTCGATTTTATGGCTCAGCTGCGCTTCTTGCTGAAGTCGTTCACTATTTTAGCTTTTTCTTTGTGGCAGTGTTCCCAATTGCTGTTCAGTAACTACGAGTCACTGGCTGTCTGTTTTAGCTTTGGCTTTAATTCTGTGAAATAACATTATGATGATTTATATTATGGCATTACAGCATAATTAAAACGCGGCAAACAAGATACTATGTTGGCACATATATGGTGGATGGGCGAGCAACTTAGCTAACACGATATCTAACAGTGAGCAAAGTATGCCCGGCTTGTTCTGTGTACTCCACCATTGAATGCGGCATGATTTTCGCTCAAAGAAAGGCTATGTCGAAGACGAGTGATTAACGGCAGCTTTCTGCTGCCCGATGGCTGTTTGCAAATATTTAGATTGGCTTTCCGAAATCTGTGTTGAAGGTGATGGACACTAACACAAGTGTTAGTAATTATTGAAGAATTGGCCAGTAGCTGGAATTGTTTTAGTGCCGTTATTTCGCTGACTGTGATGCCGAGACTGTTCCGTCGTCGTGGGCGCAACGATACAGTTAATAACACTCGTCTAAATGAGGCTTCATGAAACTTATTAAATCATTTTCATTTGGATATTATTTATAAATGTGCTGAGAGTCACGGAGTGTGCTATGAGGTGAAACAACTCTCTACTACTCTCTCTCTCTCTCTCTCTATATATATATATATATATATATATGCTCTCAGAACTTTCAATCCCGTTGGAGCAACAAACTATAATAATGAGATTTTTAACAACGTTGTAATGTCTGGGACAGAAGTGACAGTCAGCTAATTAAGCCCTGGTGATGAGTCATGCAGTGAGTGCTTTGGATTTCGTAAGTAATATTTATTTTTAATTGACCCACGATATGATATATATATATATATATATATATATATATATATATATATATGTATATATATATGTAATATATATATATATATATATATATTTATATATATATATACATATATATATATATATATATATATATATATATATATATATATATATATATATATATATATATATATATATATATATATATATATATATACATATACACACACTCTTACTGAAAGCTATATCATAATTTTATAATATGAATCAGCACGTGCGTATTTGTATTTGAGGGCGTGTTGCTGGTGGTGTCGGCCTGTTTTTGTGGGATTGTTATATTGTAAAAACAGCCAATGGCATGCAACGTAACCTTCCAGTCAGGCACCTATGAAAGAATGTTCTCAGAGATTTGTCAAGCTGAAGGTAAACTCCCTATCTGTTGTTTTAGCCATTATTTTCTGAAAATATCTGCTACTCTAATAAACTTATTGTCGTATATTATTGTAACATTTGAATGTGTATATTTTCAGATTGTAAACAGACACGACTACGCAATTCAGTTTGTGATCTGTCACGCTCGCGCTGGTGCTATTTAAATAAACATCATAACAATGTCTATTTGAGGTAGTGTGCCTTCGTGCGCAGAGATATTTCTTTTGTCATGATTAATTCAAATATGACAAAATGGTGGTTATGTGTTGTTTTACCAATAGGCGTAACAACGACCCAGATTACCTGAAGATGACACGGAGGAAGAATGACCAGAGAGTCTTTGCGGCGTCTCCTCGGCTGAATCATTCTTGATTTGTCTGCCATCCGTCTCGTTATTTTCACGTCGCGATCAGCGGGGGGAGCGATCATAATACTGCTTTGCGAGTCATTTTCACGCAGATCAGATGACACGGCGAGCGCCTCCAGAAAGTAGAATGAATGTTTACGAATTCTCTTCGGAGCATGTAAATATTGTTGATGGGTAAAATGATGCCCATTTCTACCTTGTGTGATGATGGTGAATTTTCGTCAGCCAGACTGCTATTGGAAGCAAATGTGAGATTTAAATCTCTGTAAGGTGTGACCTGTATAACACCTTATTCCTATGAGTGATGCGGTACGTGCGGCTATTGCTATACTCTGCTCTGCTCTCTCTCTCTCCAGATGCGCTAATTTGCTGTTGCTTCCAGAAGGCTCAGTGCGCCCCTATAGTGCGAGATAATATTGAACAAAGTAACAGTCAGTATCGGAAGTTTGTGTCCCGGAAACACCTTATCAGGTCAGATTCGAGACCAGTTTAGCTGAGAGATCGACACTGCAAGCTGCATATTAGTCAGCGTATTTTGTTGATAAGCTGACTTGTATGTTACCAGCAGGTCTCTATATAATATATATATATATATATATACTATATATATATATATATATATAGTGCACAGACATGGTGATCAGAGACTGTCACTGGCTCACTGATGACTGAAGATTTGCTGTATTCGTCCTTTGTTCAAACTGTGTAACAACAAGAAAAAATGCCTTTCTAGTTCTAACTTAATGTGTTAACCTTTTGTTACTCGTGATGGATGAATATTTTAATATCAATGTTGATGAAATTCTCTTTCGTCGCTATTGTCATAAACAGATATTCTGATTCTTAATCACCTGACTGGGTACAAGTTTCTAAAAGAAAACAACTAGCAACTATCTTCGTCGCTTTTCACACTATACTATACAAAAACTACTGAGGCAGAGGGCTGGTAGTTATGTTGATCATCCACCCTCAATGCGACCAAACGCCTCTAACGATTTTATTTTATTTAAAGTTAAACTTAGCCATAATCTGCTGACCTCAGAAACACCACCATTACACAGATACTTGGCTCATCTATTTATTATGCCGAGACCGCCGGGTAATCTCGGTGACGCGATGGCAAAATCCGCATATTTTACGCTGTTTGCTAATGATTGTTGGCAATGATTCAAGCCTGGTCGCTGCTAATATATTACCATAGTTTACCGAACTAAGCTACGTTACGTTTTTATCCAAAGAAACGTTATACTATCCCTGCAATAAAATCATAATACACATCTCTAATGTTAAAAACAAAGGAAAATATAAATAAGGGTCGGGAGTATATTCGATATACGTCATTATTTTCATAAATGAGTTCACTGGAGAAATACGGAAAGCTGACTTTAAGTGTCTGAGTTCGAATCGGCGCGCTGGATCGCTGGACAGGACAATTGCCGTTTGATATTGTCGCGTGTGTTCGCCATTCAACCTTAAACACAGACTTTCTCGGAAGCTATGATATTTCATATTGATTTAAGAGAATTTTTACTACATTTTGTGTCATAATTCACTGCAATCGTTTTCCTCTACAAAACCGGAATGTGCCTGTAACCAAATTTACAGTCTGATAAACTAGCTGCAATCATGCAATTATAATTTGCTGAAATTTTCTTAAGGACATTATCTCCTTT
>NC_089748.1:59943613-59988613 GCF_040412425.1 Macrobrachium rosenbergii
ACACTTTGTTTTCCGGGAGTTGAAACACATTCTGAAAGCCCAGATGCTGGGCATTAAACGCTTCCTTCATGGTTGAAAATCTCTCAATTTCACCCCATAACGACGACTGGTATTATGATTTTGGACAGTTTTTTAGAAGAACCAGGTTTTAGGTTAATGATTATTGAAGAAAAATTTGATGCTATGATGAGATGGGTAGAAAATAGTAGATTTTATTGAAACTGAGAAAGATTCCCAACCATACGACAATATGAAAAACTATTTTTCACAGCTGAGGAATAGACTATGGGAAGTGACCAAGGATTAGCACTTGCTATGACTCACAGTCATTTTGGAATGAGCTTTTGTTGATACCTTGCTTCTATCAGCTTTCTCTTCATAAAATAAATTCACAATCCTCGTATTTAATATAGCATGTATCCCTAACGCATAATTTTCATCAAGGACAGAATTCACTCGTACAAAATAATTTAATGAGGATCCTGGAAACAAGCTCAGAGTGTTAAGTTTAATGTGGATCTATTTTGCAGTGCAAGAGATTTGTACCATAACCAGCTGTTCATACTGCACACACACACACACACACACACACACACACACACACATATATATATATATATATATATATATATATATATATATATATATATATATATATATATATATATATATATATATATATATATATATATGCTCTTGTCACAGGCAGTTTGCGCATATTTTTTCTGGAAATCATAAACATAAGATCTCAATGATAAAAATATTGAGGTTTTATATAAAAAAATCAATTTATACATTATATATATATATAAAATTAAGAATTTTATTTCAATTTTAATAAGATTTTCATATTTCGGTATTTACATGTTTTACCCTTTAATTTCTTTATTTCCTCATACTTGTAAAAATACGTATTTACTTGAACAAGGCTTTAGGTCCAGATAACAACTAATGCCTTCATTTTCCCATAATTAGTTTTCTCTTACGCTACTTCACTTTGCAGTTTGCAACATAAACTTTCATCCAACTTATTGAGAGAGAGAGAGAGAGAGAGAGAGAGAGAGAGAGAGAGAGAGAGAGAGAGAGAGAGAGAAGAGCTGACGGTGAGGACAACAAGTTGGCTGACAGCCAAAAAGCGCATTCCCAGCAGCAGTAATTTTAATCTTTTTCAGCACCCTTCCTTTCATCAGCCCTTGAGTTTAAAACAATGGATTTGATACGGAAAGTTAAAAATGATTCACACACACACACACACACACACACACACACATATATACATATATATATATATATATATATATATATATATATATATATATATATATATATATATATATATATATATATATATATATATATATATATATATATATATATATATATATATATATATATATATATATATATATATATATATATATATATATATATATATATATATATATATATATATATATATATATATATATATATATATGTGTGTGTGTGTGTGTGTGTGTGTGTTTATCATATCACCGTTACATTTTTTTATTCACAAACATTGAAGGTACTCATGTCGTTTAATATCCAATTCTCTGTACCTCGGGCATCATACTGAAGGACATTAAGTGGTAATTTTTACAGTACAGTAGTCACTTGGTGAATTGGGGACACCGACAGCAAGTACCTCAGACTTCAGTAATGAGTTCTCTAAAGCCAATTGGATATTAAACGATATTTGTAGCTGACTGTCTGTGAATATCTATGTGCATACGTGTTTGTGCGTATGTTCGTATTTTAATTTTTACCCAGTTCTCAATGCCAAATAATGTTCCAGCAAACCTATTGTTGCTTACAAATCACATCTATTTTCTTGTTACGGCCGGGTGTTTGTGGTTTAGATTGTATGTTATTTCTGTATTTTCTCTTCGTCATAAGTTACAATTATAAACTAATAACAAATCACTACCATTTTAATGGTAACTGATTTTTTGCAAGACTGCAGTATTTATTATTTTAATGGGAGAGCGGTGTTTACACCGAACATGAATATGTCAGATATGAAAAAGTTAAAAAAAAAAAAATTAAATAAGGGAACATTTTCCATAGGTCAAAAAGGGTCATATGCAATGTCATGAGAAAATTTTGATAACAGCGCTTCATTAAAAGAGTCAGCTCCCCTCGATTTTATTATATTACAGAGGAAAATTTAAGTATACCTTAGTTTAACCAGACCACTGAGCTGATTAACAGCTCTCCTAGAGAGGGCTGGACCGAAGGATTAGACTTATTTTACGTGGCTAATGAAAATTATGACTAGCTATTGATTAATTGCACCTCTGATGGGAAAGGCCTTTGATTACCCTTAACAGCACTTTGTATGAGAGGTGCATTTGAGGCTCTTTTCAACATCTGGTTCTTTTAATACTAGTTTTCAGATTCTGAAAGGCGCCGAACTTCTAATCCTACTTACAGTTTAGGATATGACATATAACATACTGTATATATTAATTTTACTTTAACTGCTAAATCGCTTATACCGTGCACTAATTCACTGATAATCGTAGTGGATATCCAACAATACAGTCAGTTATCCCGGAAAGACAGACTACTTCTCCCAGCAATATTTGCTTTCTATTAACTAGCAATCCTCTGAATATTATAGAAACATTTTACTGCTCTTTCGTACTTGGAGATCAACAGAATTGTCTCAGTGTTAAATATATATCATTACTTACAAATAGAGAGCATGAAATAATTTGTATCCATCAAGCCATCAGTCATAATGATGTAATCAGATTTTTTTTTGTTGAAGGCATCTACTCAGTTGTATATGTGTGTGTTTCTTGAGATAAAATTCTTGTAACCATATAAATGTTCATGATTCACATGACCCACTTGGTTTCTTGGTTTTATATTAACGGTGTGTGTGTGAGAGAGAGAGAGAGAGAGAGAGAGAGAGAGAGAGAGAGAGAGAGAGAGAGAGAGAGAGAGAGAGAGAGAGAGATGCATGGAGTTCCATCACCATCGGCACAGGTATTAAGCTTTAATAAAATCACAAAATTCCATAGCAGAGTGTTTTCACATGGCGCTAAAAGGTTCTACAATTTGGTTAACGTGCCTGACAACTCGATGAATTTGTTCTGGCCATTTGCAGGACAGTATGAGAACAGAGTCGAATGTTATATGGAATGGGGCAACAGCAATGACTGATTGGGTACGGCAGGATGAATTACGTAGAGCGGGTGTAGGGATGGCAATATTTCTCTCCTTCCCTGCTTGTGCTACGAATGCCCGTGGCTAAATATCATATACTTTCTTTGGTGGGTTTTATGAAATGGTTTATTACAGGAAGCTTTTCTTTTGTCAAGAAATCCACTACCAAAGTTTATATTAAAACGAAATCATACGATTCTTTTACCTAACGTATTTAAAATTTTTCAAGTAAGTTTTTATCAAAACATCCATTGTTTTTTTATCATCACTAAATAATCTGAGATTATCAGTAATTAGGAAATTTATATATATTGTAAATAACTTGATGAACTGATAACGCATTTCCAGTTCTCTGGCTTCCCGTCCATTTGGTTGACTCGTTCTTAAACGTGTTTTTTTTTTTTTTTTAAATAAAACACCGACTGTTCTCTCTTTTTCCGGGATCTTTCAAAGAATATTAGGCAAACTACTAAAAATTCCAGTTAACTAATAATGAATTGGTCCTCCACTACTAGTCTTTTCTAAATCTTCCACTTACAAGCCTTAGCTGTTCTGTTTGCAGGGAGTGGCTCATCGAAATGGAACACCTAAGAAAACTTTGGCATCTAAAGACAACGCAATTGGAGCTAATCATATTAACCCAAGAGTCATTATGGAAAACTGCAGAATGACAGCGCTGCACATCAATACTGATGATAGTCTGAGTGCAGGTATCTACCATATGGCAACACTGGAAAAGAAAGCATCGATCTCTTCGTAGGTCAGCCACAATGATGTCATGGTTGGGGGTGGGCCTATCAGAAAAAAAACCTCCAGATGCAGGGAAAGGACAAAAGACTACACAATACTATAGTTAAGCTGAGAGCTCAAACAGGATTGAATGTTTGTGCCATGCTACAATTACTCACTCTTTGAGGACACCCTCCTTGCTCTTCAACATTATTCTTGGTCTCGTGTTTGTCTAGTATGATGTTACAAGTTTTTACTCCAAAGAGAATGGTGCGGCTTTACCAGCAAAAGCCCATAAGCTGACCTATCAAAATTAAAAGGGAAAGGAAGACCCTCTCAACTATCAAATCCTGTTGTGCGTCTATTCTAACTGCCCATGCCGACGAGAACAAAGTGCAACAATAGCTCTTGTATTTTGAGATTTCTGCAACCTACTTAACTAGAATATTTGTTGTTCAGGAAATAACCGTTTGCGGGAGATGGTTAAAAGTGCGTTTATTTTGGTATTTTAGTATCATTTCAGTCCTATATTTTCTGTGTTGATATTAAATGTTTTTATAATGAATGCTGCTTATCAAATGTTAACATGGAATTTTTAAATTTTCCGTTGTTAATAATTGTAGCATTATTATGCTAAGCCCACTGAACAGGAAGCCATTACCCACTGAAATCATTTAGAAGACATTATTTTGCTCCAACTTATGGAAAGGGGCGACGAACACTAGCATAATCCCATTACTGATTAGCGTTGTTATTACTTGCAGTACAAACTTTGAAATTAACTCTTAATCACCATGGAAACTTGTGTCAAATCTATGTGAAGTTGTTATTCAGTCAATTTACTGACATTCACTTGGGAGGAGATTGTCGTCTCTGTAAAGTTGTTATCAGCTTATGAGCTGTGGCTCAGTTATTCTTGGTCATCAGTTCTCGCCGTTGTTCCAACATGTTATGTTTTGTGGTGTGTCCTTGCGTCTGCTCATAAGTTGAGTTTTATTGTACATAAAATACAGCCATGTTTTGCTGTAGAATTCAGCGGTGTGGTTGAATTAATCTTTGATCCTTTGTGAGTCCTGCATTGTCGAATGTTATTCATTTTACATTTTATGAATACTAACACTGACTAGCGATATACCAGCGTGCTATTTTTATCCTTTGTGCTTTGTTAATATTTCCGTTTTATACTGTCCATTGTTCCCATTCATCATTATTGTTGTCTTTGGCTGAGATTATATTTTAATTCATCAGTTCCTCGGTAACTTATCTCTTGGTGAAAAGACTAAATGCTAGAGAAATGATAAGATATTTTTGAACATTAGGATATGTAATACATGTGATGTTATTTTTTCGTTTATAGTTAAATCCTATTCTCTAGTGTATATTTCATTATTTTCCTACAGTGATATTGTTTATTATTTCATACATTTCAAATATTCACAAGATGTCATTTTGGTTCTTAGACTGACCATTAATTTACTTTGTTGATTTGTTCCATTACTTTGATGTGATGAGTTGATGAGGATGGTAAGTAAATCTTGAAAACCCCTGGAAATAATATCAAAAGGAATTGAAAATAGATTTAGTGTCCTTCGAATGACACTTTCTATTAACCAATTTACCTGAAATTCATGAGTAAAAATGGAGAATTTGCAATATATATATATAACATATATATATATATATATATATATATATATATATATATATATATATATATATATATATATCCATATATATATATATATATATATATATATATATATATATATATATATATATATATATATATATATACATACATATACACGGTTGAGGGATTCATCGTAGTCTGGTTTTATCAAAACAGAAACAGTATAAAGCATAATAGAGAGAGACACATTCCGACAAGAAGAATGTGCAAGACCATCAGCATACGCCCCAGGTGCATCTTTTCATAAATTCCAAAGCTGCAGCAACGGCGCAACAAGAAACAGAGAATTGCCAACTGGAAAACGTTGCATTTATGACAAATATGGTAGTTTTCATTCAACTCACTATGGCTGACTGATTATGAATTGTCGAAATTAATCTCTCAATTATTCACAAATTAGTGTACCTATTCACTGGAACATTGAGTTGGAGTCCATACGAAAACGACATGAATTCTGTTACGGGCAGGTCATGTTTATGACTTTCTCAAGGCTCTTACGCCCTTCAACATTAAATAAGAAGAAAATACAATACTTATAGAAATACCTTCAGTGTAATTGGTAGGCGTAAAGAAAGAAAGCTTTTAAATAAAATATTTATATTTACAATAACTTAACTGTAATAACGGTGATGGAAAGATAAATCCATGGAATATTTATGGTCGAAGGGATCTGATGAAGGGGAGTTTTGAATGTGCGAAGGTTCGTCGGAGCCTGAAAAGTCCGTGGGATAGATATATACAAGTCCTCTGAAGACTCCTACGTCGACTAACAATTGGAGACGAAGTAGATGTTCAGCTGGTGAAACGGAGGTCGCTAACCACGACTGGAGTCGAGTTCAGACGAGTCTGATTGTCGAGCTGATAACCTAGTTCGAAAACCTTGACTGGTTGGGGAACAATGCATATTCAGTGGGCAATACGTTTTCACTGGGGCATAAGCAAACTACCCAGTGTGCTGGCCAACAATCTCTAGACTGCGAAACTTCCAAGACTTCCTGAAGTCGTATTTGTTGCTATGCAATGTTCCTGAGCGGTCCAGTATCATCCAATAAAAGACCATCCAACAGTTCCACCAAAGACCATCCAGCAGGGGAAAAGACCATCCAACAGGTCCCCAAAAGATCATCAACAGTCCCCAAAGACCATCCAACAGTCAATAAAGACCATCACAGGTCCCCCAAAGACCATCCAACAGGTCCCCAAAGACCATCCAACAGGTCCACCAATATCACGTTTATTTTGGCAGTCATTCCAACATTTTCTGTATTATTAAATGGGATAGTGGGTTACAAACCCGACCTCAATTTACAAAATGGGGTTAAAACAAACATAAATACTAACGGTCCTTCGGCTGTTCACTTACCATTAGAACGACTCACTTGCGTTCTGCAGCCCAACAACTTCACAATAATATAAAGGTAAATACATTATTTTCGTAACAATTCATTCCTCACGAAAGTGCATAAGTAATTTATGAGCATTTTATAAGGAAATGAGACATCTATAGGCCAGACCAAGACAAGAGAGACAAATCTAAAAGTGATATTTGCAAGGTTTACCATTTTTTTCACATGCGAATGCCAAATGTGTATCATAAAAACGTTAAGTCTTGAATAGACTCTGTAGTTCAAAAAAAAATTGCAAAAAAAAAAAAAAAATAGAACCCAAATATAAAATGATCATTATACCTAAGTGACATAAAAGATGATGAAAAAAGTGACTGAACTGTAAAAAAAAAAAAAAAAAAAAAACTCATTCTGAGCGATGCATAATTCGAGAGAAAAGAAACGCGAACATATATCTAAATTTCTTGTCACTCTTGGACGACCATGATTAAAGAAGTGTCAAGTATTCAAATCACAACCCTCAACTTGTGTGTGTGTGTGTGTGTTCGTGTATGTTTGGAAGGTTCTCTGAATGGAAGTGGACGTTTGAAGTGTGTTTTAGTCTGTTAGGTTTAGAATTTCCAATATCTTCCTTTGCTTCCATTTCGGAATTCCTTTACTACGACATGCATGTGACTTTCAAATACCTTTCAAAGTGGTCTATACGTAGCTATGTGCAATCGACGTTTCTGTTTAACTGTATTCTTTCTAAGCCTAGTCTACATCACAAAATGAAATTCCGTTTGCAGAATATCATCTCACAGTATTTCTTTTTTAAGGCTTATATCCAGGTGGCTGCCATTGTGAATGAGTCTGTATTCAAGTGGGAATTATGTTTATCTCGAAAAAGAGATTATTCTTCTGTCGCTCACTTTCTGTCAAAAGAAATACTGCGGCTGTCGGTAATATATAAATCGAAAATCATCTTATAAACATTTGTTTTCTTCCAGTAAAGAACAAAACCTATAATGTAAGCCGAGTGATTAAGACATTTTCTCATAGTTTTCGAAACCTTGTTAACATTAAAAATTAACTTTAGAAAACAAGAAAGTCTTCCGTTTCAGATATGTCCATCAATGAAGAGGAAACAACTTTCCTCACTTCACTTTTTATGTGTAATCTTTATAGATTTCTCTTGTCAACTGAAGCAGGTAAGAAAGCACTAACGTAATCTTCAAAATGGTTTATCGCTCCACCTGATAGGTAAAGGCAGATATAACACCACACGAAAGGTTGCGTTTATAGTCAGAGGATTTAATGCACTACAATCTTTCGTCATTTGATGGTAAAGTGTATTGCAAGATTGCAATCGCTTGGGAACACTTCCTCATTTCCTTATTCAGGAGTCCTTCAACAGAAAAGACAGGTTTGATCCTACTGTATATTTCAGATATAAATTTGTTGATGTGGTCATTACGGCAGATCCGTGATTAAAATAATTTATAATTAAACAGGAAATAGTCCACTTCCGCCGTAGCTAAGACGTCTAACAACGAATGATCATTGCCTCAAACAAGAGGCAAAGTCAGTACCATTAAGTACAATGTTTTTAAGAAGAGCGCAAACGTAACGTAATGTGGCCAAAGTGAGGATTGTGGAGCCCCATACTTCATAAGCTGTCAAGCGTCTTCATCTGTCCAGTGTACAGCTTTGAACACCATTCAGTGATAATTTCTTTTGACCATTAACTGGATCACAATGCACTACTAAGGATAAGAATTATTTTCAGAAAAGACAGAATTAAGAGCAGTTATCATACCAGTTTCATGTTTTGCGTGATTACCAACGATCGTGACGAACGGGATGAATTAAACTATACAGTCTCAAATACCAGATATAGTGCTCGTAACACTAAAAAGAGATGTTACTGTTTTACCAAATGAAACAAAGACAATTTCCCTGAATGCGATTTAGTTTCATATAGGAGATGATATTTTCTCAGAAGAACAATATCAGTCAGCCGGCAAAAGCGATACTCTTTCACTTCAGATTTAAACTATTCAGAGTTGGCGTAAGTATCAATATTTTGATATCAACTGGGCAACAACTCTGAACTCTGCAGACGCCAAATTTCGTTGGTACTTTCGCAGGATAACTCACATCCTGCTTGATTTTATGAACATTCGAGCTTTTGTTTTGGCATCTTTATGGCAAAAGTTGCTCTCTGAATTTGGAATGCTGAGTTTTACTGGAAAATCTCACGTGGTTGGTCTATTTTCTGATTTCGAGGGAAAAACTCTGAAAACAGAATTATCTGAAATTCCAGTCTGATAAGTTTCATACCATTTGATATGACACATTATCATATATAACTGTACTCAGAACCATTTTGAAACTTTTTATTTATTCTGAAACCCCTTTTGTACCCCAAGGAGTATGATTTCAAGTGCTTGCTCCTCTCGCAACATGCTTAATTGCAGCAGTAATGAGTTTACTTCCATACTGTAATCAAAGTATAAATGCCGGAAATATACATAAAAACAATTCTCGTTGTTCTTTTCAGCTTTCCACTACGTTGCCAGGTGTGCGATTACTAATAACATTTTTTTTCACATGTCATGCCTTTATAACTTCAGAAAGTTTCGGGTGGATTTGGAGATTCTCCCACTCCACACCTTGCAACAACAATACATGTGGCGTCAATACATTTAGCGTCAGATACTGGATAGTTTTCACACATACAAAAATTCATTTAGGGAGAACAGCCTTCAATCCATCCCAAACGAAATTATATTATAATTTGGATTCACTGACAAAATATCAATATTATAATCAAACTTTCTGGATGGATTTCCTCTTTATCACAGTTCAGCAAATGGTCAAAGTTTCCTTGTTAACAGCTAATGAAAGGGAGGGAAATTTTCATGTTGAATCGTCGCTCTTTACCTTTTTTGTGAACACGCAGTCGCTGGCTTTGACATTCCCACATTTCAGAATGTTCAGCTTTTTGGCAAAAATCGATGCGACTTATCAACAGTCAGGAGAATTAGTGCTATTAAAGTTGAACTCTGCACCCTCCGTCCAAGAGGGAAGATTGTTTCTCAGAAGGTTACTTTTTTGTTTTCTGTAAAAGAAAACTGTTTTGCCGGCTTTGTCTGTCCTTCCACCCTTAGATCTTAAAAACTACTGAGGCTAGAGGGCTGCAAATTTGGTATTTTGATCATCTATACAATCAACAAGACATACCAAATGGCAGCCCTCTAGCCTCAGTAATTTTTATTTCTTTAGGTACCAACAACATAGGCCACCACCGGACCGTTGCTGAGTTTCATGGGCCGCGGCTAAGAGTTTCATGGGCGGTGGGTGAGGGCACCACCGGACAGAAAACTCGATTGCGCCGAAGAAACTTCGGCGCATTTTTTACTTGTTTTTTTTTTGTGAGAAGCAATTATATATATATATATATATATATATATATATATATATATAATTTATATATATATATATATATATATATATATATATATATATATATATATATATATATATATATATATATATATATATATATATATTTATTTTTTTTTTATCCCCACGACTTCGACACTTGTAATGTGCCCTGAAAATTCCTGAGATTATTTCGAAGAGTTTCTTCGGCGAAACAACAGATAATTCCCAGGGTGTCTTTTCGGAGGCATTGCCGCCACTGGCATTTTCCAATTCTCTTGTTTAACAGCCGTGTTGAATATGCTTTCCACTTCGCTGGAATGGCAGTGTTATGGCCAGGGATACTGATGAGGACACAGGAAACATGCTTTGGATTTTTCCCTCAGCTCGGGGAAATACTATTCCAAGGAGTGTGTGTGGGAAGGTTGAGTTTGCTAATATAATTACATTTTGTTTATGGACTGAATACTTACCATGCTTTCTAGCTTCATGACCAAGAGGTTATTGGCGCAATCCAGTCTCCCTCTTCCCTTTTATGTTAGGACCTTTGCGTGTCCTAAGGTGCGCTAGAGAATAGAGGGTGTGAAGAAAATTTATTTGACTTGAATATCATAGAACTCTCTTATAAACTACGTTTTCGACTTTACCAAACTCAAGTACTGTATATTGTATATATTGTATGACTACTTACTTCCTTTACCCAGTCACATGTATCCCACCTGTCCAACCTTCCTTTTAGGGTATTTTTCAATGACCCTAACCTGCAGGATGTGTATTCCATTCTCACAAATATTCTTAATTGCCGTTAGCAGAGTGCTGTCATCGATACCACACAGACTAAATATTTAAATCTTACTTCATTTATGATGTACCCCGATATAATGCACGTTAATATGACTTATTTCTATTTGGAAGTATCTTAAGATCTTTGTTTCCACTTCTATAGGAAATACCTCTTCGAAACTCTGTCCTTTTGATGTTATACATTTTGGCGCAGTAATGCTCATTCACGTATATGGCATCTCTCTCTCTCTCTCTCTCTCTCTCTCTCTCTCTCTCTCTCTCATCAGCGCACAATCTCCCTCACTCCTCGTTTTCTGTGGTCCCCTTTCACCTTCCTTAATTAGAGCCCAGTCAGGATGAACATGGACGGCACATTTCATTACTCCATTCTTTATTTAATATTTTGGTCCAGAAAAGGACTGCGCGTCATTTCATTTTTTATTCTTTACTTTCACGGGATTATACTTGTCGTGCAGGTCTCTATTTCCTATGAACCAATTTTTAAAAAGAAATGTTATTAGGAAAGTGAGTTGCGTCTATAAATGGTGTCGATGGGGACAGGGTATAATAGGGAAATTTTCACTATTTTTTTTTTTTAAAGAGTGGGTAATCACCGTAGAGTAGGGGAAGGGAAACATTAAGGGGAGGATAGATTAGTCTCCTTAGCTCAAGACGAACGAGAATCTAAAGTTAGTCGATAATTTTCTCTTTGGAATGAAATAAATGATTGAATAAAACGTGGCCAAAAAGTTTCCATCTTCTTTTAGTTATTTCCATACCTCCTTGTTCATAACCAGAAAATAGCTATGAAGTAGTAGTAAATAGTCTTGTAGCTTTTTTTTTCTTGACCTTTCACTAACCTACATGCTAGTTAGTAAACATAAACCATGCACTGGTAACGCCTCGCTGGAGGGAATAATACCTGACTGGCGTGTGAACCGTTTCTCTGAGGTCACGGGCAATGACCCTATTTGCTTTAGCGAAGTCTGGCGAAATTAAGCAATGGCAATCTCGCCGATTAGCAAATGACGCAGCGTTCGTTGCCCCACATTTGGTATGCAAATTGTAAAAGTCGCTGGAAATGGAGCATGTTAAGTCTTTGTTACACTAGAGATTAGCTTAATGTTCTTAATGTAAGACTGTTTACGAATAATTTGGCATTTTGAACTGTTTTTGAAAAAATAATCCAGGCGAGAGGCAAACATTTTGGTGTAATGTTGTTTATAATTCTAATTTTCTTTGACACAAAGGTGGCCGGTGATGAATATGGTTATTCCTTGAGCTAAGACTGATGTGAGAATACTCTTTATTTCTTATAAAGCTCATATTCAAGAAACCAAGAAAATGATTCTAAAGCAAACAAAAAGTTACATTATCAATTATGCGATATTCTATTTTTCTTTCAAAAGATACAAAAATATGCTAACACTAAAACACGAAACAGGAGACTTCAAATGAAACATTTTATATATGATTTCTTGCGATTGCACCCTCAGGATATTACAACATGAATGAGTTTGAATGGATGTTGCAAATGGGCTCATGAAACGGTATTCATTGGCTCCGATCAGCGATTGATACCACCTGAGTGGTCTTCTCTCCCTGATTATGTCTTCGAGGTAAATTTCAATTACATTTCCAGACATCCCTTAATTAAGTCCTCTGGATGCTCACAGTGAACCGGACATATTGCATCAGGTTCGAAGGGTAAAAAGTTTTACCTGTTATCTGAATTTATGTCCGGCTTTTTTTTTAATTTACAGATATTAAGCCGCAAATGCATTTTAATAGCATATTCACTATAGCTTGGGAATAACCTACACTGAATATGAATCATATTATTGAAGTTCGGCCGGGATTCATTGTTTGCCAGAAAAAAAGATAGTGAACCATTGTTTGTTTTAGAAATTATAATAGATAGTGACTTTGATTTCAGAGCGAAGCACTTATCAATTATAATTAGATTTTAGAAATCTTTTGAAACGTAATTATATGACTTTGACCGTGCTAAATCATGCTTTGCATTATTGTATAATTTCAGATTTCAGAATTTCCAGTAAAACATGAAATTATCGCGTAGTTTTCATCTGGATATTCTCTTTTGAAATATTTATGCTTCATGTACGTTATATTCTCCTCACTCAGAGTTTAAAAGGACATCATCAATTGGAAAAAAGGTAGATCATGTTTTGACTGAAGATACACTTTCGTTAGTAAAAAATCTGTATTCTTTTGCCAATATTTTTTATATGTTATATTCTGCCAATAAAACTTCTAAGATGAAATCAAGTAGAAGGTTACATCCAGCATTGATTTTAGTAGTGGTTATTCTGATGCGGTTTGTGTAAAGTTCTTATATCTGTAAAATATGAAAAAGTAAAACCAATTTGACTCGTTTTTTCAGTGTAAATAGTCATTGTCACAAAACTTCTAAGATGTAAAAGAAATACATCCATCAAAATCACGCTGGAAAACGATATTTTATGAGTTTGTTTGCAAAGTCCGTTATCTGTAAATAGCAGAAATAAATTATACGTTATATTTTAATCAAATTTATTCATTAACATAGATCTTGTATATACGAAATTTATATATACAATCTACATCAACATCACGCTGGAAAAGAAGGTAGATTTATTTGTATAAGTCCCGTGAAACAGCAGAAGATACACTTATACGTTATGGCAATCAATGATTTTAACGATTTACCGATCTGGTTATTCTGATGTCGGTTTTATGAAATATACAATCACAACATCTAGAGGAAAAATGACATTGCTTATATCTGTAATAAGCTTATAAAACAAAAAAGTGAAACCAACTCAAAGAGATGTCACTGTTTATTGCTAATGAACAGATCAAATGATTTAGATGATTTAGCAGGTTATTCTGATGTCGGTTTTAGACACTGAAAAATGATTAAATTGCTTATATCTGTTAGCCACAAGATTTGATAAAAACAAAAAGTAAAACCAATTTCAAAGACTACTTATATTGAAATCATATATAACAGATCAAATAAATAGATATAATATATATATATATATATATATATATATATATATATATATATAAAATATATGATAAATATATATATATATATATATATATATATATATATATATATATATATATATATATATATATATATATATATATATATATATATATATATATATATATATATATATATATATATATATATATATATATATATATATATATATATATATATATATATATATATATATATATATATATATATATATATATATATATATATATATATATATATATATATATATATATATATATATATATATATATATATATATATATATATATATATATATATATATATATATATATATATATATATATATATATATATATATATATATATATATATATATATATATATATATATATATATATATATATATATATATATATATATATATATATATATATCATATATATATATATATATATATATATATATATATATAATCAATCGTTGGTAAACCATTTATCATCTATAGTGTTCGGTGAGTCATTTAGGTACCAAACCATTTATCATCTATAATTATATATATATTCGGTGATATATCCCAAAGTATATATATATATTGTATATATATAAATATATATATATATATATATATATATATATATATATATATATATATATATATATATATATATATATATATATATATATATATATATATATATATATATATATATATATATATATATATATATATATATATATATATATATATATATGTGTGTGTGTGTGTGTGTGTGTGTGTGTGTGTGTGTGTGTGTAAATCTGTATGGATGCAGCAGCAGTCTGTACAGGAAATTCAACAAGGCCTTGGGACACAAAATTCACAAATATGTTTTGGCAAATTAAAGCAAACAGTAAATGTAGAGAGAAAGCGCCATTAATATGCTGGTCTGGTAAAGGCCTTTGATGATTCGCTCTTCTTAATTACCTATTCCACGACTAGGTACCTGGTTTCCCCCTTGCTTCCTCAACACTCTTTTCAAGCAAAATCTTTAAACTTGATAAAATATATTGATTGGAAACATTTAGATATACTACATATATCTGTAAAATTATCCAATGTGTGTCATTAAACTCTTGGTATTTATTGATATAAGTAATTTTCTAAACTAAAAAGCATAGTTTTTTTCCAAATTAAAACTTAAAGCAGTAATAGAAAAATTAATAAAAGTGAAAACCAGGTCTGAGTAGGTTCCAGCTAAGACTTCATAAGAAAAAGTGGCAGCAATAAAGTGGGATTTTTAAATGTAGCTTTTATGCAGAGTTTTAGAATTCCTCCTACTTATCGTTTCTAAACTAGAATGGATGTTATTTTTGATACATTCACCATTGTTTATTTTTTAACAAGTTCACTTTGAGCAGTTTTATCATTCAACTTCCTGACTCATAATGATGAACTTTTTCCGCAATATAAAACTTTTACTGTATCCCGGCTATATCAAGTGTTGAAGGCCTCACCCTCTAATATTGATCCCATATTCAGTTGGATACTTTTTCTTTTCAGATGAAATCTTAGATAGATTGCTTTTTCCAGGTTCCATGAGTTTGTGTTTGCCTGTCACAGCAGACAATGTAATTTTCCTAATTAGGGATCCCCACGTCATGGATGTATTGGCAATAAAATTGTATGTTATTATCTTTGGCCAGTATTATACGTATAATTTCTAAGTAGGAACTATTTGTCACAATCCCCTTGAACCAAGAGATCTGTTGTTCATCTTTGGCTGATTTCAGGCCAAAACACAGAATTCATTGGCTTAAAAATTATTGCTCAGTAAAGCCTTCTATGGAATTCTGTCGACCTTCTAAGATTTCCTCTAGATAAAAGAAGCTATTCAAATGTCTACCAATGTACAAGATTACGTCGAAAAAGACAGTTAAAGGAGTATAACTAGATACGCTACTACTTAAGCTTTGGAATATAGTAGGCCTACTAGAACCATATATCTCCTGCGACTTAGTGGATATAGTGTTGGCCTGGGAAATCATAAGCCAGCGGTTCAAATCCCCAAAGAAGAGGTTTGTCCTTATCATATATTTTTAAGCAACATTGCCTGCTTACAATGAAACAGTGCTAATAGGAATTACTTTAAGAATTATTTTAGAATATCATTCTAAAGACAATAAGAAATTTTTCAACACCTGTTTTTCGCAAACAATTCTCTCTCTCTCTCTCTCTCTCTCTCTCTCTCTCTCTCTCTCTCTCTCTCTCTCTCTCAACGTCAAGGCGGCTGTAATCGTTCTGGGGGGAAAAGTTTGGCTGAACTTGAACGTCAACTCGAGATGAGTTTGCCGTATGTTCTCATCCGGCTGGTTAAACTTTACTCTCCAGATGGTTGGGCTGATTTGTGGGTTAGGCACGCCTTCGCCTCCGTAATACGACGGATCTGGGAGCTTTCTGGCAATAACCCTATGTATTCAAAATGGAACACCTTGTTTAGCCGTAGTTGTTATGTTTTTAGAGCGTGACTTAAACCCTCTCAGGTATATTTTCTTAGTTGTGCATGATCCATTATTATACGCGTGTATCTACGTGTGAATGTTTGTAGGAAGAATGGTAGTGGCACGTATATTTTTTTCTTGTTTACTTTGAGATTGAGAACTGATGCCCACTGTCCCTCAGTTTGACAAATGAAATACACAATATGTGTTGAACTGAATTGATCTATGTTTTATACTTGGTTACATTAAACACGATTCCGTGTGTATCATTGAAAATTTCACTTCCATTTTGATTATTAACCTACATGAATTAGGCAAAAAAGATAATAAAAAGGTGCAAGAGGCACTGGTTTATACCACTTACATCATTCTATAGCGTACAATTATTCATGACTAACATTCAACGTCAGATGGGCATGATTTTTGTAAGTATGTAGAGTGGGTACAAAAATTATAGTTGTAAGTCAAGTGCTAAATCAGTGTCTGAAATAGTTTGGTCATGAGGAAAGAGCGGAGGAAGATAGATTGTGGAAGAGAGTTCGCAGTCCTCACTGTTCTTTCTCCAGTCTGGGAAGGAGTATTCTTTTACCAAGGCTTTGAATAGTGATGTGAGGAACCTTTAAGAAAAGGTCAAATAAAGAAATTAATTAAAACAGCCTCAAAAGTCAAGCCACAGTTTCTCTCTCTCTCTCTCTCTCTCTCTCTCTCTCTCTCTCTCTCTCTCTCTCTCTCTCTCTCTCTCTATTAGATTTGCTTACATCCTCAACTTATATCTGTCAATACGAGTCATTTTCGAAAATAATTTTTGTATCGAAGTTTGTAAATGACATCGATTCCCACCTCGACATCAGTACGCTACCTACTTATACGTAAGCTATGTTTATCCAATCCAACATTTCATCAAAGCATATGCCCATATTGGAACGGCGTTTCAATTCTAGACGTAGAATATAACGTCAATGATATAACGGGGATCAGTGCAAATACGCCAGCGTTTAAGCAGACCCAATATGTATCTCAAAGACCGAACTTCATCTCTTCCTCGACTGGATATTCCACTGCACTCCATCTGGGCCATTAGATGTTCACTTGACGCAAGGAATCCAACAAATCAATTTTTATAATAACTTCGGTATTTTTGTATAAAAAAATGAGGTTTGGAACGTATTTATTAATGTAGCAACTAAGGAAAAATATCCAAAATATAAGCCTCTAAATTAACTGAACATTCTAGCAAGGAAAAATATGTAAAACATAAGGCGCTATAAGTAATTAAGCATTCTAGCAGGAAAACTTAATCCCATGTAAAGCAAATAACCGAATAACTAAATACTTGTGTAAAAAGTAAGTGTTAAAAACATCAATATAATCGTTATTAAAGCCTCCGGCGCTGAATAAATATAATCTCCCGAACAAAAAAGATGGAGAGGCCTACCGGTCAACACTTTGTGCATGGAGACGGTATTTTGTAGATAACTGAATGATATATTTCTAATTCTCGTGAACTGCATCCAAATCCATTTATTTTCTAAGATATGTCAAGTCATAAAATTATATTGTAAATGTTATAATTAACGTTTCACGTTTCTGGCTGAAAATGCAGATATGATTTAGGATAGAAATAAAGTTTGTCACAGAATAGCTGCAAGTTAAAGTTAAAGTCCCCTTGGGCCTCTGTAGCCCCATAAGGCAGGCGCTGATCTCCTGTTGTACTTAGGCCGACAGCCAGTGGGGGCCAGATCCCAATGTCTATGACACGTGGCCAGTGTGTCGCTAGGCCCACTGTTTAACTACCCAGCTCGAGGTGTGGTACCTATTCGCCTACTGAACCTCTCAGGTTTTTTCGGACCATTAGGTTGACAGGCTATCGGATTTGTGCAGTGGCTCAATCAGAGCCATCAGTGAGCAGATTTGAAGCCGACTGGTAGCCGAGAATCATACCACTGCGCCACCACAGCGGATACAATAAACTTTGTCATAGAATAGCTGTAAGTATAGAAACATAATTAAAAAACCTCGGGTCACAGAATACATAAAATGGAAACTCTAACCACCTTTGTTCAGCAGCCGAAAGTAATGAATATAGTCATCGTGAAACAACAGCAACAACAACAACTTTCGATTTCTGGCGGAAAGGATGTCTCCAAACCCATCCCTTATCATGATCTTCAGCAGCCAACGACCTCACCCACCATCCTTATCGCTAACCACAATTTTCCCCCAAAATTTCACGATTCCATCTCACAGGCTCCCTTGATATATATTAGTCCAAGACATAAACTTTACCAGGAAATGCTCTATTTTACTTCGAATTCTTCTTCTGACTTCATGACAGATTGCTTCCAAACTCCATTAACGTTTTCCAAAAAAGATTGTTTCTTTATCTTCCTTTGAATTTTCATTTGTTTCGTACTTTTCCTGTTGATAATTTAGTGCTTAGAGAAGAGAATTAAGCATTTTTTCCAACACACAAGCTTTCTTTCGGGATAATGATAGCTTAAAATATTCCATGCTGAAGATAGCGAATTCTAAATCTTTGTTTACATAATTAGAAGAAGAAGAAGAAGAAGAGAGAGAGAGAGAGAGAGAGAGAGAGAGAGAGAGAGAGAGAGAGAGAGAGAGAGAGAGAGGTTCGACACGCTGCAGATGAGTTTTCTATGCTGGTATAAAGCGGCTAATGCAGCTAGAGCAGCTGAGAATATTATCAGGAAACAAATGTTTACCTATCCGTGATGCTTATATGCATGCTTGTTTCTTCTACATTTGTATAATATGCTATATGTACAATCCATCAATGGAGTTGAATCTTTCAAATATCACGGACAACGACGTACAGTACAGGTTCTCTTGAGTTGGAATTCAGTAATAGACTAAAAATACCAAATTAAACAGTGCACTGGCTGAATAACATATTGACATCCAATAGATCGAAAATGTATACAAAAGTAAGTTTATACTTAAATAAAGTACGACCTGCATTGTTATACGAGCGCGAATCATGACATTGCATTGTAACGAAAGTATATGAAAGATATTTAATAATAAATCAATAGCTAGCAAATTGTCGATTTATTAAACCTAACTTTCTTGAAGTGTATAACATATTTAATCGGTAAGCTGGTTACAAATATAGGAAACAGGTTCTAAGAACTAATGCAGAATACCTTACACAAACTTTATATTGTTAACTCAAACACATAAGCCATTACTATTAAATATTCTAAAGGAACATTTATTCCTTGAAGACATCCATAAATTTATAATATAAAACATCCAAAGGCCGTTTTGAAACATTAAGAACTTTTTTTTTTCTGGCATAATGCCTCAGTAACAATTAATGAATGTTTACACAGCGAAAAGATGGCAATAATGCTAATAGGGAATATTGAATGCAGAGGTAAATTATAAGATGAACGACCATTTATGCTCTCAGTTCGACAACGCTTTTAATTAACTTATAAATCTGGAACATAACTGACTACCGACAACCTGCACGTACCCATATCAAGTGTGTAATCAATCGAAAAAGGGCTTGTTGAAATTACATTTTAGGATAAAAATTGACTTTAGGAAGATAATCCTATTTGAAAAAACGAGTGAATGAAATATTTGAAAAATATCATTCCTGAGAAAACATGGGAAGTATATAACGGTTGCATGTGTGTGTGTATGTATATATGTATATATATATATATATATATATATATATATATATATATATATATATATATATATATATATATATATATATATATATATATATATATATATAAAAGAATTAATGATAATATTAATATATATATATATATATATATATATATATATATATAGTTGATATACCGGCCAATGAAGAATAAGAGGAATTTATTTCTGTGATAGAAATTATTTATATATAATATGGTTTTACAAATAAGATCCCATTGCTAGGTAACCAATTTTAATAGCCACGTAAAAATAAATCATATCCTTGGGATAAAGAGATTAATGATAATTTTAAGATATACTGAACTTTTTGTCTAAATGAGTGGGCCAAACTGAAAAATGGTGATAATCAGCTGAAGCATAATATAATTACTGGAAAGCTCTCTAACAAAATATTTTACAGAAGGAAGATAAAGAATCGTTTTTAATATCAGCGTATATCATTCCTTAAGGTAAGCTATTTATGCAAACATCATGGCGGCGCTTTAATAGGATTTCCTCCATAATATGAAACGCTCTGTTGTTGATATTTACTCTAAAGAATCTTATCACACTAAGCAGTTCATTTTAAAGTGAATTTTATAAATAGGGAGGAATACACCGATGAAATAAAAGTACTGGTGTTAACTATCTAATTAAGCTATTTTCATTCTCTTGTCAATATATGATAAGTATGAAATTTGACTGATTATTTTGAAACATCAAAACGATCATAATTATTTTACCATGCAAGTTTTGATGCCAAATAGAATTTATTAAAGTGTAATCGCAGAATTAGCTTCAGACTTGGTTCGATATTTTGTTTGTCTGCCTGTTTGTCTATTTCTCAAGTTTAAACATTTATATGTAAAATATTTTGGCAGACTTCTCAAATTATCCAAGATAATTAGTTTTTTACATATGTGATAAAATGACAAACAAAATTAACACCCATTCTTGCACCTTAATGATCAATAAAGAGTTTTTTTTTAAGCAAATACCATAATATGAAAAAAATTTGCACCAGTTAGATAAGTTTACCTATCTTCTCAGCTATATAACAGCATTACAATACTCAAATGATATGCAAATGAAATCTCCTTGCTATGATTTATATTCGTATCCTGAATAATTTGTTTATATATATATATATATATATATATATATATATATATATATATATATATATATATATATATATATATATATATATATATATATATATATATATATGTGTATATATATATATATATATATATATATATATATATATATATATATATATATATATATATATATATATATATATATATATATATATATATATATATATATATATATATATATATATATATGTATGTGTATGTGTATATTTGTGTGTGTGTCTGTGTTGTGTGTGTGTGTGTGTATGTGTATATGTCTGTGTGTGTACCTCGACACTTTCCTAAAATATGGGATGCTTTAGCATTATTACTTGTTAAGGGCATCGCCAATGAATCTGTATCACTGCAAGATGCAATGTCTGAAGAGCTTCAAAAAATTGCAATGAGGCAGAAAAATCCTTATCTTTCGCCAAGTGGTCTCTTTCCATTCAAATATCATTAGTACAAAAACGTCCTAAAGATGATAAATGTACTGATGTAAGGAAATGTGATCAAAGTAACCCCCAAAAAGAAAATCTTAAGCATAGACAGCAAAATGAAGAAAAAATCAAGCTCAACTGGTGTAGCCAAACATTAAGGGCCATTATCGAAACTGTAAGTGACAGCAGATGCAGAAGTTGCAGTGACTTTTGATACTTCTTCTTCTGTCTCTGCATCTTTTCCCACTTCTACTGTATGTGGGGTCGATGTTTCTGACAGCTTTCCTCCGCCTGGCTCGGTCAAACACATCGTCCTCTGACAACTGTTTATCTCTCAGATCTTCTCTAACTACATCCACCCACCTTCGCTTTGGTCTTCCTCTTGCTCTCCCGCCAGGCACCTCCATCTGCATCGCTCTCATCCCTACATATGTCTCATCCCTTCTCATCGCATGGCCATACCACTACAGTCTTCTTTCCTGGGCCTTCTTTGATAGTTCTGCGACTTTAGTAGTTCCTCTTATTCTTTCATTTTTGATCCTGTCCATTTTTGTTACTCCACATATCCACCTGAGCATTTTCATCTCTGCATCCAATTTCTTCTCTTGCACTCTCTTTACCGGCCAGGTTTCTGCTCCATACATCAAAGCTGGTCTCACTACTATCTTATACACTCTTCCTTTAACCTTTACATTGATTCTGCGGTCACACAAGACACCTGACATCTTTCTCCAATTTTTCCATCCAGCCTGCACTCTGTGTTATTTCTACATCCAAATTTCCATAATCAGCCTCTGTTGAACCAAGATACTTAAATTTTTCTATTCGGTTCACCCTTCATACTATTTATTTATGTTAAATCAGTATGAAGTAATATTTAAAGTCAAATATTCCTCGGAATAATACTTTACTATATTTTATTTATGTAAAAATATCTCTGATTTCACTGACTTTATAAAAAGATTTAAAACTTATTTTTACCTTCATAACAGTGCGTTCAGCTGCTGTTTTGTTGACTTGTTTTGCATCAGTGGCAAGGTCACATCTGGGTAGATAACACTGCTTTTTTTTTTTCCTCCTGCTATTCCAAAAACGTTTTTCCATTTAAATTTTATCCACCTGCACCATCCCTCTATTGACGCTTCAAGTTACATCCTCTCTCAGGTCAAAAATAATGTTCCTTTGGAAACCCAGTTGCCCTTTTTTGAAAGAACGTCCAGTTATTTCGCTCACAAAAGGAAATATTTTACAGTATCTTTGTATTTTAAATTAATTAATCTTTGTTACATGTTTTAACAAAGCCTTTGATCCATCGTCTCTCTCTCTCTCTCTCTCTCTCTCTCTCTCTCTCTCTCTCTCTCTCTCTCTCATCCACACAGACAATTTTAATAATGTGAAATGAATCACTTTAATTTAGATATAGAATTCTAGTTTCATAAGAAGTTTGATTACAAAGTAATATTTGTAACTCATTTCCTAGTGTATATTAAGAGCAATAAAACTCGTCACTAAAGCAGTGGAAATATATATTTCCTTTAAGTTGAAAGTTGAGCAACGCAAGATTTTATTTCATTTTTTTAGATATCTTTGTCAAGGACGCATATAAGAATAAAGGCCTTTTGCAAATTTTTAGTTTTCGTTTTTTTTTTTTTTATGAAATTCCAAACTAAAACTTTATCTTTTACGTGAAAGCAGACATCTGAAAAAAAAAACAAGTAAAAAATGCGCCGAAGTTTCTTCGGCGCAATCGAGTTTTCTGTACAGTGTAATCAAGGTCACCGAGAACAGATCTATCTTTCGGTGGTCTCGGTATAACGCTGTATGAGCCGTAGCCCATGAATCTTTAACCAGCGGCCTGGTAGTGGCCTGTCTTATATCGTTGCCAGATGCAAGATTAAGGCTAACTTTAAATAAAAACTACTGAGGCTAGAGGGCTGCAATTTGGTATGTTTGATGATTGGAGGGTGGGTAATCAACATACCAATTTGCAGCCCTCTAGCTTCAATAGATTTTAAGATCTGAGTGCGGACGGACAGACAAAGCCGGCACAATAGTTTTCTTTTACAGAAAACTAAAAACTGTAAAATAATAGAGTGTTTACTGTAAAAAGTTAAGCCATGTGTCCTTTCCCATTACGGTTTAGGTATCTAGCTTTGATAATGTATTAGAAAGGCATGCTTTTGACAAACACTCCTCAGGATTGGTTGGTTAATTCAGTGCAGTCTATATCCAAATGCATAACTAAATTAAAAGATACCAATTTCTGCTCTACCCTTCTGAGTTTGGTATACACGGCTTTATAAAAAGAGTCAAGATTATGCTACTGATTTCATCAATAGGGTAAAATTTTAATAACACTAGATATAGAAAGAGAGGACACCAAAGGATGCTGGTGGCAAGGTAACGAAGTAATATGCATGTGATGCTGAATCACTTCATCTCAAAGCATACTTCAAAAAGTATGTTTGCTTTTTTATTTATGTTTGTTTCTTATTTAGCTTTCATCTGTCTGGCCGACAAATTCATGATAACAACGAATCTGGCCCTTGTGCCGCGTAAGACTATTTAGCAGACAAAAAGTATTTCACCAATGCAGCACTCAACATGTGCCAATTGTAGAGGTGAAATTCCATCGGTATCTCGTTAGTTTGTATAAATTATGCGCCAACGCAGTGTTCATATGTATCATAATACATCTAATTAAAAACGTCGCCACGTTACCGTACTACGTCATAACATAAAAAAAGTGATAGAAGTTACCAGACTAATCCATTACCTAATTACAGTTACACTAATACCTAAGGGAGCCATCTAGTATTAATGCTTGAAGGGTAATATCAAGATTTACCTGTTACACCATGACGTCACGTTATGAAAGCGAGTCTTACAGTAATCCAATAAAAAGCTGTCCTTCCTTGTCTATGAAATACAAATGATTTTCATCTCCGTTAAATGTCAAAGGTAAGTGACGCCACTTTACGAAGTCATAAGATGGATGTATGATTTGGTTCAGGCAGATAAATTACCTACAAACGCAATTGTCACAGGAGAAGATGAATTCCTTTCGATTCTTCAGCTAAATTACTACTGGAAGGTAACTTACGTTACGAGCACGCTGCCTCAATGATTCTTGTTTCTCCCTGCAATAGATTCCGGCCGCTTAATTAATTAAGTTTTCACTGCAGCCTCACTGTTTCCCGTTAGACAGGAGACAAAAATGCTTTAGAAGAAGAAGAAGAAGAAGAAGAAGAAGAAGAAGAAGAAGAAGAAGAAGAAGAAGAGGAAGAGGAGGAGGAGGAGGAGGAGGAGGAAAGAAGGGTGGAAAATGAAATGAAATGTTTAGGAAGGACTCATTCATGCGGATATTTCGCTTTTCAGAGTTATTATTTTCAAATCATCTATTGAACAAATGCATCCCAGTGGACAATCACTGCGCCAGTGAATATGTTGCGGACGATATATTTTATGTTATAGTATTATAATTCTCCATCATTTCTTGAATCATCCCGTTTGAAATGAGCTGGTAAACAATTAACACACATTTAGAACGAATTAAATTACATACTTCATTGCCTTGATGCCTTTAAAAGGAAAATAAAAGACTTAAAATTAAACAACCGTTAGTTTCCCGGAAATTCAACTGGCTCGGGTTTTCTGGGGAGAGAAGGAATAACCTCTGGTGCGAGCGTACAACTAATTTAATTCATTGAGAAGTTCTGAAAAAAAAAAATCAAAAGCCAATTTGTTTCCATGATTTATACGTGCCTTTAACGACATTGAATGATGCTTCAAGTACCTTCCAGGTCAAACATGCGAAGGAAAACGCCCAAAAAAAGTAACTGACCAATTAAAAAAAAAACAAGTATTAAAGCTGTGGATTAAATTATTTCTAAGTATCTGTCTTCGAAAACTCACCAATGTAAATTAATTTTGCAATTATAAAACGCACTGCATTACAACAGAAAACATCTAAGGTGTTTCGCAACATTCCTTGGCCATAATGAATGAAAAGCAGACTATTCAATGTAACCCTCCAGCCTTTCTTAAATTTGCTTTTCAAATAATCAAGAGATCATCTTTGTATCTTCTGTCGTAACGAGTTCAATATTGCCCTCTAGGGCTTTTAAGTCAATAACTTCCGTACAAACTTCCTCCTTTTCAGACGCTAAAAATCTAAGCTTTAGTAAAAATTTTTATAATCCCGTTTAGTGTTCTTAGAGTACCTTTGATTTTTTCCTTCCACTGCTACTACTGTCTAAAAAGAGTTACAATTTTTCTTTATAAACACACCCCACAACTCTTATAGTTTTGTACCATCAAGTAAAATATCAAGATAATTTTCTGACCACAAAGATACGTCGATATCAACTAATGATCCCAAAATCAGGTTTAAGAGATGCTTTCTGGGACACTGCTAAAAAGAGATTTATTTTGTGACTATGTTAGTTAGGCTGACAATGAATCCTTTGACTCTCACTTCTAATGTTTAGGAACAAATATGAGCTCCCTGTTTGTTAATGTAAAAATTATTGTTCTTATTAGGCACATGAAGAAAGATCATGTAGCGGCAAAAGTCTCATCAACGACAGAGAGAGAGAGAGAGAGAGAGAGAGAGAGAGAGAGAGAGAGAGAGAGAGAGAGAGAGAGAGAAGAAGAAGAAGAAGAAGAAGAAGAAGAAGAAGAAGAAGAAGAAGAAGAAGAAGAAGCCCCAGGTAAGAGGATCGTAAATTCCAGTCGCTTATTTTACGACAGGCAATATTTACTCTCATAAAACGTAAACAATCCCGCATTATACAAAAGCTTATTTGTAGATTAGGTAAGGTAATAATTATATGAAGTGGAAACAAATATTTTACATGACGAAATAGAAATGATATTTTGAAAGAAACAAAAAAAAAAAAAACTTCTATTCGACAGGGCTGCGTGAATGTCTTGACACGAACCATTTTCATACATGCCTGAGCGGCAACAAAGAACAGAGAAACCCGAGAGCAAAGAAAAGTTATTCATTTCGATGCAACGACTCACTTAAATAAGAAAACGAAAGAGAAATTTCAAAGAAAACACACAATGAAATCCCCGCTCTTTCAAATATTTAGCAGGAAGAAGCCGTGAATCGACGGCCTTTAGAAAAATTCAGAGTATTCCGACGGTGTTTACATGACTTCGTTCTTTACAGTAATTTTCTTGATGGATTCTTGAAGAGTTTTATTTTTCATTATATTTCTCTTCTTGAAGTTTTAATTTGAGTCTGTATACGGCCGAATTACTTTTCTTTCTTATTTATTAATTAATTATCTATCTGCCTGTTAAGAAATTGCACACATGGTTATGGACGGGATATCAGAGGAATATATTTCTTATTAGATCTCGGTAGATGGCCTTTGTTTTAACATCCATTTAGTAACCAGACTTGTAAGAGTCGAGAAATCTGACATTGTTAGAGAAGTCGAGAGAAATGTCTACAACCACACAAAAACGACCACCAACTCACGTCGATAGAGAAACCCAAAACAAATATTTTCCCTTCTGTCCTCATATTTAATTTCCAGCAAAACTAGATTTGAAGATTAATATCCAGTCGATGGATCTATATTCCGATGTTCATTTAAAAACGTGATTTCTTCAAATGATGAGTTACTGACTCATATTTTTTTTTTATAAAAACGGATAAAAATTGGCACTGTTCTTTTTTTTCAGCAAAATCATGACATGGTGTTTGTAATATAAATTTCAGGACCAGCTATCAATTTATTTATAAGTTTTACAAATGAAGTATCATTAATTATATTTAGATAATACAAAATAGTTTTCAGTAAGTGATAGAGTAACTTACACTGAAAGACCTCTTGCATATACTGACGGTCTTCAAATGTGATGTACATGTGCAAGGAGGCGATCATAATACGAGTATTGACAGACGGATAGGTAATGAGGAGCGCAAATCTGATAAAGCATTGTGAATCTCATAGAATCATTAACAACATCCACATAATGGGTTTATAATCGTATTACCCAGTATATTCGTCGAAGTACATGTCATCAGATAATGTTCTTGATTTTTTAATAGATGTTATATAGATCATCAGTTTAAAGAGATGTACGTCATTCAAATGAATAATTCAATTTTGTAAATACAGAATATACTGTAGGATAGCTGAAAAATAAGGATCATATTTTGTAAGTCTGCTTCATATCGGAAAAAAGAAAACCTTTAGGAAGCCACAAACCTTCGCCAAGGCAGAGCAACCCACCTCACAAAAGCCGCCTCTCTTATCTCTCTCTACCAGGTCACGAGGTCCACTTAGTCGTTCTTTAGTAAAAGTTCACACTCCTGTCACGTATTTCTGTTATCAAAAACACACACACACACACACACACACGCAACCAGAAAAACATGCCAACACAGAAACAAACCAAAATTACCTGAAATACCCCTTGACCACTGACCTCAAAGTTTGACCTTGACATCACTGCCCACCAGCATCATGAGTGACTCATACATATTCGAAGGCTTTCATGTATACTTTGATAGATGACGAATACATATCTAGCGTTAACATTTTTACATTGTAAAGGGGAATGCTTGCCTTTTGTACAAAATTCTTTTGATTGTTTCATGTAAGAGGGGAGGAAAACTCACCAAAAATGTAAAAATGAGGTTTGCTAGACGTCTCGAGACAAGCATCTTAGTGAGATATGCCGTTATGTGTTTGGGCGGAAATAAAAATACAGACCAGTTAGGTTAATAGACTTCGAGATGTCAAAAGAATGACACGCTCTCTTCGTTTTGATATATTTCTTGGCATTTCTCTAGAAAGCAACGTATGAGTAATTAGGATACAATGTTAGGCTACAAAAGCCAGCAGCAAAAAGGCAATCGAAAACTTTCTTTATACCTGTAGTCAGATATCTCACACACTTTTAACACGGAACTTGCTGAACGTTCTCAGAAAATTCATAAATGGATGAATAAATAAATAAAAACTACAAGCGGAATCGCACACTGACAGAAGACATTTTTAGTGGTTAACAATCATCGTAGCAAAAAAGAATTCTTTCATTTGCACTTTTCTCAAGTTCATAAATTATGAGTCACAAAAATATTAAAAAATAAAAACTATATCGCAATTCATGCCATGCTGAGCTGCATTCCTCTGTGATCTCGACTTCATTTATATGCAAATGAAGTGTTTGCATATTTTCGGAGGCGTGTTTCTTTGTCTTTAAATACCTGGATAATTTAAGGTCAAGTTTGTTCAGGAGGTATGAAAAGAAATCATCAAGTCACAGTATAGGAAGAAGGATGACTTTATATATATATATATATATATATATATATATATATATATATATATATATATATATATATATATATATATATATATATATATATATATATATATATATATATATATATATATATATATATATATATATATATATATATATATATCTATATAAATATATCTCATATAAATATATATATAATATATATATCTATATATATATATCTATATATATATATATCTATATATCTCTATATATATATATATATATATATATATATATATATATATATATATATAATATATATATATATATATATATATATATATATATATATATATATATATATATATATATATATATATATATATATATATATATATATATATATATATATATATATATATATATATATATATATATATATATATATATATATATATATATATATATATATATATATATATATATATATATATATATATATATATGTATAATATATATATAATAATGAATATACCATTGCTGACCAACCCAGCGCTGCCTGGGAAAACTGAATGATAACCAATAAACTCACTCTCTCTCTCCTCCCTAACACCCCAGCTACTCTCTCTCTCTCTCACTTCCTCTCACTCTTCCTCTCTCATTCTCTCCCCTTCCTGTTAAGATAGGTGCTTTAGTTACATTGCCCAACATTTTTAACACTTTATATTTCACCCCTTCCCACCCCCATCCCTATCGGGGTTGAACTTGGACTTGAAGGGCATTGGGAGTGTTTCTGTTCATCTCAGCGACCTGGAATACCATGGATTAGACACTAATATCTGCCGTTTTCGGTTATTTTTACATGTCACCCTTTCCCACCCCTTCTCAACCCCCCATTCCTATTGAGGCTGAACTTGGACTTAAAGGGGATCGGGAGTGTCACTATTCATCTCAGTGACCTCAAAAACTATGAATTAGACACAATATCTGTTGTTTCCGGTTAGTTTTACGTTTCCCCCATCCCACCACCCCCTTCTCAACAGCCCCCCCTCCTATCAAGGCTGAACTTGGAATTAAAGGGCATCGGGAGTGTCATTATTCATCTCAACGACCTCGACAACTACAGATTAGGTACTAATATCTGTCTTTTTTTGTTATTTTTACATGTCACCCCCTTCCCACCACCAGCACCTTTGGTGCCAGTGATGCCTTACCCCAAAAGTATTCTTTTCCAGATAGTTAGTCATATGTATAACAAGATTGGCTGAAATTACCCAATGCATTTCAGACACACACACATTCATTTATATATACATACACACATATTTACATTCATGGAATGCACAAGCCACAGGTGTTGAAGAATGGAGAAAAGTATAATCCACATGCTTTCTTGGTGTAGCTAAATAACTACAATCAAAGGTTTCAGGGGTAATGCTACTCTAAGATAAATCAGTTTTATCTGTCTGGTGAGTTACTTAACAAGGATGACAACTAAATAGCAAGCAATAGAATTACTAATTTGTCTTGTCCTATATATTCATAATACAACATTATACAGACACTCGTCCAATTAAAAAAATACATGATGCGAGCGCATATTGCAAAATATGAAAGGTGTCGCATTTTACACGGAGGAAGAAAAAGTCACAACGAAAAGCGTAAACAAGTCTTCGAGTGAAAAGCAATATTCGAAACGAATCGTAAAAATAAACTGCACTGCACACAGGTTATAAAGAATAGATTTTTAAGTGGTGATTCAGTCAGAGGTCAAGAGCCACTATTTATTCAATCAAATGAAAGGCCTTTAGTGCCTCAGTGACTGGAATCAACGAACTTTCAACGACCTGACCATTAATATTTATGACGTCGAAGCGGAAAAGAATCAGATACCTTATGGTGATGTGAAAGGGAAGCAAGATAAATGGCGAAAGGCAAACAAAGGATTGACCTGAATGGCAAAGGTAAATGAGACCTATTTAGGGGCGGGAAGCGAGAGAGAGAGAGAGAGAGAGAGAGAGAGAGAGAGAGAGAGAGAGAGAGAGAGAGAGAGAGAGAGAGAGAGACATCAGTTTTCATCAAAGAGTCTTTACAAAATGCTTTTCTTTATTGTTTCCCTGACTTTTCATCATCAGTCAATTCTCTTCATCTTGCATACGAAAGTTTGCCGGTATGAAGTTGTTGTTTGATTACGGTAATTACCCAAGTTCCATTAGGATATACTGAAGTACATAATAGCTGTCTTCATATAATTAAAATGCTATTTAGTGGGTACATTTCGTAAGTGGTAGCTCGGAAACTTCTAAAGATATCCAGTTCTGGTATAGGATACACATAAAAGTTTAGATAAGAGCATTCATTGCAGATCCTGCTGCATAAAATATTTATATTTTTCTTAGATAAATTTACCGTTATTAATACATCTCCGATTCACAGTACAGAGAAAGTTAGAAACTGGATCATTAAATCAAATTTCAGTGCGAATGGTTTTCGATTTCATGTATCAACTAAACATAATCTTCGTTTTTGATTGCAAGTAGTTTGAAGTGATGAATATAAATTGATATTCCTAGTTGCGGTTCCCCATTCGTCCCGAGGTATTATTAAAAAATACTCACAAACCTCCTATTCATGAGATATGTCAAAACATATACAAAATTGCCCACGTTAATGATATTTATAATTATGACACTGCACACAAACACACACACACAGACAGGTAGAGAGAGAAGTATATTAAAATTAAAACCATACGGAGTATCGATTAACATCTATGTGACAACATTTTCCTGAAGCTCTTTAATATTTATTTCAATCAACTAGATAAATCATTTTTAAAATTTCGTGATGAGGGTTGAAACTCTTGAACAGCCGGATCATGCTTAATTTAGTCGACACATTTTTTTATACGCTTTTTGATTAAATTTTCATTTATAGAAGTGCCAAAATAGAATTGGGAATAAAACAGTGACACAGTAATCTCGCCATAAATGACTTGCTGATAACTGAAAGACTACCACTACCTAGAGCAACCTTTTTTAAGGTAATAGAAAACATGTTTGTTGGATTACACATACACACAAACACACAAGATAGAATATATATATATATACACACATATACATACATATATATATATATATATATATATATATATATATATATATATATATATATATATATATATATATATATATATATATATATATATATATATATATATATATATATATATATATATATATATATATATATATATATATGTGCAGTGGCATAAGTGTCATAACAGCACGTATGGTGATGGACAATTAAGATTCACCTCTCTTGTTCATATTCATTCCCGACGTTTCATGATTTTCGAATATATAATTACATTTTCAAGGGCTCTAAAAAAAAAAAAAAAAGTTATTATAAACAAATGTAAATTTCTTGACACACTGAAAATTATCATGGACTAAAGTGAGTGCATAGAAAAATTACTAATATCATATCTGACCAATCTAAATCTAATGAAAACGGTAGTCCTTATTACTACAATATATTCAAAACTGAGGATTAAGCTGATAGGTTTCTGAGAGTTTTAAAACTTGACAGCATTATCGACGAATCTACCTATCAGTAATATCTTCAACTGGTCCATGTTTCTTATGGTACCTACGAGTCCTATTCTGTTTTCAGATAATACTCCATATCATAAATTGGCGAAATTCCTTGCACCTTGCTTGAACCAATTGCTACTAACACCTATACTTTCACCAACAGAGCTCACATCCGACCATCAATTGCAGCTACAACTTAGAAGCTTTCAGGAGGTAAAAAAAAAAAATTATGGCACAGTTATTCTAATCGGCAGATCATTTCCTGTTCAATCGATTGCCCTCACGGTCAGAGTATGTTCACCATCCAAAACGAATCAAAGAAGTAAAAAATGCGCTGAAGTTTCTTCGGCGCAATCGAGTTTTCTGTACAGCGCATAATGCTGTATGAAACCAGTTACTATGGCTTCAAATGGAAATTAAATTAATGCTAAATGTAAAAGTAAACTTCATTGTGTAATCCCTCAAAAGTTTTCAGATATCCCAAAAGGATTCATCAGTGAACTGTTACAGTGGTCAGCTGCAAAGTGTTTCGCTAGCTGGTTTCCCCAGCTCAGTTTATGTGTAATATAGTCGTCATTAGGGTTCACTTAATACACTGATTACATTACAGAACACCCAGGTCTTGGCATATGGCTCCTTCAACGTGATGAATAAAGTCCAGTACTGTTATAGACCACTTTTGGAAAATGGTAAGTGATTTCTGTTTCAGAAAATTAATTGTTTATATAGGACCTGGATATATGGCTCCTTTAAGGTATTTGGATAAACGGGATGACTGAGTCTGATATCTTACAAATGAAAGTTTTGACCTTGTACGTTAATGAGGAGTACTGCGAGTTATGAAGATATTACGTGATGTCTCACACAGGAAGCTAATTAACATTATTTTTGATGTTGTTAATTATTACATTTTCCCAAGTGCTAACAGCAGACCTGGTTATGAAGGTAAAAACGAAGGAATTATATCAATGAATTAAAGGCATTAAAATTACGCTGTCCTCAAATTCACTAGCTTCTTATATAATTTACTTTGGTTATGTCTATCAATTTTACGATTACTGGAATGACGTAAAAATTTACTTTTACGGCACCGTGCGAGTTATATAATCTAAACTTAGAGAAATCGTTGCAGGAAGCTCAAAGAAAAAAATATATCTCTTGATAACAGTTCTTATATAATTACCAGGTAAACTGGGCCAGGTTAAGATATTCGATACTTATTTTCTGTTCCAAGGTTAATTTGAAATGTCGGATACATGTTAGCTATTACGGCGAAACAGTCTTTCCGAAAATTGACGTTTTGAAGTGAAGAAAATCCTCAACATCAATTAAGTACACAAAAATCAATATAACCAGATTAAGTGAAAATCATAAACCAATGAATCTGGGAAAAAATATTTCTTGATATACGATAAGAAACTAATGGAAGAGCAGTATATTATTTCCTGCTAAATACTAAATATCAAAATGTACAAAGCTCACTTCACTCAGTTAATTTATGATTAAAATTTGTTCATCCACAGTTTTTTAATATAAAAATTCACGTCAATTTTTACACATGAAAACTTATGATTCATTTATATGCTTATAGTATACAATATACATCACACTTTTTTCCTTGTATAGTATTTCATAAACAAGATACTAATGCGAAAAATAACTTCATTTTGACAAAATGTGGATTCATTTGGCTATTCCCTTTATGTAAGTGAACTGAAAAATGTTGCCAAGTTGTTTTTGGATCGCTGAAGCCATTCTAGGTTCATTCCAAAAACCTGACAGACAATGAAACAAATGCTTTGCCGAATAGGCTGGCACATTAAAAAGAAGAATTCAGCGCTCCACTCGAAAACATATCTAGACAAACAAAATACAAAAAGCACAGACAAAAGCATTGTGTTTTCTTTAGTGTGGAAATGTCATGAAAGACCATTGTTATTTTTCCCCACATCAAAAAACGAGTAACCTTCACAACTACAACAGCAACATCCTGTTCCGTTAGTGTGCCACACGTAGTGCACTGTGGGAATTATTAAATGTTACTTGCAGCGTCCCACCGGCCCTTAATTACACCCACTTTTCACCCTGTTACTTTACCTCCATTCCCACTTTCTATAATCAATCTTGTTTTCCAACCACACCAACTCCATCTTTTCATTGTCTTGAGCCCTGAGTCGTTGAAGTGCCCAAGTGATTGGCTTTAGAGCTTAATTCTCATAAATCAACAGCCACAACAGTTCTAACATTGAATTATAATAACAACACAGGAACAGCAGAATATGCTTTACTGAGACCAAAACTTTTTTGTGCCATTCCCATTTTCTATATTCAATCTTGTTTTCAGTCGTCGTCTTGCCCTGAATTTGCCCAAGTGATTGGCTTTAGAGCTTAATTCTCATGGCACATTGAATTATAATAACAACACAGGAACAGCAGAATATGCTTTACTGAGACCAAAACTTTTGTGCCAAATTCTCTTACATCTTCTCGGTCACATATATTTTTTTTTTTTTTCTGAAAGAACGCCTACCATCAAGAAGTTGATGTTGAATATGACATTCTCATCCAATCGAGGACGTGCGCTGTAACAATGGTAGCAAAGCCCAAGGGTCTTCTTTTCATCCAGTTTTATAAGACGCGAAGGTGTCATTTGCCTTATAGTACACCATTACCTAGATGTTGGATGGGGAATTAAGTGAAGGAAAAATGAGATAGAACCTTCTCTCTCTCTCTCTCCTCTCTCTCTCTCTCTCTCTCTCTCTCTCTCTCTCTCTCTGTATATGTGTGTGTGTGTGTGTGTGTGTGTGTGTGTGTGTGTGTAATGGAAAACTAAGCGAATTCATGACACTGAGACGACGCAAAAAAATTAAATTAATAACACAAATATTGTTATGGTTACAACATAGACACCGTCTTGTCCTCATTAAATATATTATAGCAGCTCATTGCTTATTGGTATTTCTGGAGATGTATAAATGCTTTATTAGTCTCAGACCTTACTTCATTCGGTTTATGATACCATGCCACGATGAATACATTTAGGTCCAGTGAACTAAAATATGAAGCATAAAACACAATAACTGAAATGTTATAAGAAGACCACGAATCAAGAACGAAACTCCAAGGCTACGAATTTTCACTATGATCCTACGCCACTTGCAACGATAGCAAGATTAGGATTAGAATTATACGTCGGTTCTATTTTTCGTTCTAATTTATAACCAACTTACTCTCAAAGATCCAGGATTATTTTCAGTAAAGGCAAAGTAATTCTATACGTGACAATTTCAGCACAATTATTTGGGAATTCAAGTCTTTTGGTATACATATATAAAATCGCCCAAACTTCCAGACTTTTTTATGAATTTTGTTCTATCAAAGAAATTCAGCTGACCTTTCTTCTTAGCTTATGAATAACTTTACCCTAGGCTCTTCCTAGCTATTGAATTATTAAATTTGTAGGGGATAAAGTTATACATAAGGATTGTGTACAAGATGAGCCATGACACCAAAGAGGAAAACACTGAAGTCTCTAGTTGGCTTCTTTTTCCATCGAGTCGAGGGCCATTTGCGTCGCGTTACGTGATCGAAAATGAGCCCCGGAGCAGATTTTTGAGAAATTCATTAGCATTTAGAGGAGTTCATTTGTGACCAGGATTAGAGTCGATTGAGCGTGATAATGTGAGGCTGATGGTGAAATGGAAAGGAAGAAAATGCCCTATTTCATTTTTTTATATATTTCATGGTTTTCGAAAATCCACCATTTGCATGCAATAAGACTCTCCATTTAGAGGATGCTTTGATTCCATCTTTACTTATTCCTTTTCTCTTGTCAAGGGGAAACAGGCAATCAGAAATTCTCTGTTGAAATATGAAATAAATTTTTCTAACCACAACCATCAACAGCTCGTGATATAGTATTTGTTTATAAGTCTGCCGAATGGTATGAACGCCGATGATACTTATTTGATTTTGGGTGTAAAATAAATACTGTCTAATACATATTTAATTGTAATCCCTTTTTCTCTGTGCTAAGATAATGTACAAGCAAATGAAGATTTAATCTTAGAATAGATTCTTACAATATGATAAAAAAAATTCCATTGCTATTGCAACTTAATGAAGGCCTCTTTAGTCTATGAAACAATGAGTTTGATTACATAAAACCATGGACTTATTATCCCTTTCAACTATCATTTTGGTTACCCGGATTACAATGAAATATAAATATATTTCAAGGACATGAAAGATTAATAAGAGGAATTCTCTAACTATACGACCATCCGGTAGACAATGCACATGCTGGATATTGCGTTCTCTCTCTCTCTCTCTCTCTCTCTCATCTCCTTAACTGAATACATTTCCTAAATCTATGGATATTATAAAAACAGTTTTATATTTAGTGAACGTGAGCCTATTCTTCGCTTCTGTGGTCGCTTTAGATAAAAAGAAAATTGCTTTAGTGATATCATCAGTCAGAGAACAGAGTAAATGGTTTGGTATTTAGATAATATGAACCATGAAACGAAAATGGAATATCGTCACAAATGATATCCAACACCTTTCTCGAATAGAGAGAGAGAGAGAGAGAGAGAGAGAGAGAGAGAGAGAGAGAGAGAGAGAGAGAGAGAGAGAGAGAGAGAGAGAGAGAGAGATCTACAGCGATTTTTAACAACTTCAGGTATACCTATCGGTATTTCCTTTAGTGTGACCCTTTCAGCAGAGACTGGTATGTATACTGGCTAATATTTTAATGATCTTTCCTGTCTCATATTCCTTAGGATAGAGCTTTCGCCCTCTATTGATTTGTATATCCATTATCAGCAAATAAAACGTTTTCACTGAAAATGAAGATGCTGTTATTAAACAGAAATACCAATGTTTTACAAGGAACCTTCCCTAATTAATCGTAAAAATAAAGATCTATTTTAACAGTCTAGTGGTTTACTGTGCAAAGCTATGGTACAAGTGCGTATTTAATGTAATTTCAATCTCTACAAAATTATAAACCCCTTCTGTCATTCAAAAGATACCTCGAATTAACTGTTAAAAAAATAACAAGTAAACAAAGCGTCAAAGCTTTTTCGGCGCAATCGAGTTTTCTGTACAGCGCATAATGCTGTATGAAACTCTCAGCCACTGCCCTTGAAACTCTCACCCGCGGCCCATGAAACTTTCAGCCTCAGCCCGGTGGTGACCTGTGTGGTTGGCGCACGATCATAGCTAAATCTAACCTTAAATAAAATCAAAATTACTGAAGCTTGGGTGCTGAAATCTGATATATTTGGTGATTGGAGGGTGGATAATCAACGTACCAATTTGCAGCACTCTAGTCTCAGTAGTCTTATGATCTGAGGGCGGACAGAAAAGTGCGAACAGAAAAAGTGCGGACGGACAGACAAAACCATCTCAATAGTTTTCTTTTACAGAGAACTGAAAAAGCGAAGCACTCATAAAATTCAAAGCTCAAACAACAAAACTTTTTGAAAATAAATCAAGCACAAAAACTAATCATCGTGTGACTACGAAACTGGATTTCGTGCTTTTTCTACAAAAGCAGTCTCTCTCTACCCCCCTCCTCTCTCTCTCTCTCTCTCTCTCTCTCTCTCTCTCTCTCTCTCTCTCGCGCGCGTTATTCTATGAATAGATTAGCCAGGTTGACTGGCCATGTTCATGCTGATGTCGAGATAAAGCATGGCTTTTCTGATACAGCCGAGTTCGTGAGACTCTGCTCTGTATCTGTGACTACAGATTTTAACATGTAAGTTGGGTTACCGTCTTTGCATTATACTTTTGTGCTTCTAGCTTACGCTGTTTTTGTTTTTTTTTTTTTTTTACAAGACAGAGTTAAGCCGAAAATTTTATACGTGCATTTAGATGATTTTCTGAAATAGAAGTTTACCAGACATACCTGCTTAAACCTTTTCTGCATGAGGCGTAATTATAACAACCTAAGGATTTCAATGAGTTATGAATGTATGGCCTGTTGAATAACATTTCCGGTCACTCGTACAGAACTGCAGACAAAACCAGGTAGACCAATTTTCTTACTGCCATTTATCTTATATTTTGTAAAAGCAAGGCAATAATAGCTGTGAATTATACATTTCCTACAAATACCTGGTGAAATAAGTGATTAAAAAGTTTAATAAGACTGTAATATTGACCTTTTTTCTTAAATCAAAGAAGCAAAAAAGGAGTAACTACATTTATAGAAATATATTCATATGCAACTTTTAGTGAGAATCCCTTGCAATCCCCACTTTTGATGTCAGTTGTAATGAGTAAAAAAATATAATAAAAGAAAATAGAGATCACTGGGAAGATCATGCTATCGGTCTATATAAAAAGAATACATTTTATATAAAAAGAATACATTATTTGTAATGTTGCCCTCCTGATAGACATATCGAATGAAACAATACGATATGAAATAAGCCACGTCCTCCCACAGCCTTCTCTGTTTTATTTCACTTCGATGTGAAAGGTGGCGGCGGCCGACACTTATAACTTTCGCATCAGGATTCGGATGAGGTACTGCACCTCCATCCAACTTTCAAAATTGAGTTTTCCTGACATCAAAGAGGGCGAAGAAGAAAAAAAAAAGAGTTTCTGGACTCGAACTGGTCTTTTCTTTCGAGTGACATAAGTCGTAGTTTTATTCTTACGACAAAAAAAAAAAAAAATTGCTTTCACTCTTCATAACTAAGTTAGAAAAAGACTTTTTGTTTCCAAAATGTTTCCATTCTGGAAGACTACCAAATGAAACCATTTGTATATTTTAGGGTCATACCTTCGTCTTCGACTTTTAATAATTGAAGATATGAAATCAGGGGAAAAATCTAACAAAACACGCTGGTTGTTTATCATTTTGTTATATTCCTTGTATATTTTTTACACTCCTAGTATTTTGTTACGGTTGATTTTAACGAAGTTGATACGCTATAAGAAACGACTTACTTGAAATTTATATAATTAAAGTTTTAATTTTACAGGAAATTCTTAAAAGAAACTACTAATATTAACTTTATTTATGCTAATTTTGAAAGATGCTACTTAAACAAAATGATGAAACAGACCAAGAAATATTAGGCAAGGAAATTGCTTCAGAAGCAGTGTTCGAGTCTAAATGGTACGGTTGAATATTAGAAGATCTACAAAAGCGTTCAGCTAAACTTTTTTCCCGGTTTTGTGAGATCTTTGTGTTGTTTTTAGTTGTGTCGTTACTGACTATCTTTATTGTTCAAGGTAAATAAACCTTTGCCAAATGGGCGCCACATATACCTGTGATAATTTCTTATGACATTTACAATTTTGTATATTAATGTTATAACCACCGAGTTACTCAAGGCATCTGAGCTCCAAAATTTATTACTGTCCACCCCTCTCTCTCTCTCTCTCTCTCTCTCTCTCTCTCTCTCTCTCTCTCTCTCTCTCTCTCTCTCTCTCTCTCTCTCTCTTCGAAAACGGTATTTTTCTGAATCTTGACGGTAATTAAACATTTAACGCCCCAGAAATTAGAGTCACGACCAATCGCCATATCGGGCATGAAGAACGATTCCGAATCCAGCGCAATATAAGTTCAGCTTATGCTTTAAGCGAACGACTTGTTTATCTGGGGTTTCATCATAGCGTTTATCATTGCTGGCATGCCATTTCACTTCGGGTCCAGAATGCACAGACTGTAATTGCAAACATTGCAAACATTTACCTGACAAATACGTCAGATCGCACTGCATCTCTCAACAAGTAATGGGTTGTATATGTTGGGTGTTCGAGTACCCACTGGGAGAGCAAACTGATTACTAACCAAGTAGTGAGGCAAAAACAATGACAATGTACATGTTATGTACTACATGTGTTACTAGTTATGGGACAGGGATGAGGAATGTTTGTGTCAAATTAACAAGAAAACGTAAAGAAAAATATTTTGGGTTGCTAATATATGAATAAAGATATTAGACCAAGCAACTAGGAGGCACATTAATTACTGGATGACGATAAACGAATCGCAGCGTAATTAAGGATAAAAAAAAATGAAAGACAAAGAAAATAAAAATAGTGTTTCCAGATTATTGAACGACCTGCCAAAAAGCTGTGCTTCCAACCAGCAAGCCTATAATTCCACGAATAGTTAAACAATGTTGACTGACAATCAGCATACTGATGTGGAGGTAGAACGCTCTTTTTTATATGAGCAAACCCAACACTGTTGTCTAAAATGCCCAGTATTAATTAACAGACTATTTACGCTGCGGAACGAAACTTTACAAGTCAAGTCTCTAGTAACTAGTGTATAACTTTACATATAGTCAAGTCTCTAGTAATTACTATATATATATTTATATATATATATATATATATATATATATATATATATATATATATATATATATATATATATATATATATATATATATATATATATATATATATATATATATATATATATATATATATATATATATATATATATATATATATATATATATATATATATATATATATATATATCATATGATATATATATTTTTTTATATATATATATATATATATATATATATATATATATATATATATATATATATATATATATATATATATATATATATATATATATATATATATATATATATATATACCCAATTTTTCATTTTTGGGGGGAATGGCATCAAAAGTGTATATAGTCTCCTGGTTCCTCAGTATTTTGCGGGTAAGGTTGTTAGCCTTCCCTCCTCTGACTGACCTTAGCAGTTGGTAATACAGACGTATATAGCTAGTTGGACTTTTGAATAATAGTCGCTGTTTAAGCCTCGAACATTTAGGATAGAAATATCAGGAGCGACCTTGAGACCAGCGACCGTCAGCCGAGCACTGTTCCATTCTGTTGCTGCTTTTTTCTAGATTAGAGATGTTTTAACAGATTGCACGCCTTTACACTGCCAGACGTGTCACCTGCTATTACATTTATTTTAGTGGACATAAGCAGTCTTAGCTGAATTTTAGAATTTTTCTTTTTCTCTAATATTATGCATTCCATATAGTTTTTACTTTTCTTGTTGCTTACAGTTTATTTTCCACCTATTTTTTTATTTCAGTTAGGAATGAACCAGAAGTTATTTTGCCTGGCCAAACTATCGGCTTCAAATCTTGAAGCATCATGATCAACCAAGATCACATCCGATAATATATTTATTAGTATATATATATATTATATATAATGGCATCAAAAGTGTATATAGTCTCCTGGTTCCTCAGTATTTTTGTGGTAGGTTGTTTGTTAGTCAGTAGTGTTTTGAAGCCGAGCACTTTTCCATTCTGTTCTCTAGATTGAGACGGTACACGCTCTTACACTGCCATTTTCACCTGCTATCACATTTATTTAGCGGACATAAGCAGTCTTAGAATGTTTTCTCTCTAATATTAATGCATTCATAGTTTTAGTTTTTACTTTTCTTGTTTTACGGTTTATTTTCCACCTATTTTTCCTTATTTCAGTTAGGAATGAACCAGAAGTATTTTGTTACAAAGAAGCAGTACCGTAATCCAATAATAGGTTTGTTTATTTGCACGTGATTTTATCACAGTAGCTCAAAAAATTATTGAATTATTCCAGAAAATTCTGTAAAGGAAACATGAAAACCCGCCAACTTTTTGCATCCTTAGTCACACCATACATTTCATTAAAGAGCGAATTTAACGTTAACGCCGAAAGTAAACTCTTATTTGGTGGGCAGATGCTCGAAAACAATATTCAGTGGCTGAAAGTGTACAAGTTTATATTTATAAGTCATCTACTGGATTTTATTCCCAAAACACACCTTACAAAAAAATAAAACGAACCAATCCACCGCCTAATGTCGTCCAATCCCTAAATACACAAGATGTCAATGAAGGCCCGCCGAGCGGCCTCTACTGAGTGGGTCCTGTGATTACCGAGACCTCGCAAAACAGGCCGTTCGATCTCGCAGACTAAACACGAGAGAATTACAGAGATGGAGTCCTGGCTTTGAAGCCTCAGAGTAAATAGGAAGACCATAATTTGATGCGATGCCAGAGAGAAATTTGTTGATGAGGGTTAGAGGTGAACTTTGAGAGTGAATGACGAGAAATATAGATTATTCCAGTAACTAAAAACCAAACACAAAAACCAAGACACAAGAGAAAAGAAAAATTGCACTATAGATAAATTAGCATGATGACTGGAAAACGAGAGCGGCTAGAATATCAGTAGATTATGGAAAACGGAGAGGAAGACTGATCATGGCTGAGTTGTGGCTTAAGGTTATGTATATAAAACGATTGTTCGCTAGTCATCTTCGGGAATAGGCTGCGTATGAGACGGTAAGGTTTCCTATATATATTCGGAACCTCTATACATGCATAAGTAAGCAGAGCATATTTTTAGGGATGACAAAATTTCGAATGATAAAGACAAACAATTTAAATCTAATAAAAGATGGATGGATGGAAATTAGACTGCATTTATTTTTGTGGAGTAAGATTAAATTTTAAAATATTATCTCTCGTAAAACAATGATTAGCCTTCAGATATGATTTAGCTTTTGTCATAAGCAATGATCGGCTTATTTCATCTTCAAATTCAATACGCGGTTAAAATGGGTAAATTTATTATATATTGTTTAAAATTATGGCATTGTATAAGTTTTTTACCCATTCATAAACGATTTGTCTATCATTTTTTTTAATAAAATGAAGTAATTGTTTTAAACACTTTTAAAATCAAAACCGGATTTCAGCGCAACGGTTAACAAGAGAGGCTATAATAGACTTGTTCTTATTTAGTGAATACATTTTATTTTGATGAACAATCTCAATAATGTTCATAACCTTTGAAGTTATGATAACTAAAGAATTCAAGAAGTAATATTACGCAAAAAAATATCCAAGATGAGTATGAACATAACCTGATACAATATTTTTTTTTTTAAATTCGATAGTCATAGTGAATATATGACTTCAGCAACTTTTATCCAACGATGAACTAAATGAAAATGAAAAGTACAATCACAACGAAGTGATAGTGTACAAAATTTATGATAGATCAAAATAAAAATACAATACTGGTTGCAGGCGAGAGAGAGAGAGAGAGAGAGAGAGAGAGAGAGAGAGAGAGAGAGAATAATACTTCTCCAGTAAACCAAAAAGATACCCATTAAAGAGCACAGATATGTCACTTACCATCTGGATTTCAAGCACCTGTCAAAACAGTTATAGGAGGCATTAGAAGATCCGAGCGCCATTACGTCAACAACGCTTGAGCAATACAAAGGGATGACTGTGTGGCAGAATAATTCAGTTCTGTCCAGTTGAGAGTCACAGTTGTAATCCCAAAGCAAAATATTAACATTTTGCTGTCAAGTCACGGGAAACTATGCAACAGAATAGGTTACCCAAGTATTCTCTAGACCTTGAGGTTACCAACAGAAAAATTTACTGGATAAATAGACAAAAGGATGTGCACAAGGGTGGGGGAGCACCCACTTGCGGAGTAATGTGAATTACTTGATACATTCCAAGCTGTGAAAAATAAATTACGACTTGTGTGGCTTCGCTAGATAGCCAGCAACAAAGAGACTGTTCTGTTGCCCAGTTATAAGTGAGAGAGCAATGGATTGTTCAACCGTCAAAATGAGAATCAATTTTTATTTCGAAGTACAAGACATTCCTAATACATTACTGATCAATGCCAAAACAGTATCTCACTTTCAGATCAATCTTACATATGAACTCAAGCACATACTATCAACTTTTTTATGATGCATGCTCTGAAAAATTTCTTGGATATTACAATAACTCCTTCAACCTGTTATAGAATTTTAAACCGTAACTTAATCAAAATTCTCGTAATAATCTTTAAAAACTTGTGATGACACAGTTAGGGGTAGTTAGGCAGGCTGTGGCCTATTTGGGAAGGAGTTACCTATTGTTAGTCCTAAATATGAAAGAAAGGTATTGGTGTTCATCAGCTAAATTATTCTATAATTTATATAACTTGAACGTATTAGACGCAGAAAGTAAAATATCAATACCAAGAAGTGAAAATGAATATAACGCCATCAGGGAATACTGCCTAAAAATAAAAACATAAAATTAGAGCATTTAGGGAGAGATAAACAAAAACAACATAAAAACAAGCGTAAATAAGCTACGCTCTC
>NC_089748.1:59991113-60001113 GCF_040412425.1 Macrobrachium rosenbergii
GAGCAGCACTTACATATCGCGATGGGCAAGCAAATTATTTTAAGGATTTTGACTCACTAAAATCATCAGAAGTTTTTATCACTCCATGCACATCACCACCTTCAGTCGCTTATGATATGTTTATGAACGAAAGTGCAAAGTCAAAACAATGTTTTTTATTCTCTTTGAGTCCCCGTGAACTTTCTATTTGATTCGATAGAACATAATTTGTACAGAAAAAGAATGACATTCTCCTGGAGGCCATTAAAAAACCCGAAAAGATTTCTTTAATCCCCTGGAGAGGAATTTCATAAAAAAAAGAATATACAAAGAACGAAACGCAAGAAAATAACTAACCTAAAAATTTTTAAAAAATTATAGTGTCAAAAATATAAATACGAAAAAATTAAACTTTATTATCTATCTCATTTAACTCTCAAGTTATGAGTTCCCTTTTGTCTTAAACATAAATGTAACCCCTCTCCCCCCAAAAAAAAAAAAAGTAAAAGTGAGGAAAACTAATTTCCATTTCCTCGTCTTTTCGACAGATTTCAGGACAACTTAAATGGTCGCAGTTCCCCGGAGAGAGGCCAAAGTCCAAGAGTTTCATACTCTATCAAAGTCGTCATTTCTCTTAACAATGTCACCCGCCTCCCCTGAGACTGTGAGGAAACTGGATGTGCAATCTACCGAGAGATAAGGGGAAGGAAGTGTAGTAAACTCTCTCCTTTCCCCCTCTGACATATGGCTATTTGTTGATCGATGTTTTAATGTTATCCAACTGTTGGATAGCACTCCTATTATTTGTTTGTCATAAATCTCAGAATATGATAAAAATATGTGTAAAGGAATACAGCAGCAGTCATACCTTTTTAAAATCATAGTATCATTCCAGTTTCCATAAAGGAATTAACTTCAACGCTTTGCTAGAAAGCCAAGGCAACAAAGGGTCTTACAATTTGATATTATGACAGAGTCCGTTCTTTCTTATTCTATACAGAGAGCCAATTCTGAATTGCACCATTCTCGGTGAAAACATTGCATCGCCTAAAACGATAAAACTGTCTGAAAAACAAGTATTAAAATTCAACCAGATCATCCTTAGAATCAGCATTCTTTAATATATCATTGCAGGTCAGTTACTGTACGGAAGCTCATAAGGCCCTGAAAAAACAAAGGCTTGAAGATTTACTGATAATCAAGTAAGGAATTAAGGTAAAACTTCGTAAAGGAAGAAAATACACGGGCATTAAGTTCCTTCTTTTTATAATACTTACTAAGATGATGATAAAATGTATACGATCAATAACGATACGTTTTCCTACCAACGGTAAGAGACTAAGACAAAATGATTAATTTAAGCTCAAAGACTAATATGAAATTTCATTCTGTTAGTAAAATTACATATTCATTGTCCTTTCCAGTGTTTCTAAACTTATAAAACCATAATGATCTTATTACAGGATAATCAATTTCTCATTACTACTCTTGAAATAAAGGCCTGATGACTATTTCAGTCAATGAAGAACGAAACTTATTGAACAATATGAGATTAAGCCATAATTATCTCACTTTTGCATTTCACTTAAGAGTTGTATTATCATAATTTCAAAACTAAAATCATGTCTAGTGAGAGAAACTGCAAGAGAAGGCCGATTCTGAATTGTAATCCTTCTCAAAGAACTCTGGTTAAGAAATTTCCATGGTGTTGAATAAATCTTTTGGGAACACTGCAGTAGTAACATTGCTATTCATGATACAGAGAGAGTGAGAGAGAGAGAGAGAGAGAGAGAGAGAGAGAGAGAGAGACGGTAGGGGAGGGTGTTACTTTACATAAGAATATTTCAGCCATGTCGAGGGACTCTTATGCTGCAGCTCAGGTTGGCATGGTAGCAATTAGCATCAAATAAGACAAAAATTACTAATATTGAAAAATAATTGCATTTATCGAAAGAAATGCAGACTGCGAAAATTTTTGCTCAGGGAATGAGCTTCAAGCAACGAAACTGCCAACGGTTCACTATTAAACTAGTATTGAGACACCAGCAAAATTGCAGGGAGGGCAAAGGAGAACCATTTTGGATGTTAAGTTTTTTCTCAGTCCTTCCTTTGGGCCATTTGCTCTTTGTGATCATTTTTAAGACTTCTCTGCTAATAGATAATGACCTAAGCTTGATCATTCAAAATCATAGATTTCAAGTATATCCAAATGAAGGTAATATTGTTATTAGTAACAAGCAATATTTCCACTACATCCCCAGTCCTTTATGAATCATTGATTTTATTCCCCTCACTCCTTTCTGGTTTTTTTTCAGCATATTAATAGCATTTAATTTAAAATTATCTGTTACAACCAAAAATACAGCTAACTTTAAAATATTAAACATTAACATTGTTTATCCAGATGGTAAAGCAGATTTTACTCTTGTTTAATAAGTCTCTACAACTGAATTTTTGTTTTGTATTTATTTTCAAAACAGCATAATTAGTGTCAGAAACAAAGGATGACACTTGAGCCTGAACTTGTATTTGAAATGTTAATCCAGCGATAAAGATGGCCCAGCGTTCACTGCCAACGGTTGCCCACGCTGTTATAATCAAAATAAAGAAAGAGGAGTAAAATGTGAAAATATTCATTCAGATACATGAATATTTTAAATTTGAAATACCAGAATAATTTCCTTTGAGAGACAAAGAGCTTAAGTCACTCAGTAAAATGTTCTTGAGATAACGATACTTTTATGTTCTTTAATGATATCGGTAATAACTGGTGTTACTAAAACGACAACGATTTTCATTAAAAAAAGTCAGCGGCGGAAGGAAACAGGAAAGGAAAATGTTACTTAATTTTTTTCATAGTGATAAAAACAAAGAAACATTCTAATTCAGAAAATATCAGTGTAAAAAGTTAGCCATGAAGACAAATGCTAACGGGCGGTTAATTAAAGATTTTACTTCCAGTAATGAGAGAATAATTTGCAGTATCAAAAACATTAAATACAACATATAAATTTACGAAGCTTTTAAACATTTTCCATATAAGTTACTGAAATAATATAAAATTATCTTAATCAAGATACCGTATATATATAGCCTATTCATCTTCCTAATTATAAATCAAAAATGTTTTGTTCAAATGGAAAACGGTAGTTGTATTACGGCAAATAGTTCATCTCATTCGTGGCCCAGGCCAAGAAGAAATTTCAGAGACAAGATGAGACTGATATTACACTTGAGGGACATAACGGTTTGAAATGAAATTCATAAATCCAAAGAATGTTGGTTTAGGAATATCAATAGCCCAACTTTCCTTTGTTGTCCCACACTGCAGTATCAGTAAATGATCAGTCTCTGATTTAAGCCAGTAATTGTTCATCGAAAATAAGGAGACAGGGAAAACAAGATAACATGAGTGGCATTGGGTTCAGAAGACTTTAAACCAGTGGTTCTTAACCCTGGGTCAGACTCAAAGTTGGTTCACCAAACCATTTAAGTGGTTAAAATTATAACTATAAACTTATTTTTCCCCAATGACACTTATTAATTATTATTAATATTATTATTGAGAAAACGACAGCTGGTAAAAGTTTACAAAGAAAAGAAACTCTTGGATGCGATTTGAAAATAAAGCACTCCTTTTTAAAAACTTTCTTGTAAAAAGGGCTGCAAATTTTCATTCTAATCACAAAATCATCAAACATACCAAGTTGCAGACCTGAAGCAGGGTACCTAAGGTATTTTTATTTAATCAAAGTTTCACCCAGATTCCAGTTTTGGTGCCAAAACAAGCAGTTCCAAGGTTTCATAACATTAAGCCTACTACATGGGCCGTGGCTAGAATAATAAATTATACGCTGTACAGTGTTAAATGAAATATGTCATTATAAATTTAATTTTATATCATGATACAAATTTTTTTATTCATTTATCTATTTAATAAATTGTTTTGTTTAAGCATGGTTCATTTTTATGCAAATGTTCTACTTGTATCCATAAGTCTCTGAATCTAATTTTTGGAACAAAGTTTTCATAAGCATAATTATAACATTACGGAAAATTTTTGAGGGCATGGGTATTATGGTTATTATTATGGATTAAGATTTTATTATTACTATTATTATTTCAGTTAAAACCACTGTTCTAAACAGGAATAAAAGAAAGCCATTGTTTTCGAACAATATGTTTTCAAAGAATTTGGTTTCAACAGTCAGCACAACAAACCACACTGCAATAATTGATCATGACCTGCAGTCACTCATAAAGAGATGGGGAAAATCGCCCTGCTCCGCATAGAATTCGACGATGAAACAATTAACAGAAAATTGTTTTGCTGACTTGTCTCCATTGACCTCTAAACAGACTGAAAGAATGAAAGAAAATGAGGTTACAACAACAAGGTAATCAATGATCCAGCAAACATTCCGCAGGAAACTTATAATTATGCATGACCTTAAACTCATAAATTGTTTTGCCGATTCGTAATGACCTTTCACGGTGGCGATTTCTAGCTAATGAGGTTAGAAAACAAGGTAATGGAATGTGTATCATCTGCAAATGAACTTCTGTTATAATTACGCATTTCTAGGATTTGAGCCATCACAAACAGAATGGCATTCTCCTAACTGGAGGAAATTACATTATATATTATATATATCCAAATGAATCGGGCTCTTAATATAAAGATTTATATATATATGTAATATCAGAAACCTTATATTTCATATTATATTGTATGTAATATATATATATTTTTTCTTTTACCACTTTCCATCTACACACATAACGGGTATATAAATATTTCAATATACAACACCCCTACCACTTTATCAGAGAAGCAGTACTTTGGAGCATTAGGGAAAAAATTTCTATCTGACTGATCTCAAAATGATATTTAATTGCGAATAAATTATCCTAAGGACACGTAGTTGTTATTTACCTTTTGTTTGTTTTATTTTATGAGCATAATAAAATAATAATAGTAAACACTGGGCTCACAAAAAAACAAATTTGCTCAGAGACCGTCCATTGCGTGAAACATTTTTTTTTTTGCTGTGTGCATGAATAAAAAAAAATGGCAAACCTCATTTTTTTGTGTAACCTTTTGATACTTTGAAAAAAATAATCCTCTAATGGTATTTTTATTAAAATAAAATATTAATAAAAGAAATACCATTAGAAAAGACATTCAAATTTACATATCTCTCACACATACGCGCGCACACAGACAGGCGATATCATGATATGCCCACTTTTACATTTATATCCTCGGGATATATGTGTGATGATTCTCAAATTCAGTTTGTTCCACAACCGAAAGCCTACGATAGGGAAAACAAGTGATAAAGAGGTGATGGATGACATTAGGGCTCAGAACTGATTTCACTGAGCAGTGGTTCCATTCCAGACTCATTATGTAATGCATTCAAGACGCAAAATGTCAAGTGACTATACGCATGCTCTACTGGTATGTTGTGGATCAATGTACATTAACGTTAAATTGAACATTGTTTAAACTCCCAGCTGGTGTCCTGTTTTAGTTTTCTGTGGAAGAAAACTATTGAGATGGCTATTTGTCTGTCCGCCCTCAGATCTTAAAAACTACCGAGGCTAGAGGGCTGCAAATTGGTCTGTTGATCATCCACCCTCCAATCATCAAACATACCAAATTGCAGACCTCTAGCATCAGTAGTTTGTATTTTATTTAAAGTTAAAGTTAGTCACGATCGTGCGTCTAGCACCGCTATAGGTGCCAACAACACAGGCCACCACCGGGTCGTGGCTGAGAGTTTCATGACCGCGGCTGAGAGTTTCATGGGCCGTGGCTGAGAGTTTCATACAGCATTATACGCTGTACAGAAAACTCGATTGTGCCGAAGAAACTTCGGCGCATTTTTTACTTGTCATTTTTTTATTGGTTTTATCTATCTAGTCGTTGTTTGTGTGAATTTACGGGATATTTCGTAAGCAATTTTTCGCATGTCCACACTCTGGAGTTTTCTTATCTGTTTTATATGTTTTCATATTTGTAATATTTTATCTAATAGCCTGAAAAACCTGTTCAGTCTCATTTCACAGAAAATTCAGTAGCCTTTAGTATGGTTAAAATTTATGTAAAATCGATCAAAGAATGAGATTTATGAAAGCACTATGTTCAGCCTGTAAATATATTTCGCCGTCTGAATGAGTATTCTTTACGTTTGAGCAAAACCTAATGAGATTTTTTTTAATTCACATATTCTCTAGTTTGTAATTTGACGCTTAACTCCAAGCAGTTTTTAAATCAGCTCAATTTACTGACGCTCAACAGTTTTATGTAAAAGAAAACTATTGTGCTGGATTTGTATGTTTTAAATCTGTTCCATTTACTCAGTGTCAATAATCAAAACACCAAAAATATCGAGTTTTTATTATATCGGAAAATCCTTGCAGCTAACCACGTGGTTTTCGTTTATTAGACCATTAAATTATCGTTGATACTTTCTTTTAAGAAAAGATTTTTTTTGATATTTCAGCAAACTTTTGTTGATTATACCAAAAAGAAGATGTTTCTAGCACCAAGAAGAAAAAATGGATATGATATATACAGTGAGGAGATTTCAGTTTGTTTGTTTTTTTTTTTTTTTTTTTTTGAACAGCTGTAAGCTCTTGTGAAATAGATCATTTTCGAGGATGTAGCAAAGTTTTAATTTAATGTGTCAAGATGAATAATTCTTGATTTAATTAATACATTTTCCACCTATAGGATAAATAAAATTTGTGTGTGTCTTAGTTTGTTTTTCATCAATTTAATGGCACCATTATCAATCAATAATTGCAGTAACGCAGAGATGAGTCTTAATCTGTTAACGAACTGAAATAAACATTAACTGACAAATAGGAACAGAGACTGCGCAAATGGGAAGGGTCGAAGTGATAAAAAAAAAGAACAAACGCAAATATAATCTGATTAAACTAAGCGTTGCCTGATCGCATTCATCACTTTTATTAGAACTTATGATATCAATACACGTTCATATATTGCTTCGACCAAAGAAAAACAAATAATCGGCCTACTTCCAACCTACCATTTCGCTCTGCATATGCAAATGGCGACCTAGTCTCTAATAACCCCTGCCACCACACAAGCACCCCACCCGATTACTACCGCCCCAACACGCCCGGTAAGAGAGACAATCTGGGTTGATTGCTGTTACCGAGCTCAAAGGATCGGCGATAACTGGGACGTGGGCAGTCGAGCTCTGTGCGGCAAGGGGATTTATTCTTGGCACATCCTATAATAGGCCTCTCCGATGACACCTTTTATGATTTCTGCTGAAGGGAGAAGAAAGAGGATTTAGAAGAATTGAACTGAATTAAATTGAATATAGAATTTAGGCCAAAGGCCAAGCACTGGGACCAATGAAGTCATTCAGCGCTGAAACGGAAATTGACATTAAAAGGTTTGAAAGATGTAACAGGAGGAAAACCTCGCAGTTGCGCTATGAATCAATTGTTAGGAGAGGGTGAAAGTAAGGTGGAAGAAAGAAAATATGAAAGAGGTACAGTAAAATAAACGAAAGGGGTCGCAACTAGGGGCCGAAGTCACGCTGCAAAGAACCGTAAGTAATTCCTACAGTGCACCGCACTAGGTGCACTGACGGCAATACTTTCCTACGGGGAGGAAGCTACTGACTGATCCTCATGATAGTCAGAGCTTTGAGAATGCGAGTGAGCGGTGATCTGTGGCACTATCTGTGATTTTTGTGGCATATTTGAGGTTCTACTTGGTTAGAATAACATTATGAATTCCTCGTGAAGTATTTTTAATGAAACCTTCTTCTTCGTGGAATGATATTTTTTTTTTAATTACATTGGGGTCATGCCATTGTAATTGCTGAGTCATCAGAGACAGTGCATGAAAATCAGTAGACCACACATCTTTTTTCCTGTCATTGTGGATAGGTGAGACAGTGATGTTATACTTCGACTGTTCTGGCAGTTTTAATAAATTACAAGCTTAAAAGTTCGGTCCAGGTTTGGAAAGTCGGCTTTGTCTAGTGAAAATGTCTTCTAGGGCTTGTTTCTCTTGAAAATTCTTATCACTTATGTATTACAATCAATAACAGAGCATAACTGGTAGCGTCAAATCTCCTTGGTTCGTTTATTAATGTCTTTATTGGAATAATTATTATCACTAAGAATTTTGGTACCCTGGATAAGTTAATTACGGGCAGTGTGCCATGGGAGAGCAATAGTCTACAGTCCTGTGATCATATGTACAAAGGGAGGTGCACTTAATTAAAGCAATGATGGTAATCTTTGTTAGATTTTTGTTACCAGGCCAGTGCTACATTGTGTTACTAGGACACTGAAGAGGAGAAATTACAATCCAGCTCTAAATTCAATGTGCAACGGAGGATGCTGAATTCCCCGAATGTCTGCCAATGTTGACTGATTTCACTATAATCAAGGTGGATGGGAAAGAGAATACCAATCAACTCCAATAGACATCCAAACAATGCAGCTTCCTCCATCACATCAGCGAGTTCAGTTACAAATGGAAATACCCTTCCTCAACGTCCTATTCATGCAGACTGACACTACCGTGGATGCAGAAATCTGCATTATTTTTACCACTTTACACTTTACTTGAAAACGAGTACAAAAGGTTGGATTTGGAGGTTCATGGTTGACCTGAGAAAAATGAGAACCAGCACATATTGCAAACGGTATGAAACCTGACAAAACTGCCGTTGCCTAACCGTTTTTAACTTTGAATGGCAGATTAAGAAGTTATCATTCTTCTGATTCTCCCTAAGCTTTTGTTTACACAGATTTCTAGCCTCCGGGGTTCCAATACTAAACAGATGACTACAAGGCACCTAATTCACGGCTTAGTTCAACACAAGTCCCAAGCTAGTGTGGCTTGATCAGAAATTTGGGAAACCCATTTCTGTGATAAGGGGAAGGAGAAATAATAATAAAATAAAAAACTACACGCATCACCGCCACAGTCATGCTTACACTGCTGAGGTCTTATCAGCAGTGGGTCAAAACCCATGAAGTCAAGGGACTATTCACTTTTATGATGTATGAATACTCATATATCCTGGCTATGGAGCTCTTCCTTTCCATTAATTGCGTGAAACATTTATGCATTGCTTTCTATGTCTTCCTAGCCTCCTCTTTTCTAGCACATCCGACCATACCACCTGATAATACTCTGATCAAACCTTCACATACTTAACAGATCTACTACTCCCACGTACTTCACCTTTTTAACTTACTACTTCTTGCACTTCATATACTATGCAAGCTCTTCCTTTTAACGGTTTAAACATTATATCTCCAAGCATATTGAACAACACTTCATATCCAAAGAGGAGAGTTAGCTCAAGAGTTCCGTCATACCTTCCTACCTACCTTTCCACAGACACCCCCAAGTGTCTATCCGTTTTCATTAATTGTCCTTATAGTAAGAGGTATGAAGAAGTAAGTATACCTTGTATGTGTAGTAAGTTGGCTGTTTTAACATGAATTCACCGGCTAACATCATTAACATTTACTTAACTAAGATCTGATAAGGAAAGTATAATTCAAAATACGGATCTCGACCAAATTATAAAAATCCTCGGTCAACGAGTGGTCCTTGGTCTTTCATAAATGTTAGTTACAATTTGAGTTTCTGACAAGTACAAACAAAGCTTCTTTATTTCCACTAAGAGACGGCATTGGAGCTGGAGTGTCTGGTGCAGGAAGAGACATAAATTTTAAATTCTCTCTCTCTCTCGCTGTGTGTGTGTGTGTGTGTGTGTACCAAGAAATTAATTGAATCATGTGGAAATTTATCCTAGCAATTAACAAAGAACGAAAATCTTTTAATCACAACAGCTTTAATTATAATTAATCGTGTGAATGGCCTGAATTAACGATTAGATTCTTTTGATGATTAATAGCGGCAAAATAAATGTGTTGAATGATTCACAGTAGCCACAAATGGAAAAATATTTATTATTTTTGCATGAGTTATAATTATAATAAA
>NC_089748.1:60006113-60058613 GCF_040412425.1 Macrobrachium rosenbergii
ATCCATAATTGTGAGATATGTACATACGTGGGTCTCTAAGGCTCTTGTTTGTGTCATGATTTCGTATATTCATGATTTATCTTCTCATGATTCATTTGTTTTATTCATCCTAAAATTTACCGTTTTTAACATGAATGAAACTAATCTTTCCAGGTCATAAAATGATATTTCAATAGATCATATTTAATCCAGAAAATTAATGAAACGCACGCAAGTCTCTGATATAAATTTACACAGTGCTAACAATAATTTTAGATTATTTCTGAACATCCCGCGGGGAGTACCAGTATATCAAACTTGAGCAACGTTAAAGCTTATCATAACTAAAATTCCGGCCCACCATTATTAAATCAAGATTTTTAAACATGGGACCTTTCTCTCGGTGAGTGAGTATCAGGGAAAATGAATTCTAAGAGAACAAATCCGAGATGATTTTTTGGTGGACAAACTCACTTTGAAGTTGAAGTTGCCAGTGTACGATAAAAAAATTCAATGAAGTTGAGGTCTCATTGCCTTTGTGTTTGGAAAGTTAAATGGAGAAAGTTTGCGACGAAAATGACGTTTTGGAATGTGTTAGCTTGCAATGCCCAAGTATGTTCCAGGAGGATAAACTAATATCATTCTTCCTTGTTATTTCTTTTTTTTTTAGTTTAAACAACTGATTGTATTAAGGATTACTACAGTGACCGTCAAAATAGTTTTTCAGGATATTGCCGCGTAGCAAAACGCACTTTCTTCCTCTGAACTTACAGCAAAGACAAGGATGAGTTAAATGTCTTTGAGTTGAAGGGAGATGGTATTCAAATAAAGTAATGATAGAATGTCAAAGTATTTCTGAATTCCAGTATCGGTGGCTTTGCCAACTAATATTGATTATATAAAAAATTAGGAATTACAATGACCACGAAGGGTTATCAATGATCCTAATAATGATTAATGTTAAGACATAAATTCTTCTGGATGTTTAATTACAATAACAGTTTTCTTGGATATATATCTTATTTACTAAAGCACTTGATGCAGTTGTATATGTATGTATGTATATATATATATATATATATATATATATATATATATATATATATATATATATATATATATATATATATATATATATATATATATATATATATATATATATTATATATATATATATATTTTATATATATTTATATATATATATTTTTATTTTCAATTAAAATATTAACAGTTTTCTTGGATATGCTCAGAGCCGGAATTGCGTTTCTTTATGCTATTACTGTTTATTTGTAAATTCCTAGAAAAGATGAAGCTTTATAAGAGCTCTGATTATTAAGTAAACTGTCATGACCATGATATGTTAATTCCATAAACAGCGCAATCAGTGTGTTCATCCCTCTTAACTCATATAGGAAAATGACCAACGTTCCCCTATTCATTAACAGGGAAATGTTAAGCGTCAATCTTTCTTCCGCCATTCCTTCACATAGAATTCAGCTATTCTGCCAGATAATTGAAATTCTTTATTTACTTAATAACAGCATCACCGTCATCACTAAAAAGATAGCTTACACTGATCAATCATCAGAAACAGAGGCAACAACAAAATGTCAATTAATTTTAAGGGGAACGAGAAACCAATTAACGATCAAAGGTTTAGCTATTGACAGACGTTACCTGTCTGATCCCGGTGTTATATTACTACTAACTTTTTTCTTTCTTGCTCCTTATTAAAGGTTGTTGGGACGAAACCCGGTTGATAAATAATTCACACAATAGGGATAATTCACCGTAATAATTCATCAAACTTTTAAAGTTAATGAAATAATTCGCGCAAAGTCGATACTTTACAGCGATAATTCAAATTATCAATAGGGTAATCAATCTTATCTCCTTGGGTCGAAGAATTTATGACTTTAATAAAAAAAAAACAGAAATGCGGACGAGATAAAGCGAAGTCGATGTACCAAAGAATATCTATGACTCCGCAACATTACTGAAATCATGATAAGCGGACCCGACGAAACTATTTGCAGAATAACTCTAAAGCAAGAAATGACACATTCGCCTGACGGCTCCCACAGCCACACCAGGTAGTAGGACTACATGTCATAGTTGCATTAAAAAGATCGACCATCCAACAGCCACACCAGCTAGTAGGACTACATGTCATAGTTGAATTAAAAAGATCGACCATCCCACAGCCACACCAGCTAGTACATGTCATAGTTGCATTAAAAGATCGACCATCCCACAGCCACACCAGCACGTGACCATTCAGTAGGACTACATGTCATTTTGCATTAAAAGATCGACCATCCAACAGCCACACCAGCTAGTGTCATTAAAAAGATCGATTGCATTAAAAAGATCGACCATCCAGCTAGTAGGACTACATGTCATAGTTGCATTAAAAGATCGACCATCCCACATCAGCCAATAGCGTTAAAAGATCGCCACACCAGCATGCCATAGTTGCATTAAAAGGACCATCCAACAGCCACACTGCATTAAAAAGCCATCCCACAGCATGCAGCTAGTAGGACTACATAATAGTTGCATTAAAAAGATCGACCATCCCACAGCCACACCAGCTAGTAGGACTACATGTCATAGTTGCATTAAAAAGATCGACCATCCAACAGCCACACCAGCTAGTAGGACTACATGCCATAGTTGCGTTAAAAAGATCGACCATCCAACAGCCACACCAGCTAGTAGGACTACATACCATAGTTGCATTAAAAAGATCGACCATCCAACAGCCACACCAGCTAGTAGGACTACATGCCATCCAACAGCCACACCAGTTGCGTTTAAAAAGATCGACCATCCCACAGCCACACCAGCATAGTTGCATTAAAAGATCGACCATCCCACAGCCAACCAGCTTGGTAGGACCCTAGGACTACATGTCATAGTACATGCATTGCAAAAAAGATCGACCATCCAACAGCCACACCAGCTAGTAGGACTACATACCATAGTTGGTAAAAAGATCTACATTAGTTGCATTAAAAGATCGACCATCCAACAGCCACACCAGCAGACCACACCAGATTTAAAAGATCGACCAGTAGGACCACATGACTCATACCATAGTTGCATTAAAAGATCGACCATCCCACAGCCACACCAGCTAGTAGGACTACATACCATAGTTGCATTAAAAGATCGACCATCCCCACACCAGCCACAGTTGCATTAAAAAGATCGACCATCCCACAGCCACACCAGCTAGTAGGACTACATGTCATAGTTGCATTAAAAAGATCGACCATCCCACAGCCACACCAGCTAGTAGGACTACATGCCATAGTTGCATTAAAAAGATCGACCATCCCACAGCCACACCAGCTAGTAGGACTACATACCATAGTTATTAAAAGACGACCATCCCAGCCACACCAGCTAGTAGGCATGCCATAGTTGCATTTAAAAGATCGACCATCCCACAGCCACACCAGCTAGTAGGACTACATACCATAGTTGCATTAAAAAGATCGACCATCCCACAGCCACACCAGCCAGTAGGACTACATGCCATAGTTGCATTAAAAAGATCGACCATCCCACAGCCACACCAGCTAGCAGGACTACATGCCATAGTTGTACTAAAAAGATCGACCAATCACAATAAAAAAGCGTATCCAAAAAGAGTTATGAATCTTTAGACAGCCTCCCAGAAGATGTCGCGCAATTGAAACTTCAGAAGTTCAAGCAAAGATGCAATGCTTTACTACCCTAATACTATTCTTCTTGCATTTTGATACATTTTTTTCTGTTTATTAATTCAGTAATGTTTTTAATAAGTAGGATCTCTTCCTTTTTATTTCCCTTTACCTCCTCTTCTTCCTAATGAACACCATATTCTCTGGAAGCTTCAATTTCAAGTCAATGTCCCCTGTGGCCTTATTCCATATGATTAAGTCTCATCTTCCGAATAAGAATAATATAATAATAAAATAACAGTGTAAATGCTGCTGTAATTCTAGACTTATTATCACCATCAATTCAGATGCAGTGCACTGGACACCGAGAAGTATTCAAAAATGTATTCCCTGATGTGGGTTGCTGTGACAAATACCTGGATGAATCCAGGTAAAAAAAAAAAAATTCACAGAAAAAAAGTGACAGGAAAAAAGCAACAGGAAATCAGTCACACTGATTTTCCCTAGATAGTGACCCTCCAAGGGTTTTTAACATGGTATGGATGCGGCGTGTTTAGTACAAACCCGTTGAGGATTACCGTAAAAACATAAAAGATTGTAAATTAATGTGAATTTTTTCCCTGTGACTTTTTCCTAGCCAAAATTGAGACTTTTTTCTGTGCCTTTTTTTCCTGATACTTTATTACCGACCACTTCCTGGATTGCAGCCACTCTGAAACTGAACAGCGAGGGATAAAAGAGTAGGTCACGTTACCCTCGTATGTCCCTGCTGCCACATTTGTCGCTTGCATTCTGGCTGTTGAAACGGATACCTGCACAAAAATTCATGGATGAATTGCGCTAAAAACAACGATAGAAAAAATAGGCTGGAAGGGACAAGAACCGCTAAATTACCAAACATAAATATAAATTCCCACACCAAAATTCTCGCCTCCTAAGTTGCATGAGTTTCTGTCATACGCAGTTTGCTGCGGCCTCAGTAGGAGGGAAAATGTGTCAAAGGTGCCAGAAAAGCTGATTTTAAATACAAACATGGCCATAACACTTTTAACCGGGTTTGTGTGTGTGTGTGCGCGCGCGTGCGTGCGTGTACGCGCAGTGACTAATATATTCAAGATAAAATCAAGACTAAAAAGTCAATCAACATTTCCAGAAACCTGCAAGAGACTGTTCTGTTTCGTTACGTACTAATGGTATTACTTTGAAGATAAATCTTGAACGACTTCAAAATCCATTTGAGAAATCGACATGCACAGCATGGATAAAAGGAAGACGAAAAAAAAACGACATAACTTCTAAAAGCTGTTATAACGAATAAATTTAAAGGAAAACGACTGGAAATTCCTGATGCAGAAAGTCACCTGGCCAACCCTACTTCCCTCATAATCACTGGCAATAAAGGCCTGATAATATCGTTACCACGAGAGAGAGAGAGAGAGAGAGAGAGAGAGAGAGAGAGAGAGAGAGAGAGAGAGAGAGAGAGAGAGAGAATGTCAACAACAAATATAGTAGAAAATGGGCACCATTTGTTATGGTCGCGGGTATTATTGGCCTGTTGCCTCCGCTCTTGCAGTCGTTTCGTCTCTCCCAAGACAAATTAAGAAAATTAACTTTCTCTCTCTCTCTCTCTCTGTCGGTTGGTGTAGTAATGAAAACGTGCTCTGGATTTTGCATCATCTGCAAAATAATGACAGCTTTAATACTTATCTGTTGGTTGCATTTGTGTCGCTTTTGGTCTAATTTTTTTTTTTTTTTACTTCAGAATATGTTCATCTCGAGAAATGTAACAGTTGTGTAACTAATAAAATCCTTACTGATTATTAAAATGTAACATTATATGCACTTCGTAATAATGATTTTATTGCATTATCAGCTATTTATGGAGTCTATTTTGTATTGTTAGTATTTTCTTATCTGAGTGACTTCTTTACGTAGATGTAAATGATGATTTATTAACCACATTGTGAAAATTAACAAAGTGTATGTATATATTATAAAAATATATTTTATAAATGAAAACTATGTTCAAAACTATTTACATTTTTTCATTAAAAAAACTGCTTTAAGGAAAAAAAAATTATTTCGTCATGTCAATTGTATTCTTTTTAAAGAAATCAAGTTTCTTAAACTTGATTAAGTTATATTAAGTTACTGCTTGTATTCATTTCCCATGACACCGCACTCCATTTTCTTAAGTCCCATTTCTGTGAATCAAGGCACCACAGAATTCATACCCAAGTCCTGTGATAAAATTTATTCAGCATTAACATTATGTCGTCAGTGCTTTCACGAGTAACTGGACTGAAGTTTTTTACTACAATTAAACACACGATAGATGATGGCATAATCTTAGAGAGCAAGAACATTTTTTTATATGTATATATGAAGAAGCATCTGCAAAAGTTGTTCGAAATATAAACCGCCAGTCGGGACATGCACAAATTGCAAATCACTTACAAACAAGCGGTTGACATTTAATGAGTGGTTTTGTATCACGTTTAGACTTCGAGCAAACTTTCTGTTAAGATGGGTAGGCTACCATGTGTTTTGATAAAGGGGGCTGATAAGTGTGGAAACTTCCAGGACACTGAAATCATTTCCAGGTAGATAAAAACAAAACTTTCGATTAGTTGTCTAGGGTGAGACGTAGGCTCATTTGATTACAGCCTAACTCAGTTTCAAACCAAGCTATTAAACCACACGTTCTTCACTTGCTCCCATTAGTATCGAAAGGAAAAAATTTTGGGATTCATATGGTGTTATTCGATGACAAACTACTTGGGAAACAGTTAAACAAAGAATGAGGTGCATTACACATCAGAATTTAAGACTTTAAGAAACCAGTCAAGATGTAATGCAGAGGAAACACGAGGTAGCGTGACACAACAGCTGTATAGGTGGCAAGCCCTTTGTTGGCCGAACCGGTTGAGCTTCAGACTGTCATTCGATGGGCCAGAGTTCAATTAGCGGCCGGATGATGAAGAGTTAGAGGAATTTATTTCTGGTGATAGAAATTCAAATTTCTCGCTATAATGTTTCGGATTCCACATTAAGTTTGTAGGTTTTTGCTATAAAAACCAATTGGTTCTTAACCAGTAAAATAAGTCTGCATCCTTCGGCCATTTTCAAGAGCTGTTAACCAATCCAGTGGTCAATAAAACTCTGTAACTTTTTTGTATAGGTGGCAGTGGCTGAATTTGATACGGTTGAATTGTTTCCGTTGTCGTCCTACTTTTACTGTCTATCTAACCTGGAGTTCTAACACTGCGGTCAGCGCCTTAGTCAAAATGCAGTGAGAGCAGAAATACGACCTTTTTAATGTGACGGATGGTAGCGACGAAAATCAATGACAAAGATATTTTTTTCTGTTGCTAAACAAATACTTGAATACTTTGCATAAAAAAACCCAAATAGCCAAGGGATTTGAAGGATTAAGTATTCACAAAATATTTGTAGCAAATTGGTCATTATCAAATATACCAAGAGAAACGAGCTAAGAGGTTGAATCAAAAAAAGTCACAGGCAAAGAATTCACAGAAAAAGTCACAGGAAAAAAGTAAAAAAAGTCACATTAATATTTCCTAGATAGTGGCCCCCCCAAAGGGTTTTAACCCGGTATGTATACACCTTTGCGGCATGTTTAGTACACGCCCTTTGGCGATTACCGTGAAAACATAACAAAAGGCTTTAAATTAATGTGACTTTTTCCTAGCCAAATTTGTGACCTTTTTTCCTGTTATTTTATAACCGGCCACCAAGAGGGAATGGGTTTGTTGGCGGTTCAGTTCTCGATTTATACTCTGTCATCAACATTTATCTAGATCGCAACACAGGTCATATTTCTATCAAATGTCAATCAAGGGTAGCCCTACAGGTGACTTAGATTAAAGGCAATTATTAATTTACTAGGGAGTTTGGTGATACTCTAAGAATAGTACATTGCAAACGACTTCATTATTTCAGTCTTGCCTAACTGGTTCCCCCGTAACCATTGCCAGACTGTCCGGTTCAGTAATATGAGCCAAGCAAAACGCGTTTCGTCGACATGCTTGGTGTGAAAATCCCTCAATCCAATATTTTCTAGTTTATTAATAACGAGGTTACAAAACATTTTTCCTAAGTAAAAAAACTAGTTCCTTAATATTACGAACCAATGTAATACCTTCTCTCACTTTCAAGGAGAATATTAACGATTCTTTACGTAAAGGATCTGAGTGAGCATGCCACAGGAATGGTACCAAGCGATTACCTTCATCTTTTAAGCCTGAGCAGCTGGTTCTCCAGTGAATTCACAAAGGCAATCTCAAAAATGCCACGCTGTCTTTTAGTGACTAAAAGCCCTGTCCACAAGACCAGACTTGGGTCTTCAGACAAAAGCGAGAAATTTGTCAGTTGTCAGACGGAATTATATATAATGACTATTTACTGAAACATGCAGAGATCGTGAACATTGATATATTTATCATTGGAAAATAATTTTATCTAAAGGAATATTACTCTCATAATTTTCTACTTTAAATGTTTGCTAAAGTAACCATGCATGAGTTTAACATGTATTGTGTGTGTTTAATCGGTGCGTATGGTTTATATGAAATTATGTATTTTTCCTCGATCTTCAAGCAATATCTTGATTTAGATTTTTTTTTTTTCCTCACTGAAATGTTCTCTGTTGGCGCCCTAGAGTCTAAAGCGTTTCGCTTTACTATCACCACTTCTACTAATAATGGTAATGTAATGTAAGCCTGAAAAACTTAAACCAATTGGGGAGGATGTGAGGTTGGTTTTTTTAAGGTTTTCAGTTCTTCCTATTTATTAACAAACGAGGATACAGTTCGATTCTTAAGTACGAGACTTTCTACTTGCCATTTTCACGGTAAAAGTTATAATTTATATTATGAAAATGATCCCAAAAGGAATCCGAAGAGTTTTTGAACCAAAAAAGATAATGGCAACTAATGCGGTCTCTGCTAACTCTCAAGTGGATCCAAGGAGCTAAGAAGGAACAAAGTGCCAGTCATTTTCTGTTCTTAATACGCGTCATGCACCACAGACTTTGACTGGCCAGACACAGCCGTGTTGACAACTGAGCAAAGATTTTATTGCCAACAGCCTATCCCTGACAAAGAGTCCGGGCTCTGGGGCAACTAATGCCATTCAGCGCTGAAACGGAAACTGACAGTGAAAAGGTTTTAAAGGTGTAACAGGAGGAAAACTTCGCAGTTACACTATGAGTCAATTGTTAGGAGAGGGTGGAACAGTAAAACGAAAGAAAGAATATGAACGGCGGTACAGTAAAAGGAATGAAAGATGTTGCAGCTAGGGGACGAAGGGACGCTGCAAAGAACCTCAAGTAACGCCTACATTGCACCACATGAAGTGCACTGACAGCTCTACCCTCTACGAGGACGGGCTCTACACTTCAGTTTACAAGTTTCATGACACTGTATAAGGGTCATAGGAATTAAGACCTAAAACTATATCCATACCTAGGGCTATATCCATTCTATCCAAAATAGAAGTCTTGCATTGTAGGAAGAATACTAAATTTTTTCTGTTGGCATTAGAGTTCGTTGTCTTTAAATTAAGCAATCTTTACCCTGCACAAAATCTAGCTCCCAAGCGTAGGCATTAGCTATTTTTGCTTATGAAAGCCCAGTTGTACAAAGGGCAACGATGTAAAAGCCTTTACTGGAACAACGTTAAATGGCCCCTTGCGTTATCAGTCAAGTTTACCTACAAGCCTAACGCAAGAAAAACCAGCGGGTTTCTTGGATAATTTAATGTTTCCTACAAATTACGTAGTCCATTACGTGACGCAGCCTTACATGGATCATTGTCTATTGTTTATACCTTACAAGTTTATGGTTAAACCAAAGACAAGTATCTAAACACTCAACCCAGAGAATGCTTGCATAATCAAGAGAATAACCTACAACAAAGAATGTAAGACTTCTCTCAGTAAATTCTGACAATTTTACAGTAACCACTTCGGTATTCAAACCTTGGTGGAAGAATAAAGTACTGCTTATTTTAGATTGGGTGGTAAACACATAGCTTTACATCAGTATGCAAGGGGATGGTAGTTTTTTCGGGAAAGTTTTATTCTTTGAAGGAGTAAGAATTTTAGTGTACTTCAAAAGTTGACATTGGTAAACGTCACGTAACCAAATTTTAGGGTAAAACTTTCGAGGCTTCTATTTTCAAGGCCATACCCTCAGCTATAAATAAAATTAGAGTAATATACTGTATATATGACATTTTCATCCATCTATGGGCTAGACATTTTTGCAAGAATTATGCAATGAAGTTCACCTAACGAGATGGCACAAGAACCAACTCTAATACCACTTGAGTCTCTGGCATCATCCATCTCTATCCTTAGCCATTTCTTCAGATACCGTAATGTTAGGTTATAAAATCAAGGTTATAAAATCAAGGTTAAAAGTGAAAAAACGTCAGTATATATTACTCCTGTTCACATTAAGTACATTCAGATGTTTCACTAATCCGTCTCACAGGCGAAGCAAGAATCTGATGACAATTTTAGATTAGAAGCTGGAACTGCCAAATCTTCCTAGAATTCTTGTATAAATTCTATCGGGAACAATGTCGACCAATGCCCAAATTAAAATTGGCAAGGCTCTACAGGTTGTCGTGAACTGCCAGATCTTGCTATAATTCTTGTATAAATCACATCGGGAACAATGTTGACCGATGCCCAAATTAAAACTAGCAAGGCTCTGCAGGTTGTCTGGAACCGCCAATCTTGCTCGAATTTCTGCATAAATCATATCGGGAACATTGTTGACTGATGCCCATATTAGAACTGGCAAGGCTCGTTCAGGTTGTCTGTTGGGAATAGCAAGGGAATAGCAAAGATAAATTATGGATTAGTCCAAATGCAAAATTTTGTATTTGGGTCTACAAAAGCCCAATTTATCAAACTTAAAAGTCAAAGTTTACGTTCTTACTCTTGGGAATAATGATCCAGTTCAGACGCAGACCTTAAAATTATCTGGCAATACCGAGCTAAACCCCATTTTCTCAGATTAATATGCAACATCAAGCCTCTCCCTGTATCTTAAAAAATGAAGATTCCAAATTTCTCTAAACATTCCTTACATTCAATAAAACAATATAAGAAATATTACGAGGTTTCCCCATATACGTCCCAAGCAAAGAAATGTATTCAAGTTACGTCCAGTGTTTATGGTTAGCATATAGGTCGAAACAAAGCATTATGAAACCTTAAATTTCAAAGGAATTTTGAAGGTTGACGAAATGTTACCGACGAGCTTAAAAAATCCGTTGGCTACAAAGTTTTGACGATTAGAAAAGTTTAAATTTAACGTGATCCACGGATATTAATTCCCTGCAGTGAAAACGTGAAATTACGTGGCCCAGTGGCTATCTCAGGCCTTGGTAGCAGGAATGCTCCCTTGGGCCAAAGGGAAAAATTGTACCTGTGTTGTGTGTGTGAACGCGCGCGGGCGCGCGCAGAGAGAGAGAGAGAGAGAGAGAGAGAGAGAGAGAGAGAGAGAGAGAGAGAGAGAGAGAGACCCTCAAGTAAACTTGAATCATACGGCCTACACCTTACCGCTAGACCCCTCTACTTATAATGCATCTCTAAAACCTTCATTTCTCAAACACATCACCAGCCACGGCAAGATTAAAAGCAAAACCTACCTTCTATCAATACTGTGTAACAGTACCAGGTTTGAACCTTATGTATGGTAACTCAACATACATTGAAGTTATAGCATGAACGCCCCACTTTACAATGCTAAAATAGTGAAACCAATACTGAAATCACAACCAAAATTAGCTAATGCCAAAAAATGTCAAACCCAAACCCGCCCTAAAACACACTCCAAACCCGCCCTAAACACACTCCAAACCCGCCCTAAAACACACTCCAAACCCGCCCTAAAAACACTCCAAACCCGCCCTAAAACACACTCCAAACCCGCCCTAAAACACACTCCAAACCCGCCCTAAAACACACTCCAAACCCGCCCTAAAACACACTCCAAACCCGCCCTAAAACACACTCCAAACCCGCCCTAAAACACACTCCAAACCCGCCCTAAAACACACTCCCAAACCCGCCCAAAAACACAAACCCGCCCTAAAACACACTCCAAACCCGCCCTAAAACACACTCCAAACACGCCCTAAAACACACTCCAAACACGCCCTAAAACACACTCCAAACACGCCCTAAAACACACTCCAAACACGCCCTAAAACACACTCCAAACACGCCCTAAAACACACTCCAAACACGCCCTAAAACACACTCCAAACACGCCCTAAAACACACTCCAAACACGCCCTAAAACACACTCCAAAATTTGCGGCTCTGTATATGGTAGACATTGTCTACCATATACAGCACCTTGGGCCACCTTTGCCGGAGCAGCACCGGCCACCCTGACAAAGGTGGCCCCTTTCGATTTTTAGAAACACTGACAAATTTAAAAACTCACTTAACTTTAAAATGAATAGATTATATTGAATAGATCATTAAATAACTAAATACTTAAGAATATTTAATTAGAAAATTTACTCAACTCTGTCCTGCATTAAAAAACTATTCCAAAAAATCTTAAGAGGGCAAACGTTAACAAATACAAAACAATTGGCAGTCCAACCAAAACCAAAGTCAAGTTTACTTAAAATATGAAACTTCGGGTCTGTCTTACCTGTAGAAGGTATTAGCCTTTTTCTAACGTAAAACAAAAACACAGTCGTTTACACAGTCGTTCAAGCCAACTCCTATGCGGGATTTGAAGTTCGTGTACTCGAAGCTTCCGACTCTTACCTGAAATTGAGTCCTGTTTAAATTGCAACCAAGTCATTATATTAGGATTCATTAACACTAATTTTTACAAAGTTTGGGCATAGAGTTTTACTGCTTTTTCACGGGCAGTAATTTTAATAACTTATCATAACCAATTGATAATCATGAGCACGAATCCCGTAAAAATATTAAACTCCGCGATACCTGCATATAACAGTTATTCACATTGTTTGGGCATAGCGTTTTACTGCTTTTTCACGGGCAATAGTTTTAATAACTTATCATAACCCATTGATAATCATGAGCATGACTCACGTAAAAGTATTAAACTCTGCAATACCTGCATATAACAGTTATTCACATACAACGTGGTCAGAATCTTCCCAGGCACCATAAAAAAAATTAAAAACTAGTCACAAAAAACCCTTTGCTCCTCATTAAATTCTAAAACGTCACCCATAACTTATTCGGGAAACTATATTAAAGGACTTAAAACAAGAAACGATCGAATATAAAGGCAAACTATCAACAACCAGTTTCTTCACAGACAATCACCTACCGAACCAAAGTAATATGCAAAAACATCCCCAATTCAACTTAAACCTTGAACAAGCAAAACAACAACTAACACTAGGCTACCTTTAAGACTGAAGAAAGCAAACGCCTACGAAGGTCCAGGAATAATACTCAGCCAGTTACCCACTAAGCACTAAGGTCTCTAGAGGTCTGTCTCGGTCTCTAGAGGTCTGTCTCGGTCTCTAGAGGTCTATCTCACTCCCGCCAACACCACGCCGGTCCTGGTATATACTAAGATAGTTGCCACTTTCCAGTAACAAAGTCAGATTTCACATACCACCTTCGTATCCATGGACGCTGGAGCGCGCGTGAAGTGGGTAACTGCCCATTCCCCGTAGGATGGCAAGTTATAGTTTCCAAAGATGACTTCCCCTTTTCCGAGTTTCTCATGCTTTACGGTTCTGCTTTCATGATAATTGTCTGAATGGATCGTTTTACTACTCGGAATATCGGCTGTACACAATTTCGAAAATTTTGAGTAGTACATATTTCGCTGGTTCCCTTATAGATAAAAACTGATGACAATTGGTGAGAAAATTAGCTATCGTGAGAGATATGCAAGGTAGTTTGGTGGAATTAAACCCATATCAAAACGATTATATGCCGATACCCCGACAGTCCTTAAAATGATTTATGTATATATAGATGAGAAAATATGAAGCACTTTCTTAATATAAAGAGAATTCCGTCAGCTTCATCTGAAGAAAACAAATGAGCTTTTTTGCATAGTTTTACGAAGTCTAATTCGGATATTTTGACTAACTGAAATGAAACTTATATTTGAAGGAAACTGATGAAATGCTGCAAGTCTAATATGAACGAAAAATATTAAGCCGTTCTGCTATTCGTTTGTTTTAAAAGCAGGAGCCCACTGACGAGCAACCGAATACATCGACTTCATGAGTTTAATAAAAGCCTAATTCTGGTGATAATGCTAATGAAAAATAAACCACGACTTCTCATCTGGAATACGATGTCGTCAGTATATGAAAACATAATTTTCCAAATTATTATTGTGTAAGAAATTAAACCACAAGAATGTTAAAGAAACAGCATGGGGCATAATGGATGTCGGATGAAAGGAATAAGATCAAGAGGAGGCACAACGATGAGCCTAACAAATTGCACCCAAAAGAAACTCTCTCCAGTATATTTCTTGATTCATCGCCTTCATGTCATACGACCTATCTTAGCCAGGCTCTTTCGCTTCGTCCTCACCCAGGTTCCCTTGATCTTCCTTGTTCTTGTAATTATACAGCCATTAGATTAATTGCAAATAGATATAATGAAATCATTATTATCTACATGCAAAACGATTTTACTTTTGTTAAACTAACATAAAACATTTAAGGGTCATACGTATATGTCAAGATCATTGTTAAAGGTACGATCCTCTGACGTAAATCATTCTTACCAGTAATGACTTTCATCACAGTGCCTATCACGTTTCTAAAAAAAAAAAAAAAGTAGTTTCATGGGCCGTAAATTCTATAATGACGATGTATGTACATGACCTCGTTAATTGCAGTGGGCAGACCTCATGACAAAGTTGGCAACATAAATGACATCTCCGACAGAGTGCACCTTCCTTCTTTAAGTTTGCACTGAACTCACAGGAACCCATGATGTTTAAATATACAGCACCACGGGGAAGAAGTAAAAAATAAGCATAATCCCAACCAGTTACATCCATTCAGACCTCTACAAGGAGAATGCTAAAGCTAAAGACATATAAAGTTAAAACTGAAAACAGCAGGAAAGGGCAGGAGATTTCCTTGTCTTTTAAAATTCTTGCATCAGTAGGCAGGGGTCAGGTGTGCTTATATATACAATGAACCAGGAGAGTATAGATGCCCCTAACGTTCAAGACAAAAGATTAACGACGATATGCCCCACATCATTTCTCCTCAGAATGCAACAAACAGGTTTTTTTAGTTTTAATATGCAATAACACCAGTTTTGTTCGCAACCTTTATCGCTAAATTACTTCAAACCACTTTTCAGGCTCACCAAGTGAGACTTTCCAGAATTTTTGTTCCTTTAAAAGTACATGGACGATTTCCTTGTCTTTTACAGAAATTTGACCTCATTCAAACTGGATGGCATCAGTAGGATGGGGTTCATGACAAACAGTTTATCGACCGATACAATGAGGCTTTATATAAGACACGAATGAACCAGGAGAGTATAGATGTCCCTCCAAGCCACGGTTCAAGACAAAGATTAACGACGATATGCCGTAAAATGGGTACATCATTTGACATCTTGACCTTCAGAATGCAACAAACAAACATAAATAAACTAAATGAACACATTTTTTTTTTTTGTTTTAGTTTCAGTAATATGCAAATAATTTACGTGCTTTCCATCAGTTTTGTTTTTAATTTAGACGATTGGTGGGGAGACATTATGGAAAACTATTTACAAGCCCATTTTTTTATTAATTTTCAAATATATAATTTAGCTTATAGGACATTTTTGTTAAATTACAGTTTGGTAGTCAAACTATCAAAGGAAAACTATTTTGGGGAGAGGGAAAACTCGCCCTATTGCACCCATCAACAGAGTCCAAAAGCTACAAAAACTCCATTAGGAATAAAATAGTTAGAAACAAAAAGTCGGTAGAGGGGAAAGTAGAGAATCCTTTTACTATGGCGAAACTGGCAAATGTCCACATTATAATCAGACGTCGGCAGTTGCCAAACACTGTTGGGAAAATGATCCCTTGAATGCAGAACACCAACAAAACAAACTGGTTGTAGTAACCACCAGCCAACAACACGAAGTTGTTATCTGAACCACGTAGCCGAAGAGAAAAACCAAAGGCAACATGAGAAAGACCAAGGTCAAGAGAGGGTGGAGGTCAACAGGAAGAGCTAGGCGATTAATAAAGCACACAGATATAAATACAGCCGGACTATGCGTTTGCTCATTGTATGGATACTTGATAAATGACTGTTTGTCAGAAAGCTTGTAACTTTTTGAATAAAACTCCATTATATCCAGTTTAGGTCCTTTTATATATATGCACAGAACAATTGTGTATGTATATATATATATATATATATATATATATATATATATATATATATATATATATATATATATATATATATATATATATATATAATATTTAAATATTCTCTAGAAATTTCCCCCTTTCTATTTGTCTTCCTTTATATTATGCCTCCTTTCACCGCTCATAGGAAAGTTGAAATGTTATAAAGAACCTAAATTGTTTATTTTCTTACTGAACCAATGGAAAAAATCCTTGGCTAAAAGTAATTCCAAAAAGAATACAACGTATTTCGAGTCACTTTCCCTTTATAGCTGAAATACTCCGAGGGAAGAAAACAACCCAATTTCTGCCTGTCTTTTGGGACAAACTTGATGCGTCTTGATATTTTCGTTTCAATTCAAAAATAAAAATGACAGAACTCCTCGACAAACTTCTGGGGGCTCCGTGAAAATAGCTCCCTGTTGTTTATCAACACTGGAAAATCCAATAAACACCAAAGGCGTTGAATGAAATTTCCCGGAAGAACTTTCGGCAATAATAATATTAACTGGATCTCTTTTCACAAAAAGTCCTCAGCATTGAACGGCCAAATATTTCTTGAAAAAATAATGACCGACGTTTGTTAGCGCAGAACTCATCACCTCCGAGCAAATTTGAGCTTTAATGCCTACCAGAAATATTTGCATAAACAAACTGTAACAGTGTAAGAGTGGTGGCACTAATACCTTGTCAAAGTTCGGCAATTCCTGAAAGCAAAAGATTCTTAAGTCGGGCGCAGAGGGAAAGCAGGGTATAAAGACCCTTAGTGATGGAGCTTCCCCGTCAAAAGAAACTTGCAGGTTCTCAGGGATAATTACAGTAAATTACAATAAAGACTCTCTCTCCGATGGGAGAGAGTCTTTACCAGTTAAAACTGCTTAAAGAAATTAGTAAATAAGTATGGGTTAACGAGCAAAGGATGAAATTATACGTAACCGCACCATCTCAGCAAAGAAAATTATAAGCAATTGGTGTATGGCACTGACGATTGTCAGAAACTGATCAGCGCAGTATTACAGCGCAGGAAATGGATAACAAAAACTAACAGAGCTGAAAAACGTTACACCGTGGCAACTTAGCTGAATATGGACGAAGATGTTTAGTGAAACGAAAGACATGCAGTAACCCCAAAGACTATCATGAAAGTCACAGCAAGATTTCTATTGAAGGTGTTCAATCATAACTCCCGTTGATACAAGGCAAGTAAACTCTTATTTTCAGATGATAAAGATCCCGTTACGCTGCAGACATCCCGATGGGGAAACAACATTCCAGAAATGGTAAACAAAGAACCTGAAATACCTGGCACTGATGCTATCAGAAGGTATAGAGGCTTTCCAAATAATATCAAATTTTCTGTCAGCATTACGGAGTCGAAGTATAGTCAAATATTCAGAATCGTAAATGTCAGTGTTGCATATGCAGCATGATTCCAGCATTGTGCACACAGAATGAGATTCCATAATTAATACTGACTTATTTTTTTCCGTAATTCAGCACCATCCCTCTTGGAGTAAGCCACATTGATACATCCTAAGTATCTGTTAAGGTGCCAATTCCTTTGTCATCTGTAAAGAAAGAGTATCTGCATCAAGAGTTTTGCATCTGTATCAACTACTCTATTGCCTTCAATACCAACAATAATTCCATTTCTAAAGACTAACAACAATACTGCTTCCCGCAAACTAATATGTGGAAATCCACGCGCGGTAACCATTGGCTTATTTAAAACAACCATTGGCTTAGCAGCAAAACACCATCAGTAACAGACTCTGCTGTCAATCAGTCCAGGCTACGAAGGTTTGTGAGCCTTATGGTTCAGCAAAAATCCTGTCCTGTCCTGTTGAACGCTTTCTATAAGCATAGCCTCCCAGAGTCCTGACCATTCAAGAACAAGTATGATAAAGTCCATTTTTACACAACTCCACAGATAAACGAAAAACGGAGGCCGGTCTAGATTGCAACTTGCAATGCGCAAAAAGGCAATTTTTAACTCAAGATTTTGTTACTGAATCATTGAACTTTATAGACTTCATCCGTGTTTATGGAAGGTTTTTAAAAAAGGCTGCCACTAGTTTGAGAAGAAAAGTGATGAGAAAGACGTATTTTTCAGAGGATCTTTTCGAAAAGAGCTTAGAAAAGTCACGGTGAAATCCTGTCTCCATCGTGTATGGGCAATCTCACTATATGGCTAGTGGTTCACAAAGATACGAACGCTTTCTATAAGCATTCTTGCTACAATCAAGGAAATTAAAGTCCATTTTTTTAAACGAAAACTTGCCGGTCTAGATTTATTGCAATGCGCAAAAGGAATTTTTTTTTAAATCACTTGTTTCAGAAGTTTCTTTAGAACGGTACCCTCACTATATGTCCTAACTACTTCAGACCCTCTTTGACTCTCTCTCTCTCTCTCTCTCTCTCTCAACGTACATCAAGCCATTAATTTTGTTATCGTGCTGGCACGAGCTCTTCTCGGCGCCCAGTAAGTGGCTGTCTAGAAAAATGACTTTTTTCGCTCGTTCTCAAAACTCTAATTTTGAATCCACTTCCCAAAGATAAATTCACTTATTTGCGAGGCTATTGCGAATGGTGGCCGAGAGAATAGAATTCCGTAAGCTAGATTTGCCAAAGCCTTTAAAGTCTCAGACCCGGAATCGTAGTTTAATCCTTTGCAGTACAAACGTATTTCAAGCGAACTTTTGTAGACTGAGATCGTTACAAAGACGCAGAAGAGGCTGCCTCTGTCTCAGGAGATTAAGAACAGAACTTTTCCGCAAGAGTAGAAACTCTCCTCCAAATGAATGTTTCGGTTTAACTGTTTTACCTGAGAGCGATATAGAAGACGGTGCAGTTGTACATATACATGGACATAAGTTGCTGACCCAACTGAGTTAAGGTCATTGATTAAAGACGATAAGACGTCTTTGCAAAAATATATGATTAATGACCCATTGACTTATTTAAGTAAATCACACACGCACATATATGTATACATATAAATATAGTACACATACATATGTGTATATAATATATATATATATATATATATATATATATATATATATATATATATATATATATATATATTGTGGTAGTCCAAGCTACGAAACCCATTATGCTTAATCCGTTCCATTACCACGAAGCTCTCCAAAATTTTCCCCAAATCCCGCGACCATGATGTTACGATCCCAAAGAAGTTCCATCTGGAGGCGAAAATTTAACCAACCGGATGAGAACAAATGGCAAACTCATCCTGGGTTGACCCTTGTGTTTAGCAAAACTTTTCCCACAAGATCGATGGTATATAACACTACTTGCTGAGAGAGAGAGAGAGAGAGAGAGAGAGAGAGAGAGAGAGAGAGAGAGAGAGAGAGAGAGAAAGTCATTGGATTTGTTAACATCAGTATCACTGTTATTGCTTGTTAAAGATAAGTGCTTTGTTATTAATAGTCATTGACTTCCGGTATATTCAGTTCTAACTTACTCATTCTGCGACAATATTTAATGCCTTCCGGCAAGTCACTCATTCTCATTGCAGCAATATAAGGATATATATAAAATTGAGTAATCAGCATTTCAGGACTATTAATTTTCGAGATATATTCAAGTACTGGCCAAATCTTCCACATATTTTCGTAAAACTAATTGTTTACTACTTATGATTCTTCATCCAGGCAGAAATATTCCATGAATCATGTAGGTGAAACAAGCATTTACCATAATAAACTTTGGCTAATATTGTCAGTGTTATTGTTTCTGTATTAATATACTGATTCCTACTATTATTTTTATTAGTATCATAATTGTTCCAGAGTCACCGTTATATTGTGCAAAATGATTATTGAAAAACTAAGTGATTTTGGTCCCTATATTTGGTAACTAAACTTGAATCGAATTCAGTTTATATTATTCAAGTCATAACATGCAGATTCAAATAATATATCAGCCAGGCATGAAATCACATAACTGTTAACCTGTTTCCCAATCTCACAGGATTATCGACAATGTACGAGTTCCTTCACTTAGCATGACTTGCAATTTGCAAATGAATATTGCTCACTGAAAGTCCAGCGTGCCTAGGGATAACCATTTTCAGTTGCACCGTACAAAGGTACCAATGGTACCGATAAAGAAAAAAAAAAACATAAAAGGAAGCTCCATTTACTATCCCTTTGAAGTCCTATACGGCTCAAATGCCATTTTCGTTATTTTTTTCACGATAGGTACTCTGAAAAATTGTATTTTTACAATACATTTAAAGGATATTTCTTGTTTTTGTTCAATTCAGATGCCGTTAGTGTCTTCAAAGGGCATTTCTGTTTTTTTTTCCCTTTTAGGGTGTTCTGAGTCGGTGGGGGGGGGGACTCGATTTACCGAAATGAATCAGGCGCATACTGAGATGATGTAGTTTTAATGAAATCTCGTTTTAACTTACACCTTGAATATACTGGTATTAGACCCTTTTGAGATAGTTATTACATTAAGCTAAATGCAGACGTCCCGGAGATGTGATTAGTACTCTTTTACCACAACGACTCCGTTAGAAATCTAATAAAAATACTGGTAAAGTGAATACTAGTTGTATAACATGCTCCATTTAACCACCTTGAATCATTATGGACTACCATACCTGATCACATTCATATAGAGAGCGCCAGCCGTTGCACACGACAAAATATCCTTGACGGTCACTTCTGTCCTTCATTGGGGAATAAAAATGAACTTATTCTGGGCAGGTCACGGAACGAGGAAGAGAAGGACTGTATTTAAAGGGAAAATCTAGAAAGAAATTAAAAGATTAAATAAAACTGAGCTTACTGTACAAACGAGAACTAAGATTAAAGGTGTAAATAACCATTTCATAAACAGCTGTCGAGGATTAACTCACAGAACAATGAAAATGCACAGGAAAATTTACTGTTACTCTATGAATATGAAATCACTTTCAAGCTCAGAGTTGTCTAATGCATAAATTATGAAAGCATTTTCATCGCTTATCGCTGATATTTTAATTTTAAGAGTATTTTGTCGGAATTTGCTAACTTTCCTTTTGATGAACACAGAACCTCAATGGGAGAACATTCTACATTATGCAAAACACGCTACGTATGCCTTAAGACATAAAACAACAAAGACGTGAAAGGTATGATTTTATGATTTTACAAAAAATTAGTTCCAGGCAAGCATTAAGATTATTTCCGCTTGAAAACAATGACAAAACCTTCATTTTCCAATATAAAACTTCCATAGCAACCAAAAATAATAGTGATTTTCTTCTGGATTATTTGCGCAAATGACTGGAACATCTAATGCTCTATCTGTTGTAGTTCGTTATCTCAGGATCCACATTTACTAAGGTTACATATGTTGATGACCTAATAACCGATGTTCTCCAACTTTAAGCTGTCCCATCAAATATACTGTATTACGTCCGCTATACACATTTCTTAAAAATGTTAGTTTATTTTGAACAACAGCGAGAACAACAACAGCAATAATAATAATAATAATAATAATAATAATAATAATAATAATAATAATAATAATAATAATTTCTCGAATAGGTCACTTATTTTCTCTAGTTGACTGATTACTTTCATCCTTCTGCAAACTCGAGCGCATGAAAGATAAGTGGGAATGCATTTTATATAACTAACTTTTAATATAAGAAGTTCAAACTGTCTAATTCGTGACTGCCATTATACAAACTACACAAATTCCTATTAATCTCTGTGCACTCGGCATGATTACGTTGCAATGAAAGATACTAAAAGAGATCAAATAAAACCATCTGGATCGTTTTAAAGAGAAGCTTTTTATCCGCTCAGTCATAATTGGACTGGAGGATACGTCATGAGAAAGATTTCCCTTTCGGAATCCGAATCGCATTACGATAATTTAGCGAACGCTTTTTCCACCCGCAGTGAAGGTCATGGAGCCTTAATCACTCAAAGCTGAGTGGACATAACGATTTTCCTCTTACTTTGAATTATTACCACGGCAGAGTATCTGTTTGATTGAAACGTATATTTAAATGGCCGAATATATGCAACAAAAATCGTCTTCACCTCTCGTCTAACAGTTTCTGTATGCATTTATGGAGAGAGAGAGAGAGAGAGAGAGAGAGAGAGAGAGAGAGAGAGAGAGAGAGAGAGAGAGACATAATCGAGCTTTACACCAAGTAGAGGGATTCCTTTTCATGCGCAAAAAATATAATTTTAATCTATTTTCTGGACGTAATATTTTTGGAATTATTGTGTCCCTGAATCGGACTAACCTTTTATGAGATATCCTTTATGTACAGTGCTGAAATAATCAGTCTTTCTCTCTATCCTGCAGCACACCTGAGCCTTTTTTGATGTTATTTACGGCAAAGCACTAATATTTGCATGTGCCTCTGTAGTGGTATTTTTTTAGGCAAAATATTTATTTACTTATTTCTGCTGTTTTATTTACTGATTCTTGTAGTTTCTAGAAGTCGAATGGAGAATTATACCGGCAATGAGAAACAAGTTTGTGAGAAACGATCAATTACTTTTTGGTTCAGCATAATCACTCATAAAACTTGAAATGTCTAAAGAACAAATCTGCATAAAATAAACAAATTTTAATATACATTAGAATCACTATTGAAGCAAAATAATTGCTTACGAAACATTCGCATTCAAATGTCGATGGAGTTTATTTACCAGAAGGCAAGTGCCTGTGTTATCACCATGAATTATCGGTATTTGAAAAATTACACCACACTAACATTGTAATCTAAGGCGACTGCAGCGACCATTTGCCTTTGTGAAACATTCAAATGGTGCAAAATAAGGAGGAACTTATTTCCTCTTATTGTTAAGAATACGCCAACCTACTGTTAAACGACCAATGTATTGAGTAGGATACAAGCGGCGTGGGGAAAGTGGAGAGATGTAGCTGGAGTTGTAGGTGATAAGATGCCAATCAAGCTAAAAGCCAAGATCTATAGCACAGTGATAAGACCAGTGTCAATGTATGGACCAGAAACATGGGCTCTAGGTCTTAAAGAGGAAGCTAAGCTTGAGAGAACAGAGGTGAGAATGCTGAGGTGGATTATGGGAATATCGCTACGTGAAAGATTGCAAAATGATAAAATAAGAAGAGCAGGCTTAGTAAAGATAACAGAGGTGATAAAGAGTCACGATTGAGATGGCATGGGCATGTGTTAAGGATGGATGACGAGGAGGGAGTGAAAGGGCTTGGTAAGAACCTGTTAGAAGAAGATCGAAAGGGAGACAGAGAATTAGATGGTGAGATAAAGTGAAGGAAGATATGGAGAGAAGAGGTTTGGTGCCTTTGACAGAAGGCTGAAGCGGAGAAAGACGCATCAGGCGATTACAGTCCGTTATAAAAGGTCCGATAGTCGTATTTGGTCTAAGCCGGCATTCCGAGGCAAGCGCCCCAAAAAAATGATAATGATTAATACCCCGTCCTCCATGGCTAAACGGCAAGTGTGAACCATTATAATACATTAACCCTAGGGTACGTGATGTTGGTATGATTTTTATTGGGTGTTTACTAGTAGGGAAAATTGTCTCTTAACTATGGTAATAGGGGTGGGAAAGGCTTGATTATTTATTCCGTCGGACTATCGGGCCTTCTGACTTTCGGACTATCGGATTTCGGATTATCGGGCCTTTGACTTTCGGACCTTCGGACTATCGGAGGTTGTTTCGGACAGTTATAGGGCGGTCACCCATCAGGCAACCAACCCCTTAACCGTGGGAACGAGGGGAAGTGTATTGATACTCTTCCAGGCTTCTGCGCGTCGCAAATAATTGTGCCTCAGCTCAAGGTTTTCATGGAGCATTGTTTTACTAATACACCCTGACGGATATTGGGAAAACGGGCGGAATAGACTTGAATGAAAATGCAAATATTAATCCCATGATGAAAACTGGTTATTTAACCCTGAGAATTTACGATAGGCACGAGTGGCTGTTTATTGTGTTCCTCGTCTTTCAGTTGCTCGTTACTTCTAAGGCCGGGTATTCACGATCAGGTTTACATGTCAGTTCATCGAATCTGGCGTTAAAACTTACGTGTAGACAACAGTTTGTGGGCAGAGTCAGTCCACTCACCAGAACTGATGAACTGATGGTATTACCTAAAGTTCTTCCGACCGACTGACAGGTGATTGCATGTGTGGACGGGTAAGCAACGACAGTTAGCCGCTGAATTTCGCCTGGGAAGGATCCGAGACGCTCGGACCCGAATATGAATAAACTATATATAGGCCTAATTCATTTCATTGTTAGACCCTGCGGCGCTACTTGAAAACCGTTGTGAGTGCAAATCATAATATAAAATTTTTTCTAAATATTTCCATTTGATACAGACTATATGGTATAGGCCTAGACCAGGAGACTTGTAACATCTTTTTATGAAAGGTATTACTAATGAAAGTACGCTTCATGATCCATTTTATAAATAACTGAGCAAGCCCCCAGTTCTAATTTAACCTTATTCATTAATATTTTATGAGAATTGACATCTCTCCTTAATAGGAAATATTCAGACCATACGTACTCTGTTATGCATTTTTGCTTCTTTCCTATTTTTAAGCGAATTGCCGCAGCAGCTAGGCTAAGCAGCTCCACCTCCTCGGCCAACGGAGTTTCCATCGCTGCTATTATAGGTGTGGCCACGACGAAGGCTACACGAGAACTGAGGGCGCAATGACTTTGAGCCTTGATATCCGACTGATTTCATCTGGACGCTCATCCATCGAACAGTCGTGGGTGAGCTGTCAGGAACCTGATCGTGAATACCGGGACTAAGAAGGGGACGAATTATGGCTTTATGAATATATATGATCTTATATATACGCTTCAGATGACTCCATGTCTATTAAAAATAAAAGTTGAGAAAAAATACAAATAATGTATTAAGCATAGATTGTGTTACCAGCAATATGAGAATGGTGTGACTCTGTCGTTATCCCTTCCACAACACGTAAACAAAACTGGATCATTCGTAGCGTTTTGACATATCGTCGTGTCTCAGACAGAATCATGCATCAAAATAATCACATTTTACGCTCTGTAGTCATATTATGTAGGTGTTAAATAGATTTAGTAAGATGATATAACGATGTTAACATTTGTAAATATTCATGACTGAAAAGGAATGATAAATGTGCTGAACAGAAATGGGAAAGATGGCATTGCTCTTAAATGCATAAATGGAAAGATGAAACGGAAAATAAGATTGGCGAATGACAGAAATGGGTTATAGGCAACGTAAATGGAAGCGAAATAAAAGATCAAATTGAAAACAGGCATGAGGAAGACACAAATGAAGCGTTAAGAGAATATTTTTTTCTGCATTTCGTTTGGGAACTTTTTTTTTTTTTTTGCTTAAGTGAACAACTAAGAGCATTATTTAACGATTCCCAAGAGAACAGTTATAGTGAAATGACAGTTATAGTGAATCGAGCTTGTTACAGCACACTACACTCCCTGGAACCCGGCGCTGCTGTCTCCCATACCCTCCCGATCCCCTACTACCTAACCCCCCCCCCCTTACCCTGGTCCGGACAAACGGGTTTTCAAGAGTAGGGTGGCTGTCTCCCATACCCTCTCGTTCCCCTAACTACCCCGCCCCCACCTGGGGCGGACAAAGCGGTTTTTAGGGGTTGGGTGGCTGTTATGTCTCCTCTACTGTCACCCGGGGGAGAACACACTAGATCCACTGGGGTTTTATTATTATAGATGAGTTTCCATATCTCTAAAACAAAAAATTTGGTCGAGTGGACTCAAGAGATGAGAAAACAATTATCAAAGTTTGCTCGATATCATATCTGAAAGGAGAGTTGTATGTTCCGAAAAAATGAATCTGGGTTGCTATTTTTCTAACAGTCCCTTAAAACGTCTAAAATAAAGATAGAAAATAAAATATTAAAGTCAACAAGATGCACCCAGACAAAAGGGATAGGAGCACCCTTCAACATTTTTACGGCGGATAGAACCCTCCCCTATTCACAGCTTCATTTGTAATTCAGGTCATAATGTGTGTGTATGTATGTATGTATGTATATATATATATATATATATATATATATATATATATATATATATATATATATATATATATATATATATATATATATATATATTTGCAGAATTAAAATCGCTCAACATTTGAATATATATATAAAATCAGAATTAAATCGCTCAACGCTATCTTCTGAAGCGTTTTCCATTTCTTTTACACTGGATTCAGTTCCTTTTGTTATGCATTCTTTTTTTCTCACAATACTCTGTCGCTCTCTGTAGTAATCCCAAACATCTCTTGCATGCCTTGGTGGCCAGGCGCGAGTTTTCTTTTTTCCATATACCTTTGAGGAGCATTTATTGAATCACATTTGAAGAATTACCATTGTTTCCTTGTTTTGATTGTATATATATATATATATATATATATATATATATATATATATATATATATATATATATATGTTATTCTTTTACAGTAATACTTTTTTAAAAGAAATTCTTCGTTGCTATAATTCACTGTTAATTTTCATTTTCTTATAAGTTCCCATTTTTTGGTAATATTTTTTTTGCAAAAAATATATGCCTATTAAATTGACCTTGTATTCAGTAAATGTAAACGTACGCCATCTGAAAAAGACATTGGGTCCTTTCGGTTGTTTAGACTTTTGAATTCTTTTGAGATTAAACACGTTCATTCAGTCCGTTTCTTTTTGTTAGTTTTTGTTTAATTTTGCCAATGGAAAAATACTCAGCTCTCTCTCTCTCTCTCTCTCTCTCTCTCTCTCTCTCTCTCTCTCTCTCTCTCTCTCTTTCTGCTTGGGAAAAGGCTTAATTGTACTCTCGCTTAATCTTAATGAATATGCGATTTTCACTTTGACATTACTAGACAAGAATTGATTTGAAAAATTCATTATACGTATTATATACTCACAAAATTGATGTCCGTAAAATCTCAACAGTATGAAAGACACAGACTGTATAGTCCGTTAGCTAAATGCTCTTTGGACGTTCGAACATGAATATGTTTTTATAGTAGCCTTCTCCCTTCAGTATGTTTTATCCCTTTTATATTTTGACAACGACAACTTAGTTCAATGTTTTAAATAGCTTTTTTTTAATCAAAATTAATAATTGATTTACTTTGCTTTAAAGACTTTACGTTATTTGAGTTTTGAAAGATTAAGTTTGATTTTTCAAGTAAAAAGTAAAAAGGTATTTCAAATGCATGAAAAGTTCATAGATGGGAAAACGTAAGAAATAATCTCTTCTCCAACAAAAGCAATGAGAGATATATCCATAATATAAAAATTTAAAATTTCCTCTTTAGAGACCTTTTGAGTTTTATTATTTTGTTTCAATTTCAAATATATAGATGGGAAAACGTAAGAGTATATATATATATATATATATATATATATATATATATATATATATATATATATATATATATATATATATATATATATATATTCAAAACTCAAAATGAGAATGTAAAACATATAACCAGTTTTCTGAATAGATTTTGGAATTAGAACTTGCCATATAAATGGAATTTTAGCACTTTTTAAAGATTCTAGTTCTGCCTGACGTGATAAGGTTGGTTTATTCTCTGGTGGCTGGGTTCTTTGGAAAGATATTTCATAATTTTCATATTCTGGTCAATAATTTTTGTTATCATACAGGATTTTCTTAAGTCGATATAAATGGCCACAAGAATGTCCAGAAAGAATGGGTGTATCCAGTTGCAACTTGCGCTAAGACACCTCTTTCACTATCATTTTCTACCATCTTTAGTTAGAATTTATTAAAAGGTTATTAGTGACTGGTTCCGAGTTTAACCAGTTCCACGCAGGCACAGGCTCTTCCTCATAGAGCAGGATGAAATCTAGTAAAAGATAAAAAATTTTAACTAACACTCGAAATATGCTGTGATAGCAAGAATTTCCGGATCCGTTCCTTGACCACGGCCTCAGTCCACGATGTTGTGAGTTATATTTTTGTTGAGTGGGACATAAGTTTCCTTGTAGACGTGTTGTAGTTTATAGATGATAGCCATGTGCAACGGATCGTCATATTCTTGAATTTGTGGACCTTCAGGGAAGAGCTCAGGTGGAGAAAGAAATGTGAGGGAAATTAGAGGCCGGGGGGCCTGTTGAGTGGATGGAATAAGATAGGAAAACGGCGAAAGTGAAGAGGATTATGTTCAGTCTGCATCCTTTCATCTTCACAATCATTTCCACACTTTTATGGTACCCCAAGAACCATAATGAAAGTGGCGTGGCGTAATTTGAACACCTGGTGGTTGTTCTTCCCAATATTTTTTTTTTTCAGTCTAAAAAAGAATAACGAAAACAAAGCAAAGCACATGATGAAATATATCTAGAAGCACGAAATGTTATCCGTCACTTTAGCAGTGCCTGTAAAGAAGGGACAATTTTCCTTTAACTCCAAAACTCTTTTGTAGGCATTTATATCCCCAGGGCTTATGTGTTAACAACTCTCTGGAGGCAGCGAACGAGTAACTAGATGATTCGTTGCATGTTAAGAAAAATAAATGATGATAAAACCTCCATTGTGGGCTCTGTTGTACTTTAAATGAAATATTACCTGCTCAGTAAGTTATCTCCAAGGTCATACTAATATTTTACCAACTTATGAATGTATCATCCAGCACAAAGACGATTAAAGCCTCAACAATTCCTTTCTCAGACATCGGCGAGGATTTGATGTTGATGTACTATAGATGGTCTATTCATTCTCATTAGGTAGTCATCCGAGTCTTTGTTTAGGAAAAAAAGAAGGGAGTAAAGAAGGTTTAGGAGATTTATAAAAAGATGGATAGGAGTAAATGGACAATCACATGATGAATTAGTAGAGCTAAGTAATTTCTTAAAATACACTATTTCATTGCCTTTTATTACGACTAACCATGGAAAAGTATCATTGTCTCAGACGTTAGATGTATGACAACACTAAGCGTTATTTTAATGTAAAATTAATTTATATAATAATGGATGGTATCAGTGGCACGATTACCGCTTATTAAAAAAGATGTCATGAAACATATCCGATAACTGCAAGCAAGACAGTTTGCAAACAAAAATACAACCAGAAACAACTAGTAAAGCATAACAAAGAATTTGCTAAACAAAAATACAAATGGTTGATTCAGAAGTTATCTGGTGTCACAAAAGTCTATCTCCATTAGTAACGTTTTAATAAAAGCGGATCAGATCAACCGCCGAAATCACACCAAAATTTCTTCGTTCTTAAAGAATGGAATCCATACTGTTGAAAAAGGTTAGTTGATATTATTAGTTTCTGATCTGCGTAACCTTCGTCCGAAGGCCTTTAGGGTGGAATGATGTAAGGAAAACAACACCGCGTTACCAGATGAAAGTTCATGAAAGGGAAACCAACAGCCATTGTTACTCTTGTTACAACATCCATTCTCCTTTCTTCGATATTGGATCAGGCGGCCATATTAACCTCAACAGCTCACTGGTATATCGACGTTGTGGAAAAGAGAGACGGAGAAATAATATCAAATGTATGAAGATTCCAGGGAATTATGCAGCGAACGAGGATTTTCATGTTATTACGTGAATTGTTAGAAGGAAGACATAAGAACTGCACAGTTTATCCTAAGAACTAATGAATAATGGGTCAAGCAAAATGATAATTTGTTTTAATGTTATGTAATTAAATTTACTTTTGCCTTCTGTCCATACCTAAAGATAAAAATCATTCTGTTACGACCAAAATAAAAATTTTCACATTCATATACGATGGAAAAAACCTAAATGAATTACAACTATGTTGTTTTAATCGGAAATGTCTGGGAAATATAATGTGATTTGTAAGAAACTATGCTAAGTTCAAGAGCATAATTCAAAGTAATCCAATGCGTAGACATTATGTTGATTTTGTGTAATGTTAAATGGGTTCCCCACTGCTTTTAGTTTATGCTCCTTGAATATATTCTAATGTTATCAAGTTAGAATATGATAAACATGTGTATCCCGCGGATTTGTTCTTCTTACTGGGGCATCCACCACTATAATACAGATATGAATAATATAAACAATTTGTTACAACTTCTTGGGGAACTTCACAAAACAATGTTAAAAACTGAAGGTTCCAGTAATACATATCGGCAGTCATTGGCGAACATAAGGCTTTGGCGCGTCATATTGACGGTTCCCGAACAGTAGGATGAGAGGTATTTGGCAGAACTGGCTTTTCTTCGACAGACCTTTGCCAAATGTATATATATATATATATATATATATATATATATATATATATATATATATATATATATATATATATATATATATATATATATATAAATTTAAAGGCGTTAACTTAAAAAAGATGACAACGAAAACTCATTTTATGACTCCGATTTCACAGAAGGGCATAGTAAGTATCATCGATATTTTGACTGAACGAATAGCATCTAAATAATTTCGTATTATGCCTCAGAGGTTGCCATCTAGACAATAGCCTCCTAAATATTGTTTTTAGTCAGAACTTTTATCAGATGTTTCCGGATAGACATTTTTATAAATTAATATAGTGGTTAAAACGTTAAAGCATTGCTGGTGTATTTACGCAGATACTTCGAAGGAACGTAAGTGGTCATCATAATAATGATATTATCATTATTATGATATCATAAAAATGAAATTTCGAATATTGCCGTTGAACAGAGCTGACAAAAGATGAAGTTCAAAGAACATAGAGGAAGGGGATTCGTCAACACCCACTGAAAAAGATAGAGATCCCCCATTCTCTCTCTCTCTCTCTTCTATATCCTTCCATTCCCTCCCTCAAATATTTCTTGCTTAGACCTGTTATTCAGTCATCATCATGAGTTATTTCTGTTTATCTTTCCCCACATCCCCTAGATCAATCCCCTAAAACTTTTCCATTCACAAGATCTGAAGGTATTCGACTCATTCTTCACATCGCTCAACCCTTCAACACATCAGTGAAGATGTTCAGGTCATTGAAAGTTCATTACTTCTGGATATTGACACCAGGAGGGAGTCCTTTGAGCAAATAAATAGCATCTCCCCTCACGCCTGACTGAATCGCTGCCGAAATGCGATTGGAAATGGTCTCACGCAGCTCTTTGTGAGATGCTGTCCGGGCTCACTGCTTGTTTAAACGAGTAATTTCCTCTCGAATATTTTTTTATGAATTTTTCCATCTCTTCCTACGTCGCTTTTTGAATTTTTTTTTTTTTTTGTGCAAGATATGGCATACCATAAACCTACACATCTTCACCAATCATTTGGTACAATTTTTTGGTTTATTTATGTACAGTTTGAACAATTAATTATTTTGTAATCTAGAGTCACATCCTACATCTTTCAAAGCGAATGGAATCCTGCCACTTCTTCAGGCGGGAATCGTTAACACTTAAGCAACTTGAGAGAATGCTTGAAATTCTCGTCAAATTAATGGAATGTTACGAAGGAACCTTCGTTTTTAATGTTTATGCGGCTACACTAAGAATACACGAGAACTGCATTTTTCTTCACAAATGGTTCTATATACAGTAGCATAGACAAGTTGTAATACTGCGCCGTAGAAAATAAATCAAGGGAGGTTCCAGCTTATTCTCTCTCTCTCTCTCTCTCTCTCTCTCTCTCTCTCTCTCTCTCTCTCTCTCTTCTTTAAGCGAAACAACCCACACACACTGACGAGACAGAACCGATCACCAGGAAATAATCTTTTGATGTCGACCGTTATTGGCCTTTTATCCTCCAACGACGGATCTCTTATGTGACCTAAATTGTGTTCAGCAAATGGACGGTGTGCAGGAGCGAAGGAAGCAGCAATATTGGGTGATGTTACGCATTGCTGTCATATCGGGGTTTACCTAAGTAATGTTAAATTAGGGAAAAACATATAAGGCATATCTTAATTTAAAGATACCCAGTAAAAACTTATAGGTTCTTAATACTCTCTCTCTCTCTCTCTCTCTCTCTCTCTCTCTCTCTCTCTCTCTCTCTTCAGTGAGAGTGATCTACATAAATTTTTCCAGGCTTTTCCTGGAAAGCAAACCTCACAGATTTGAAGATGTTTTTATCAGGCAATTGTCAGTGAATGTGTTGATTACTGATCTCGGTGATCTTGAATGTCGTGGGAAAAGACTGAAAAGTCTTCTTTATGATTCACTTCATATATTAAAAATTGAAACATTAGGAGGAAAACGAAGAAAATTATGTGTAAGCGCATGAAGTTTCCAACACTGCGTTATAATTTTTCTTATACACACTTGTTCTTATGTGCTTGAAGATATATATGTTGAAAAGATAATTATGCATAAAACTAAATTATCACACAACGGCACCAAAGATTAGAACATTTGCTGAGGTAACCGAATTGTCGTGCAGAATACGAACTCTCTTCCTTTTTGTTTCTTTTTAACAACGCAAAGCACAATACAAAGCAGAACGTTATTAGCTCACAAACGGGCCGGGTAACATAATAGAACCACTAGTCTCCGAGTGGAACAATATTCCCATAAGTAACCTTGAGACAGCTAGAATTGTACGTCACAGAGCGTTTCTTTTTCTTTGCTAAAGGGAACTACTATAAGTCATTGGGCTGTTTGTACTTTCAAGATAGCTATATGTACTGTTTGAAGCTACTCTCAATATTTAAATGATTTTTTATGAGATTGAACATTGTTTTTTTCTTGGTTGGGAAACCATAGAACAATTGTTGTTACTTAGCAAGTGAAATGACCTTGAAAACATTCAATTACCCTCTTAATAAAATAGAGGGCAATACTAAACTGCCATTTATCCATACATACTGGAAACTCGATAAAACAGCGATCCACATATTAGGAACTATATGGTGGTGTAAGGGGGTTATCTCTCTCGATTACCAGAAGTAAAATCCAGTTAAAGGAGAACTCTTTTATTTTTTTAAAAAAGATGCTTTGCTTAAATTAATGTGAGGATTTAGTTAAACAATATGAATATAATTATAGTTTTTCACTCTCTCATGTCCTACTATTTTATCACTTAAAGCAGTAACAAATTATGAAATCTAATTTAGCTTCATCATCCCCCATATAAAATATGGGAAAAAGCACGTTAAACGAAGAAGATCCTTGCCATGTGAAGTAATAAGTCATTAGGTCTGAACAATTATAACGTGTTCTGGTTCGACTGTAGCGAAGAGGTTAGTGGATAATTATTGCAATGTAATATTAAAAAGCATTGCACGGTTGCACCATATAATTTTAATCATATTTTTAATGAATATCTTTTATTATATTATCTTATTCAACTTATGGATCTTTTTCACCGTTTTTAATCGATATACATAATTCAGGACGAACTATATACATGCTATATCTGTACATTTCCATATATAGTATTCTGATTAACATCCGTAAGTGAAAGCAAAGCAAAACAGACTAGCATTTAAGTACGGAAAAAGAGAAGGAAACAAAACTAACTGCAATGGATAATTATATAAAAAAGCATAGAAAATAAATATGGCTCCATTTATATATCTTCATTTCTTTAATTTTTCTTTGTGTATTTATTTATTTTTAGTCAATGTTATATACTAATTTATTATTACTGATTTATTTATAATCATTTTTTAATTTATTTTTATGGCCTACTGATGAATCCCCATCGAGGGAATATTTCAGGATATGCATTTAAGATCTTCATCTAGAATGGCATATGAGTACGCATATTATAGCTACGATTAAAAGCTGAACAAACAGATCCTTCAATAAACAAGCAACCCACGTGGTGGGGATGGATTCACATCATTCAGCTCATCCAATTAAATGGGCTGTCGCTCAGTATTTGCCTCCTTTGTGTATGTATGTATGTATGTATGTATGTATGCATGTATGTATGTATATATATATATATATATATATATATATATATATATATATATATATATATATATATATATATATATATATATATATATATATGTGTGTGTGTGTGTGTGTGTGTGTGTATGTATGTATATATATATATATATATATATATATATATATATATATATATATATATATATATATATATATATATATATATATATCAGTAGAAATTTGCATTGGGAGAGAGGCATCAGTGCACACAGTATAGTGAGCTTGGAAAAAGAGACTCCTCATAACACAAATAAGTATATTTTGTATTGTATTTAATAGGTAGATATATTCTGAAGCACACAACTATTATACTGTTAATATTTGTACCCAAGAAAAAGTCCATGAATCACCAATCAGCAGATTGTCCTACTGTATTGACTGAGCTTATATTTTCCAGCAAGATGAAGAACAAGATCATCTTCATAGACGTTACAACTTCTGGCTGCTTTGGGTTAAACTCCAGCGGAAGGTGGCATAAGATGGCAAAAAATTTACCAGTGGGACAATGCCTTTATGTTGCTGCTGATTTCTGCGGGGACTCTTTTGTAAATAATCACGAGCAAAGGTCAGTAGATCTCCTAGTGACCTTACCCCGTAATCTGTGATTAGTTTTCCTTTCTAGAGTAAGCGAAGCTTTGTAGTAAATGACCTTATTTTCTTCCCCCGATGCACCGCAGCTGAAATATTTTGGGTACAAATATCAACAGTATAATAGTTCTATGCTTCAGAATGTATATACCTATTAAATACAATTCAAAATATACTTATTTGTGTTTTTAGTAGGCTCTTTTTCCAAACTCATTATACTGTGTGCACTTCCAATGCAAAGTTCAAGTGAAATTATACCGAGATAGTTATGAATTCTTAATGAATTAGATCTGATACACCAGGAGGATTATGCGAGCATTACCAGGGGAGGTGTCCAGAGTTGGACCAAAGGTGTTTGTCCAATTCGAAATAGCCACATCTCAGTAAAGGCGTGTTTTGCAATATTATTTGTTTGTTCACGCACGTATAACGACGGCCAGCAACAACAAGCTTACACACACACGCAGAGAGAGAGAGAGAGAGAGAGAGAGAGAGAGAGAGAGAGAGAAAGAGAGAGAGAGAGAAATGTTCACGAGGACTTCTTTAAATAGGCATTCTCACTTTCATGGAGAAAATATCCCATCATAAAGTCAACACTGTCCCAGTCTGTCTGCTATTAAGTTCACATAGCTTCAGTAGCTCCCTTATCTTGTAGTCCTCTTACATACTTTTTTTTTTCTTAGAAGAGAATCGTGATCGTGACAACCCTGAGTTTTCTGCGAATTTTCTGATCGAAAAATTCTTGACTTGACGATCGCCAGTCGTGAATAATCTAATCCAGAAATAAGCCACCGCGTTCTACAGGATTGTTTACGTTTATGGGAACGAATACTATCTCTTAAAATATGACGGCTGGGATTTACGACGCAGCTATCTGGTTCCTCTGTCTCTCGCAATATCACTGATGGAATTTTTAGTGTTTAAAGCCACATATGCAGTGCCAAATAATAATAATAATAATAATAATAATAATAATAATAATAATAATAATAATAATAATAATAATAATAATAATAATAATAATAATACCAAATTTTATCTTGTTGAAGCCTATATCATAACGACATTTTGCAATCATAAAGAGAAAATACCCAAACATTTCAAACAATGCAAGAAAGCACCAAATGATCTTACCTTCCAGATCATTATGGGGTGGAGATAAAAACACTAATTTATTTGAGGCCAAAAACGAGTAACTTGATCTTTTGTGCATTTTAGAGTAATTTATGCAACTTGCCACTGTTAGTTAAGTCAACGTTAAATGAAACAATAGATAAGTGATCACAAATGGATTCAAATAATGTTAAAATACGAGAATACTGTCCCTGTTCGTACTCACGGCTCCAAGTTTCGAGAAAGTTTTGCTGGATATGGTGTGGAGTGGTTTCTAATATAGAATTTCCCCATTTTTATACATGAGATTAAGTCTAGAAATATTTGGAGAAAATTTAGCGATTTCCTGAACAAACCATAACTAATGAAAAATTGATAAAAAGCATTCACTGGCAATGTATATTTTAGAATGCTTATTTCTACTGGCTCCTGGTGGTATGGCAAATAAATTTTGTTGAGCAGTAGCTCACGCAGACACGGTGGGCTCACATGTGTAATTGTATATGATTTAGCAAAGAGTATATGATCAAACCGTAAACCGATAATGATTCCTTTGGCTTATAATGCGAGTTTTCTAACACAAAAGACAAAACTGAGGAGTTACCCGAACAGGTGTCTTTTGGGGGTACAAAAGATTAACGAAAAGAGAGGAATTAGCCCCAACTACTGTTCTATGACGTTTGGCCCTTTAACCATTAATTAAACTTCTGCAGGGTGAATATCCTAGCCTAGGTAAATCGAGATTACATTGTGTCCCTGATTCCTGTAAAGTGAGTAACTTATTTCTGTCGAGGCCCTATGAGATGTAACAGTTTTCAAGAATAGAACAGAATATAGAATTTAGGCCAAAGGCTGAGCGCTGGGACCTATGAGGTCATTCAGCGCTGAAACGGAAATTGACAGTGCAAAGGTTTGAAAGGTGTAACAGGTGAAAAACCTTGCAGTTGCACTACGAATCAATTGTTAGGAGAGAGTGGAAAGTAAGATGAAAGAGAGAATATGAACGAAGGAGCAGCAAAAGGAATGAAAGGGGTTGCAGCTAGAGGCCGAATGGACGCTGCAAAGAACCTTAAGTAATGCCTACAGTGTACTGCATGAGGTGCAATGATGGCAGTAATCCCTACGGGGGTAACAATTTTCAAGGTCTATTTTCAGTTAAATTTATCAATTTTTTTTTTATTCTAAATCATTATTTTTTAAAACTACTGTATCCTATCCTTTTTGATGGCACAAATATCAATCGAAAACTTACGATGTATAATAAAACTCGGTAGAAGTTCTGCTACCCATCATGGAAGAGCGACTAAAGGTACTTTGGCAAAGAGACAAGCTGTAGAGCCGTTAGTGATCCGTCTGCGTTATTATCTTTGCGAAGACATTAAACTCTGGAAGTCTGCCGCTTTCCCGTGGGTCTCTGTAGTCCCTTCGCAGGGCCAACTTCCGTTTTCGGCTCCTCGTGGACCAAGAGCTCTATTCAAAAGAAGAAGAGAATAGGAAGACTGATAAACGAATGGAACAGCATGGGGGTATTAAGAGAGGAAAGTAACGTATAGCCTTACGTAAGTAAGAAGCTCTCTCTCTCTCTAAGACCTTCTTGATGGTTATCATAAAATATCGTGTTTTATCATTTCCATTCTTAGGTCTCTGGCGAGAATGCTGTAAATGGTATAATAACGGCACCAACAACACCATTCCCTGATCCGGGCCATGTCCCGATTGAGGCTGAGGGCAGCTTCATTTCTCATAAGAGGAGACTTTACTACACCCACAGGTATACTGAACAGTCTTGTTTTCCAGGCGAACAGTCATATCACTTGTATACACTAAAAATAAGTGGACCAAGAACACGGCCCTGTGGAACTCCAGACACAATAGGTCTTGGTTCACTAAAGATCCCGCCCACAGCAACTAGCTGTTGCCTACCTGTATGAAAATCTTGAAGTAATCTTGAAATATATTGACCCACTCCAATATTCTGAAGTTTATAGATAAGTGCCTTGTGATTTACTAAATCGAAAGCAGTACTAAAATCTGTTTGAATTACTCTGCACTCCAAACCCTTGTCAAGGTTCCCTTGTAAATGGCATGTCAAGTTGAAAGGAGCATCACAGGTACCTAACTGCTTCCTGCATGCATATTGACTATCAGCTAACAAACCTTTAGATTCCACATACTTATATAGTGGCTTAAAAATAAGTCTTTCAGTAACTTTGGAGAGCACAGGGAGAATAGAGATATATACAGTATATGTCATTCATATATGTATATTGATATGTTTTTACACTGAAGGCAACGGTTTAGGTAAAAGCACATGAAAAAGAATGTCGGCTGAGGACCTTCTTCGAAGGGGGAATTATCAGGTAAACACTCTGGTTTCACTTAGTTTATTATATTTACAATAGGCACACATCAAAAGAAAAAATGGAGTGTAAATCAAGACAGGTAAACATAATCCTGCCGTACAGTAAGAATAACAAACAATGGGGTATTTTCCCTGAAGAAACTCAAAGGGCACTGCAGGGGGGAGAGAAAAAGTGATTACACCACTGCACACACAAGAGTGGTCAGGTCTTTGTTCGCCCTTTTTGTGCCTTCATAAGGATTACATCTTTCTTCATTCCAGGTGGCGTTATTGTCGTTCACCTGGCATCCCGTTTTCTATATGCTCTGCATTTAGGGTGTGCAGTCATCTGGCCTGGTTTTTCAAGATGCAGCTGGTCACATGGGTCAGTCGCTAAGTGCGGGAGCCACTTTCTCTTTTGGCTTTTCTGCCTTTGCCGGCTTTGCCTGCCTCAGGCAGGATTAGCGTCTCCGTATGAATAGCATCTGAAATCAGGGTCTTTGGCAGTCACTTGGGCAAAGAAAAGATTAAAGATTAACCAAACCGGGTAGTGGTGACAGGTGAAAAGGGTTGAATTTTACCCACAATTACCTTTAAGATTAGAAGGAATATAATGAACAGAAGGTTGGTATATTACATTATAACTCCCTTATACATATGTGTATATACATATATGGTAATTTGTCTAGTAATAATATAAAAAAAGGCAATAATAGATAAAAACATGACCAAAACGGACATTTATTAATAGCAGTAAACATCAGTATTATTATTACCTCTTTACACGGTGAAAATATGTGATCTTTTTATACCAACCAGCTTATGAATAATCTTTATGGTATTTATCCTTGCTTTAGGACTGACAGAACCTTGAAGTATAACAATTTACTTTACTTACCTTTCTCCATGCTCCCACAAATAACCTTTAAATGAGTGTGATCTGTAAAAGGTTTCTTTAAATTTAGATTTTCTCACCTTTCCCATCTATGTAGTTTCTGCATCGTAATTATGGTTTTTGTCTTTAATCTTCCTATCCAGATGGCAACCAAGGACAGCAGATTTTACCCTTCTCGGAAAACCCCCTAGATTTCCTTCTCTTTCCTCACATGGTCCATTTTGATATTCTTATCTCTCTCTCTCTCTCTCTCTCTCCAAATGCGCTTCCAACCATATATATATATATATATATATATATATATATATATATATATATATATATTTCATTTATTTGGATTTACATGCACTTTTCGATAGTGATAAGTTTTGTTTCATCTAGCAATAGAGAAGAGGGAATGCTTTTTTGTACATAGGCCTAGTTGATTTTATCTCACACCAGACTTGGCCACTTTAATATTTGTCACCGTCATAGAGCGTCAATAACATGAAGTGTCGATCTCCTTGCCGAGCGTATGACCTCGGGCGGCCATATGGACATTCTAGTCCAGCTTACGGTAGTAACGGTACTATTCTATACAGACAAAACACTGTGGCAGTCCGTCTCCACACACCCCCGTTTAATTATTATAAAAATATCTTACTTCATTACAGGTAAGTTAATCATTACCATATAATATATTTTGAAATATTATTGTTTCGAGATCTGTTGTAGTGGTATATTGCATTCTAATTTGTGTGTATCTCAAATATTAGAAAGCATCCTGTAAAAACAACACCGATGGAAAAGGCTAGCAAAGTCCTTTCTGTCTACTCTAAGGCTTTGTAACAATACTTCGAGAGAATTGTTGAAGGGAAACTACTATAAGAAAGTAATTTTGACTAATTTGTAATCAAACTATTTTCCCCCCCCAAAAAAACAAACAAGGAAAATAACTGCCTAATCAACAGGCACAAGGCTACGCTTGCATGACCAAGATTCTTCTCTTTGTTGTTACCATCCTTATAGGCTATTTTTTTTTTCCTTGGCATAACGATTCGATAACTTTTACAATGCAGAAATCATATTCATTTATTCGAAATTAAGTTGTTATTAGAATAAAGTTTAAATATAACATCTTGCCAAATGAATAGTTGGAGGGCATAAGAATGTACACTTACAGTAAGGCCTTGCAATTCAAGCTTGCTTCTCACAAAGATTTTGTCATCAGTGGCTTCCAAATAATAATATGATATTAGTGACTTTCAAAAAAGTTGAAGTGCCTCATTAATTTTCGAAACAAAATGATTGTTAAGTAACCATAGTTTAGCGGTCTCGTTAAACACGATGAATCGCCTCCGCTTGTATGTAAACAATATCTTCCCTACAAAACCACCGAAGTGGCAAGAGTAGTGTAGTAGTATCTGGACTGTGGTGAATGGTGTTGTGGAATAGTGTGCGGAGTGTAAAGGATGCAAGCTTCGACTACTGGTGTAATAACAGAAAAACGTTATGAAATGTACCTCCGCCGGACGTGGTGAGCTCAACAACTGAATGAGTGAGATTGAATAGAAAACGGGTAACCATTGTCAGACCTTTCGACGCAAAGAGGGGAGAGAGAGAGAGAGAGAGAGAATCAGAAAATGCCTGCAGAGATGAGACGGGACTCGCAAAAAAAGTTCTGGATGACCGTCTAGATAACCCGAAGGAAGATCAGTATTTATGAAGAGCGATCTGGTCACTCCATAAAATCTTGCGAATTCCTATTACATTTTAAAAAACTCCGTTCGCTCGACTGGCCATATAGTCAGAGGTCGTTCCCTTTAATTACGATAGCCAGTGAGTTCATGCATCCTGACTTTTAGTCGAATGAAATCCTCAACCATCACGAAGTCATTAAAGACTTGAAGTTCATAAAAAATGATGTAATTTTATGTTCAGCAGATTAGGCAAAATGTCATTAAATCTGTTTAATAATTATCAATAACCAGCCTAGAATTCATAAAATATAGGTGGCATCACAATGAAAGTTTTTATACGACTTACCAAAGGTTTTCTGTTAACGCTCCCAAGGCTTTTTGTTAACACTCCCAAGGCTTAGACCCACGTCCCGACGCTAAGGTAAGCAGGAGGTTCCTTCGTATACACTATGGGAATATTGACATTCCTTACTAAGAATAGTCATTTGTTTAAGTAGTATATGTGCGTCACACTTTGCCTGTTTGAGGAAGTATGCGTAATCTTCTTGATAGAACTATGCTTTTAAGATCGCCTGTACTGTTGTTTATTGATTTTAGAATCTGGAAATAGAGTTGTGAACTCGGCCTAATATCGTCAATTTCTCATTCGTTTGTAAAAGTTTTTGTACCAAGACTGCCGTTAGAGCTATGAAGTTCTAAATGATATGTACGTAAATTTTAGTAGCTCATTAGTAACATATGGCAAACGAGAATTTTGCGTGTGCTATGGACGGGCGTGTTACGGGTTGCACCAGGAGCGAAAGCCCATCCTGGCATAAGGCCAGTCCAATTTACGATAGCATTTACTGGTGACATTAACCTATGAGAGAAGTGAGTAAGGATAGAAGCAAACGGGGATTGCAGGTAGGAAATGTTGTGAAGAATTAGAGAAAAACTTCATATTTTTAACATCTTTTAAGAGGGAAGTGTTTGGGAAGTCCGGGTTGGCTGAAATATGTAGAGAGAGAGAGAGAGAGAGAGAGAGAGAGAGAGAGAGAGAGAGAGAGAGAGAGAGAGAGAGAGAGAGAGAGAGAGAGAATTGCAATACCTTGATAGTTAATATCTTGGGGAAACATTGCATATTAAAGATAACTAATTCGCCTTGTTGTCTACACATTCAAATAAAAATTAACGGACGAACACGTACTATCGAGGGGTAATTTTCCAAAAATTTAACATCCTGTGTGTTACAGGTTACTACATCTGCCAATAATACATTAAAATTAGTTTACATAGTTAAGATATTGCTTAAGTTTTAAGTGGTACATTTAGTAAAAAAAGAAAAAGTAACACACACATACACACACACACATATATATATATATATATATATATATATATATATATATATATATATATATATATATATTGTGTGTGTGTATATATATACTTTGTACATAATACATAATGAAATGGTCGAGACATGAAGTCCCCACTCAGGGACGTTACGTATCATTATTAAAAGTCGAACTAAGGCACCTTCATTCAGCATGCTTACATAGATGCTGATGGATAGAGAGGCTGGACGATGGCGTCGTAATACGGAATTCATAGAAATTTTTTTTTTTAAATTTATGTTCAAAACTAAATTTAAGTTACAGTATCATATCGTTTTCACAAACAAAATAAACATTTGCTTACTTATTGTATTTTTGTTTTATTTTACATTGATATCTCTTGATTATCAACGTTCCTTCGTAAGGTTAAAGATGTAATTTCTTATTATTAATTTTAAAGTGAATTTGTGGTATATGTTACCAGTAATGGTTGAACTTTGTTATACCACAGTTCGGTGTTTAATCCCAGTTATTTTGGTTTTATAACGAGCGACGAATAAGAGGCAGGTTCAATGTAATCCCTGACAGGTCAAGAACTCTTGCGAGCGTAAAAGTAGCATTTGCCATTAGGGAAAAGCAGAGGGACGTCTATATACAGTCAGATGAGTATTCTCACACCTGAGGAATGGTTAACAATTCTGTACACAATTTAGGAAGAGATTTCAAATACATATGGTTGGAAAGCTTGCAATGCCTTATATACATTAGCAATTACAGTTCTGACAAGGATATAAAGTATCTATTGAAAAATGCATAAAAGATCGCTTGAATCGGGACCCCTGGATCTGTTTCCTGAGAGAACTCCGTGCGTCTCGTAGATTTTGTTTTGAAGCGACGATGTCCCGAGGGTCCCGGCGACTGATCTGGACCTCGCAGTTTCAGTCTCATTTGCTGATAACCGGTTACTACCTATGACCGTTGCACACGAATCCTACTCATTGAGTATTTTGAAATTCTCTTTTCTTCAATTTCCGAGGAATTGATGATATTGCTTTTGTCTCGATCAGAAAAATTGTTACCTTATCACTGATATTTGTGAGTAAATTGTTACGAAGTTTCAATAATTTCCTCTGAGTCTGTTTCCCCGTTTAATCCCTTGTCCTCTTTCTTCGTCTCCGTCTGTTTCCCTTTTAATCCCTAGTCCAGTTCTTCGTCTCCGTCTGTTTCCATTTCAATCCCTTGTCCTCTTTCATTGTCAGTAAACTTCGGTGGGCATTCAGAGGCTTAAAGAGAAATCGTCAAAATCAATTCCAGTCGAAAAACAGAAATTCGTTTAATGGGTTTGGAACGAACGAGAAAGGTCCATTAATGCTCAAATTTGTCGTTTTCATTTTTTTGACTGTCGTAACGAATGTTAAGGTTGTTTGTTATTCTGTGAACGTCTCCTTTTAATCCTCTGTGAGGGTCTCCTTTTAATCCTCTGTGAGCGTCTCCTTTTAATCCTCTTTTATGTATGATTTGTTTGCCACTGTGGGCGTTTACTAACTTTCTTTTTCATTTATATATTTCAGTTTTTAGCACAAGTTATGATTGTTTTACTTTTTCGAGATTGTATTAAATGAGTATATACAACACTTCTCTCTTGATCATTTACAGTCGCACAGTTCGTATAACTGGACAAATTATTTAAACGCTTATCTTTGTTTTTAAGCATACCGTGCAAGTTGAATTATATGACGTCATTGCTGATCATGCATTTATCATAGTTCCATAACATATAATTCTGAACTGTTAGCAGAAAGGAAAGGAATTCCGAGAAACTGCTGGATAGGTGTGACCGGAAAAAGTTTTGAAACAAACGTTATATTATGCGCATTCGGAAGTGAATGGCGCATTATTTGTTGGGAGCTTTGATGCGCTGCTAATTATCCTTATGGGTAGGTGTATCTGGTTGCTAATGATGTGTAATTCTCTTCCCAAGGGGTGCATCCATAATTCTGTCAAGAAAAGTGGTTAAGTATACCTTAGTTTTACCAGACCACTGAGCTGGTTAACAGCTCTCCTAGGGCTGGCCCGAAGGATTAGTCTTATTTTACGTAGCTAAGAACGATTTGGTTACCTAGCAACGGGACCTACAGCTTATTGTGGAATCCGAACGACATTATACCGAGAAATGAATTTCTAACACCAGAAATAAATTCCTCTAATTTTTCACTGGCCGGCCGGAGAATCGAACGCTGGCCTAATATAGGAGGGCGATTGCCTTCATTGCATTTGGGAACCATTTCTATGTAGGAGAAAGGGGCTTAACGATAAAATATCTTCACAAAACGTTCACTCCATATTACATTCGTATAGATTCAAGTCCTCAACACCGTCGTAGATTCCAACGAACAACAACAAACTGTTACAACCAAAAACGTTGCAGTAACAGAGGCCAGATTTACGTATTTCATATTAACAAGCCCCCCACCCTCTCTCTCTCTCTCTCTCTCTCTCTCTCTCTCTCTCTCTCTCGTGTTCCTTTGAATTAAGCAGGAAACAATGAAAGGGGCATGATTTTAAGTATAACTGAAAATTACTCCTGACGCAAAGTACCGTAATATAAACGTCATTCTTCAGTGTTTTAACTACGCTATAAGCCATTTAATTACATTTTACTGACAGCATGAGAGCTGCAGATGGAAACCGGTTTCGAGAATACGCAATTCAAAAATAAGTAAAAAGTAAATTAGTTACCCTTCGAGAGTGGAGAGGTCACATCGCCCCCCAGTTAGGCAATCGCAAATGGGTCAGTCGATTATGTAATATTGAGATGCTGGTGGTAGGGGAAATGGGATTGGGGAAGGGGGGAATCAAAAGAAAATGTCATTCAGTCTCTATTATAGATTAACCACATTCAAGCTGAGCCTCGGCTAAACGAGTCTTGCACGTAACGTACACATTACGTTTTACAACCATAGACTAAAGTTGTATATAGACCATTGACTGACCATGAAGCTTAGCCAACTTTTTTCATTTGCGTCACTTTATGACCTGTAAAACAAGGTTACTTTTATGATGGCGATTCCCATACAGTTCTGTGAATGCACTATATATGACAGTGTCTGTTAGTGGATCCCATCACTATAAATCCATAATTCATTTTAGGTTGTATAACAACCCTCCGTGTCTTTTTCGAACCTTTAAAGTCCATTTCTTTCGAGAGATCGAGTGCTGGAAAGGATTTCTCAATAATAATCAAATCTGAGTGGATCTTGTTTGTCCGCCCCGGGTGTGGGTGGGGTAGGTAGGGGATCGGGAGGGTAGGGGAGATGTGACGCGTCCACCTTCCTCATGCAAACCTGTTTGTCCGCCCCGGCTGGGAACGGGGTATGTATGGGATCGGGAGGGTATGGGAGACATGACGCATCCACCCTCCTGCCCCACGCAGTGTAGCACCCGTCGTCAAGCTCGTTCCGAATAACAAGCGATAGAGAGATCCCTTCATCCGACCTTTCGTTCTAATCACTGGATCCTGGTTCTAATTGGGTTTTATTCATGTTGTTGCGAAATCGCAACCAGGTTTGATGACAGGGCAAACCAATGTTTATTGAGGTCAAGATCTCTGACTTTCGCTCCTTATTGGTATCTTGGTATGTGGATGTCTTTCTCGCTTCCCGTTTAGTTTAACCATCTGGTCTCTGTCGCACCCACATGACTTGCCTGAGGGGTGTTTCGTAAAGAAGTAGTTAATTTTTTTTTGTGGTAATGCTTTTAAGGTGAACGCATGTCTGTATTAATATTTCGGGGAAAGCTGTTTTTTGTTCATTTACAAAAATACCATTTGGCCGTGTCACATTTTGCAGAGTGGAAAAGTATCTGCCTTGACCACATCGAGGCGCCTGTTATGTTTACTGCTTTTATTTTTCCTGTTCTTTATCAAGTGCACTGAAAGGTCTCCAGCAATTTTATAGTAATGTGATTAGAATCAGCCTGTTACGTGTTAAGGTAAAAAATTAATGACAGTAATTATAAGTCAAAATTTAATATGGAACTACGACTTTAAAATTTTTGAATACGGAGATAACAGCTGTTGCCATAAATATTTTAGTTGTGCTAAAATTATGATAATACCCATGAGTATTAAAGCTAAAAATATAATATCTATAATCATGAAGATGGGATCTTGGCACGCAGTTTTCCGTTCACCTGTTTTGGTAGCAGTGAAGACGACACTCAATAACAAGAAATTCAGCATCCATATTATTCTTCATGTAACTGATGGCATTCCTTTATATGAGGTAAACGTCTCTATCATGCATTCCTCATTTAAAACAAAAAGCCAAAAAACAAATCATAATAACCCTTGAATGGGTAGTATTCTGGCAAATTTGATAGCAACAAGTCAAAATGAATAAAGATACAGTTGTGTTAATTCTTGTTAACTGTATAGTCTTTGTAGGTCAAAACAGTTTTCCTTGATTAACACGGCCATCTTATAATTGGTCACAGCATTTACGACTACATGCATCTCTCTCTCTCTCTCTCTCTCTCTCTCTCTCTCTCTCTCTCTCTCTCTCTCTCTCTCTCTCTCTTTAAAGTCCAAGTCTAATTTTTACCAGTCGTAGCTATCATCTTTTGCTACAAGTATATGAGGCGAAGGAATTTTCCCCTCCATCGATAAACCCTTCTCCTCTCCTACCTCGTTCCTCATCCCCTTATGAATCAATCGCCTTTGAAGTATTATAGCCGATTTTAACTTGAAACAAATATCAAAAAGCTGTGTAAAAATTGAAAAATAGACAAGCTCCAAATGGAAAATGCTTTCACAAAATTACAAAAAGATATGCGGTATTAATATATGATAAAACGTTAACGATTCATGTTCCTCATAAAAAATAGGTTTGTCATAATAGGACACCTACCAAAGATTGCCCTTTTATTTACCTTCAAACATTGGTTGTTAATTTCTCTGCTGTCACCAACCGTTAACTTGTCAACTTGTTCCAAATTTAGTTTGAAATAAGTGGTATAAACGTCAAAAATCTCAAAAACAACTAATCAGAACTTTGCACTCTGTTATCCATTAACACTGTGAACAACAAATACTTGTTTTGATCTTCAGTTTCCATCGTATCATCACATAAGAAAATTCTAGGCAAAAAGCATAGGACAAAAGAGCGTTGTTTTCATCAAACATAGAAACGGATTTAAATCGAGATGGAGATTTGTTTTCTTTGAAAACACATTAATACCGCCTTGTTTTTTCATCTGTCGCAAAGTTTTTTTTTTTTTACACTTCTGCTTAGTCTGTAACTGTGATAGAATACTTTTATTGGTATATATTTGGCTAACTATTCATAACACCGAATTTCTTCCGTGTACCCTTATTTACGAAACGTCTCTAAAGCGAGTAAAAATTCACACTACTTTTTGTGCTGTCGACCATGTTTGCCTTTAAAGCTCGTTTCCTTGTGGAGTTTTCATCGAAGGTTCTCTTGATGAACTGTAAATTATTATTAACACATAACAGGAAAGTTGTTCCTGGAACACAGTTGAACTTGTGATATTACTCTGTGTAAATGGTCTGGAAATTATACCTCTCTCATTGTCATTGTTATGTTGTTATTAGTGGGCAATTTTAGTACGCGATGAAGTTGTATTACGGCAGTCATAGCCCACAGACCATGCCAAATATAGTTACACAACGTCCAATACTTTACAGATAGAGTCTAATATCACATATACGAATCTTTATAGCAAAATGGTGTTTCGTCTGAACGGTATTTGATGCTTTAGTTGAACGATGTTTGTGTTTAGATTCACTGGTTTAAACAGAAAATCAGTTTAATGTATTTTAACATATAATGTCAAGGCATAGTGTCGTTATTCTGGTCATTAAGTGCACTTCCCATGAAAAGGTCCTCTTTACTATACATGTTTTCCAAAACTTAGTTGGATTTACTTGATACGACGCCATGAAGTTTCTCTTGAGACGAAAAATGTTTGAATGTTTCAAATGTTGTCCAGTACTAATTGGTTCATAACTGTAGATAACTAATAACAAGATAATAACTTTCGAAATGTGTAATGTAAAAAATTAAGAAAAAGAAAAATTTTTTGATGCCATACAGTTAAATTGTTATGATGCCATGCCCATCGTTCCATTTACTTTGACTAGGGGTTTGGAAACACTACATTGACCCAAACTGACAGGTACACTAATGGAGTCTGCCATACGGAAAATTTAACTCTGATCTACTGTCGTTGTATGCGTGATTCATTTGTCCTGGCGCTTCTTCAGTAATTATAGTCGTTGTCCTTCAATGGCTAAGTCCTCAGTCCCTCAGGTAGTTACATCTTAGCGGTTATTGTTAAATAGGGTCTAATTGCTTCTTTTGTGAAACATGAGTCGATGCATCTTATTGGCAGGCTAAATCATGTCTAAATTGAATTTGGACATTGAACAAATTATTAACATTTTTCTATAATTTTGTTTTCTTCTGTAAATATTTTTTTATATTCTCTGTCAAAGACGGATGGAAATGAAAATGGCAGTGAAGATTTACTTAGTTTTCATATCTTTATTATATATATATATATATATATATATATATATATATATATATATATATCATTATGACATATATCCAACTTCATCTTGCCCAGCGCTGCATTATTGTGGAGACACAAGATTGAATGGAAAAGGCTTCTCTAGAGTTTCAGATAAGATGAAGAATTGCTGTAAGTTATTCCCGAGGCAGAGGGAATGTCCAAGCGAATAATTTCGACTGCTATTTTGTAATTTGGGATTTGAAGTTGTTGAAAATCTCCATGCGTTTTCATCAAATTTTATTGTTTTTTACGTACTACCAAGGCTCATGATGCCAGCTTGACTATAAAATACAGAGGACCTAAAATGAAAAAGATTAACCTTCTTTACTGAACTACTGGTCCAGCTCTTGGGCTATGGCCTGAAAAATTCTAATCTAATCTAATTTATTGTTTTGACAATAATTCTCATCATTGTTAATGCCCTCGACTTGTTCAGTTGACAAATTGCTACATAATGAGTCTAAGGCTTTCTGATTTTTCATTGCAATGGCTGTTTTTATCATAATTAATTTCTCTCTTGTAATTTTACTCTCTCTCCAAAGCAAATGACAGTGACTCTCATTTTATTGGCCCTCATTGTGACATAAGTTTCCACAAGGGAGGGAAATCCAAGCTTTTGCTTTTTTCTTTGAAAGAATCATGCTTTATTTTAAGGAAGTCTGCCAGCTTGACTATAAAATACAGAGGCATCACTGCCCAAAACACACGTTTTCTTCTCATCATAAGCGTTGTCACATTGCTAAGCTTAATTCATTTTCATATGCTGTTTTTATCAATAATTAATTGTTGAGTCCTAAAGACAATGATGAAAGAGTATATATAGTCTATATATATATATAATATATATATGTATATATATATATATATAATATATATATACAATGATATACAGTATATATATATATTTATATATATATATATATATATATATATATATATATATATATATATATATATATATATATATATATATATATATATATATATATATATATATATATATATATATATATATATATGTCTCTTAGACTCAAACAGTGAATTATTATATATCTATATGTATGTATATATATATATATATATATATATATATATATATATATATATATATATATATATATATATATATATATATATATATATATATATATATATATATAATCACATATATATACACACACATACTTATGCTGATATTGACCATAAAGAGGACAATCAATCTTGTGCTAAGATCCTGTTAATGATAAGGTTGAAGGACACTGATAAACAAGCTGCAATACGATGAATATGTTTCTAAGGAAATTCATTATTATTATTATTATTATTATTATTATTATTATTATTATTATTATTATTATTATTATTTTAGGAAACAAAGAGACGCTTCTTGAGTAGTTCGGCGAAATATTTGTCAGAGTTGGAACCTTTTGTGTGTCGGCAAAACAGGTAGGACTTTGACTATACGAACATAGAACAAAATATTTGAACGCAGTGTGAGAATATTATCATTATTATTAAAATAGTTTAACCAGAACACTGACCTGACCATCAAGGGCGAGAATAAAGCTTCAGTAGTTCAGTTTTGGGATATAATTCAAAAGATGAACCCCATTCATATGGAACAAGCCCACAAAAGGGGCCATTGACTTGAAATTCAAGCCTCCAAAGAATGAATATGGTGTTTATTCGAAAGAAATAAGAGAAGGTAATGAGAAATACGGAAAGAGGAGATCAGTTATTAGAAAAAAAACATAAACTAACAAATTAATAAATAGATAACTAAAAATGTAAGTAAAGTATTAAAATATAAAGAGAACTGTATTAGTGTAGTAATGCATTACATCTTTGCTTGAACTTCTGAAGTGCCAGTTGCATGACATCCTCTACAAGGCTGTTCCACAGTCCGACAGTAAGAGGAATATAGGACCTCTGCAACTGAGAAGTTCGACAGTGAGGCACATTTACTGCATGTTGGTGCTGTTGTTCAGCGAATATGGCTGCTCTCATCAGGAAAAGAGGATCAGCGATTAATTGTTAAGATGCAACTTATGAAAAAGTAACGAACAAGAGACCATGCATCTATGGTACATGTCATAACTGCTAATATTAGGAAACAGAAATCTACCATCATGAACCACTCTGTCTGAAAGAGATAATTCTGTGCCCAGGAAGATTCCCTCGCTTTTCCGACAGTCTGCGCCACCTGCAGTGCACCTGCTAGCAGACCGCAACTTCCCATGTCTCTCTCCTTAGCAACAAGTCGAGCCAGCAGGATAGCAACACTTCTGCGACACACCTGGTTTTCATATATTCAGAAGACACAAAGTCTAAAATCAAATGCATGTGCATTATTGGTCTGTTAGTTACTATGTGAATTTCCTGGCCACTGATTGGTCAGCAATCCATATAAATACCACTGTCGTTTGTTAATAAATCAGAACTCTAAGATCTCTTGTCTTAATCATTCCCGCTAAAGCGTTGACCCTTTTGCACCAGACCCAGCAAAAATTTCCGATGAAGACACATCGCCCTCCCCTTCTGCCTCTCCTTCTGACACCATCGCCCAAGTCAAGCTTCTAACTTTCACACTGACTAACGCTTACACCTGGTTCCGTCGGGCCACAGTCACGCTTCAAATTAAGGGTGTAATATCCTCATTGTCCAAGGCAGATTATGTCCTCGCTGCCCCGCGGAACCACCGCTTTTTTCAACTGATGGAGTGGCTGGACGTTAAGGGCACCGACGCCATGCAGTATGAAGACCTGAAGAAGGTCCTACTGGACAGGTTTATGCCATCCCAGCTGTTCGTGTACAACAGATATTTGATGCGGTACAGCAACCCTTGGGTGGTCAACGCCCATGCGCTGCCCTTCTCGAGATGAGAGCCCTTACCTGTCTTCCTCCTGCAGCAGACGGTTCTCCCAGATCCATTGATATCCTCAAGGCACTCTAGCCGCAGTGCCTGCCAATGTCAGTAAGGGCAACACTGACTGACATCGAAGACACACCTGATGATGCCCTCACCACCCTAGCAGACATTCTGACAGACGCCCACTCTGCTGCAAACCACCTTTGCCACCCTTCAAGGAACATCCAACCCTTCAGCAACAGATGACCTTCTTAATGCCACAGAGGCCTCCATGGCTGTCAAAGCCTCGCAAACTTCCAGAACAAACCCCCACCACCCATTCCGCTTTCAGAAACCCAAGGGTGCCCACCAAACTCATCAGTAATTGCCGCCGTTTCAGCTTTGCCGATACCACAGGACATTCGGCCCTGCTGCCAACAACTTCCTCCCAGGGTGCTAATGGCCAAAAAACAAGTAAAACGGCTACTGCCACTCATGGCAGGTGTAGCAGGTGCGTATCCCTCAGCCAGGGTCATACTAATGTACACAAACCCAACCATAATTCAGATATATCCAATCCTACGTGCACTATTAGCACCTGTCTTTTTTTTATCCTTGATTCCGCCACAGGTACTCGTTTTTTGGTCGACACAGGGGCTTGCCATTCCCTTCTGCCTGTATCCAGTCAGCCAACCAAATGCCCACAGCCATCCAAAGTCCAACTCACAGCTGCTAATGGCTCTCCCATCCTTACCTTTGGTCAGTGCCCTTAACCTCGGTGATAGAAAGTACCACTGGCGGTTTATCATCGCAGACATCTCAGTACCTCTCCTCGTGGCGGCCTCTTGGCACACCACCAACTGCTCATGGGCATTGCCAACAAGTGCCTCGTAGATGCCACCAGCCTGTCCACGACGCCCATCGCTTCATCCCTGCAGAACTCGCCCTCCACATCACCAACTCCAAAGATGATTTTGCATACATGCTTGCCGCATACCCAGACGTTTTTAAACCTGAACTATCACAGTCTCATCAAATCCCTGCCAAGCATGGTATTTTCCAACATATTAAAACTTCAGGT
>NC_089748.1:60064463-60066963 GCF_040412425.1 Macrobrachium rosenbergii
TAAACAAAATCTCCAACCGTGCATCATTTCTGCGTACATTGATTAGCATATGCACTGACAAATTTTTGGTCGTTTATTATGTATAATATCAGTCTTGGGATTTATAACGAAAAAAATGCATAAATAACAGGAAGGATATCTTTAAATGCATACAGATAATATATATCGTCATAGCATACTTGAAAATAAGCGGCTCACAATGGAAAGCTCTGTACAAGCTCCTCCGAGACAACAGCTTGAACCAATTCGATACGTTTCCAGGTTTCGTTTTATTCAGTGTTTGGCAGAGAATCTTCGCACGTTCTAAAAATGGTATGTTTTTCCAGACGAAAACAAAGAACATTTTACGGACCTTGATGCAAAGTAACATAAAAAACGAAGATATAAAACAATGATCAAATATGCATGAAATGATGTAAATCACTGATGCGTAAGTAACTAGTAAAATTTTTTCAGAAAATAACAGAAATTAATGCAACATAAGATTAATGTTTCTTAAAAGATTCATATTACAATATGCGTAAACGATAACTACGACTCTCAACAGACAGGATAAATTAACTGAAACGTTTCTACTGTCCCTTCGAGGCTTTTATGCTAAATTAAGCTGCCACTGAATGCTGAGAGTAAATTAATATTAGCATAATGAAACCACCCATGAGAGTAGCAGAATATTCCAAAGACTATGACAGCAAATCACTAGAATGATTATTAACAATATATTCATTTTTACAATTTAACAGGCACGTGCGATAAAATTAAAAACAAATACAGTATAAATTACCATTAGATAATAGGTTTTTTTCTATTGCTAGATATACTGGACAGTGATAAAAGCAAAAATAGATAGGTATACTGGACAGTGATAAAAGCAAAAATAGATAGGTATACTGGACAGTGATAAAAACAAAAATAGATAGGTATACTGGACAGCGATAAAAGCAAAAATAGATAGGTATACTGGACAGTGATAAAAGCAAAAATAGATAGTAAACTGGGAGTGATAAAACAAAAATAGATAGGTATACTGGACAGCGATAAAAGCAAAAATAGATAGGTATACTGGACAGCGATAAAAGCAAAAATAGATAGGTATACTGGACAGTGATAAAAGCAAAAATAGATAGGTATACTGGACAGTGATAAAAGCAAAAATAGAAGTGTAGAGAGAGAAACGGGGGTGTCAGTTAGCAAAGAAGCGTTACTGTGAACGAATGTACGAAATAAAATGTGTAATAAAAGGGAACAGAAAGTTTTCAAAACAGGGAGGAAAAGTGAAACAGTCAAGGGGAGACAATGAAAACAAGAGAAATTCCTAAACTGAAATCTGAAGGAACAAAATTGGCAGTAGCTCTGGACGAAAAAAATAGTTCAGCAAGAACCTTTAAATAAAAAAAGAACAAAAATACAACTAAAGAAAATAATTTTTAGATATTTAAAAACTTGAAAATCAAAACATTGTCAAAACCCAGCGAAAAGTGACGATATGAAATTTTTAAATCCATAATTACAGTTCTAAATTTAAGTACATTAATGATAACAATTGAAACTGACATGCTAACATGTGAAATTCTGCTGACACCAGAATGTCAAGACAAAATTATAATAATCGTCATGTTTAGTGTTTTGTCCTTGGATAGACTTTAACAACTGTAAACTCCATCGCCTTCTCTCGCCACAGCCCCATTCTCTCTCTCTCTCTCTCTCTCTCTCTCTCTCTCTCTCTCTCTCTCTCTCTCTCTCTCTCTCTCTCTTTCATTAAGCTATGAACTTTTGTCCTTAGTTTTGTGTATTTTTCAATTCTGTCAGTGCCACCTCTGTAAATGTAACTTAGTTTAAATTTTCCTTTGTGTATGTATACACACACACATATACAGTATATATATATATATATATATATATATATATATATATATATATATATATATATATATATATATATATATATATATATATATATATATATATATATATATATATATATATATATATATATATATATATATATATATATATATATATATATATAATGTGTGTGTGTGTGTGTAATTTAGAAATTCTGAAGTCCGTTGAGGATTCGCTTCAGAACGAGGTCACACTTGAACACGACCTGTGGGCAACATGGCTTCATTCTGAAACTAGAGTTGCAGATTCGAATCCTGCTACTGACCTCCGAATTTCTTCACATTCTTCCCTTTGGATCTCGAGCTTTGCAGTGACAAGCCTACAAGCTTATCTAAAACGTTTGAAGAAATCGAGGAGTTAAAAAGCTCTGTGGTTATTCCCACTCTTAAAATCGAAATGCCGTTGATTTGAATAGTATTTGAAGATAATCTCTTCTGATATAAAGTCATACGAGATCGAGTTCAAACAATAATTGTAAGATACTTAATATGAAATTAAACGATATCATTGTACACTAAAAAATTAAAACAGAAAGGATGATTGGTTAAAGATACTTTTAGAATAGAACGGTGCATTTCGTTTTCGTAATGGCATA
>NC_089748.1:60069463-60079463 GCF_040412425.1 Macrobrachium rosenbergii
TTTGCTGTTATTTTTGTAAGAAATAGACGACGACGCCTGAGGAAATTATTTTCTGATTATTATTGTTAATCTTTTTTTTTTTTCTAAGATCTTGCTAAGAACATGAACTTTCACACACCTGGCAAAGAAAGTTATTTCTTGTACATAACAAATTGACACTCCTGAAGGGTGGTGCAAATTTCTTTACGTTGGATGTTTTCTGAAAAACTTTCGTATAAAATATATTCTGTTAATCTCGTGGGCCCTGAATCTTACATGAGAGCTCTTGGGTAGTTCATTTACAGGGACACAGCACGATGAACAGACGTAGTTCATGATATGGAGATGTAAAAAAAATTCAAAAGAGCAACCGAAACTGAAAACAGGACGTCACTAAAAATGCAACAGCGATTCCAGATTTGTAGAAGGGCTATTTCAGGATAGACTGCAATGCTCACGGGGCAATCTACACCTAGCAAAACGATTAATGAAATCTGTTACTGCATTCAGAAGAGGACCTGTTTCTTCATGAAAAAAATTGTTGCAAAAGTGGTCAAATTTAGCAGAAATAAAAGAATTCCTGTTTACATTTTTGTTTTTTCGTTCGGTGTTATTATAGTAAGGTTTCCGAAGCTGGTAAATGTCATAGTTCCTTTTCATTTGTATTTAATTTGTCTTTTTTACTTGTAATCACGAGAAACTGCCGTCATCCTTTGGTAAATATAATGAAATGCTAATTTTCGGAGATGATCCGCCACAAAACCAAGGTATAACAGGAAGGGAACTGCTTTGTTCCAAGAGAAGAAAAAGAAATTAATTCAATAGCCAAAGACTCATTAACACAAGCAGCTTTGCTGTCGATGATACAATGTTATTACTGGTCATCAACAATCATTATTCATTTAACAATTTTCGGAGGGAGTAACTTCTTAGCTTTTGTTTCCCATATGATAAATTGCATTTACTCTAAAAGACCCTATTTATTTTTGCTGCAATAACATGTTTCTTGTTTCTCAGATTTCTTAATACTATAAAATCACTGGCTGAATTTGCATTACAGATAATTAAGCATCAAAACTAATTTATCACATTTACAGATAATTAAGCATCAAAACTAATTTATCACATTTACAGTAATATCGTAGACACCACTAACAAGCATTCTGAAAAAAAAGGGCGTCCTATATTTCGCAAGCCCCACGCAAATTATATACTTAAATAAGCCAAAGAGAATTCCCTGCAAAGCGGTTCCGTCCCACAAAGGATAGCGATTACCTCGATGAGAGAGAGAGAGAGAGAGAGAGAGAGAGAGAGAGAGAGAGAGAGAGAGAGAGAGAGAGAGAGAATTGTTCATTATTAGCGTTAATCATTAGCGAATTTCCTATGATATTGTATATGAAGCGTTTCAAGATGAGGTCTGTCTCTGACCGCTGGCTAATGAGTTTGCTTTGCCTTCGTAATTTTTAACAAAATATTTATCGTGATCTTAGCTGGAGTAAATTACCTTATCAGCATTTTTAATCTCTCGTGGATTACACCCTTCGTTTTATGTTTACTTTTTTAGGGTATTTTCTTTATAACGATTTAAATCCTACAATTAGAAAAAAGTTAATATTTATAGCGACTAATCGTCACATCCTGAAAGTAAGAAAGAATGAATGGGGAAAGAGGAAGTTACGTTCTGTCTTTCTTTCTTTCTTTCGTTCTTTCCTTACAAGCTTCAGCTGGAAACCCTTATGGAAAGAGTCAGCAGACTATAAACCCAAAAGGGCTCCAAAGGGAAATCAGCCAGCAGATAGAGACAAGTTATGGGAACGGTGATAAATATATATGAGGGAATAGAAAATAAGATCGATACACCTGCATTCAGGAGACATCAGCAGAAAACAGAAATAAATTTGCTCTTCGCTTAAACCTTTGGAGATCGAAATATTCCAGAATGAAACTAGGATACTATTCCACATTTTGGTTTTACCCAAATAAAACTCCTAGCAATATGGGTAGTATTAAACATTTCGAATGTTTGCTGAAGTTGTTGCAAATCTAGTTTTCGGATTTTCTGACAGATATTTTCAAAATTAGATTTCGAACTGTTTGCTGAGATCTCTTCGCCTGAGCAAGTAAGGTCAGAGTTACAATAGTAATATTAAGGGTTAGTTTATGAGCTGAATACGAAGGGTTTCTACGAAGGGTGTAAGGAAGCTTTCCTTAGCCTGAACAGTAATCTCAGTACTCTCCTGCATGAAGTCATCCTTCTTATCCAGCAACCATGCAAATATCCTGTCCTGACCAAGGATGCGCAAACACATCAACCACAAAAATTCTAAAAAATTGTACAGGCAACACATTTCTTTCAGAATCAAGGTTTTGCAACGAACCATGGGCAGTTATGTCCACATATTTTAGCACAAGCTTCTTTCCATGAATACTTTACCATGTTATACCCAATAATGCTTCAGTTACCTCTTTTCCCTCTCCCTTACCTCAAAGGAATAATAATTTCCGTCACACATTACTCGGTAACATATCCCACATTCAGACAAATAATTCACATCTTAATCTATCAATAAGTTTCACTATTATCATGTAAAAGCAGCTTCTCAATGATTCTAACCAAAAAACGAACAGATGAAGCAATTTGAAAATATCGGACAAATAGAATAGAATACAGAATTTAGGGCAAAGGCCAAGCGCTGGGACTTATCAGGTCGTTCTGCCCTGAAAGAGAAGTTGACAGTAATAAGACATGAAAGGTGTAACAGGAGGAAAACCATCAGTTGCACCGTGAGACAAGTGTTAGAGAGGGAGGAAAGTCAGCTGAAAGAAAGAATATGAACGGAGGTACAGTAAAAGGAATGAAAGGATATCAATCGGGATCTGACCACAGGCATAATTTATATTTGCTCTACTTCTGGATTTTAGGACCAAAGGCAGCGCATTCGGCTGAAGCCAATGAACGGGTAAAGTTTTTTCAGGAATCACATTTTTTAAGATCATTATCAAGCGTCGACATTCAAGCCATTTTTCTTTAATCTTATAGATCCAGATTCACACGAATAGGATAGAACAGATCCAATCGTAGGATTAACTGGAATATGGATATTAGTTTAGAATTATGGTGGGAAGTTCAAGAAGAAATTGCAAACGCACGTTATTCTTCGTGGAATTTCCTGAAGCAAACAATGTAAAGTTCCCCCTAAAAACTGTTCTTCGGTTTCTGAATCTGACTGTAAGATGAAAATTTACTATGAGATGCCAAAAATGAAAGGACTGAAATACCTATGGCAAAAGCTGTACCAGTGAAAAGCTAACCACGGAATCCAAATATAAACAAATAAAAAAATGCGCCAAAGTTTCTTCGGCGCAATCGAGTTTTCTTTACAGCCGCTACAGCGTATAATCAAGGCCACCGAAAATGGATCTATCTTTCGGTGGTCTCGGTATAATGCTGTATGAACCGCGGCCCATGAAACTTTAACTACGGCCCGGTGGTGGCCTATCCTATATAGTTGCCAGAAGCATGATTATGACTAACTTTAGCCTTAAATAAAATAAAAAAAATAGAGGGCTGCAATTTGGTATGTTTGATGATTGGCGGGTGGATGATCAACATACCAAAGCCTCAGTAGTTTTCAAGATCTGAGGGCGGACAGAAAAGCGCGGACAGAATAAAGTGCAGACAGACAGAAAAGCCGGCACAATAGTTTCTTTTTTACAGAAAAATAAAAAAAAAACTAAAAAACAGTGCAACCTTTGTTCTTCGATTTTAAATTTGAATGTAAGATGATTAATTTAACCAGATTTACCAAAATTGTGGAGGATTGCTCAAATCAAGTTAAGACTGAAAAAAACAAACAAAACGGATGGATAAAACATGGAAATAAAATTTACATCAACTCTGAAGATCAAGATCAATTTCTGAATTCAGACTACGCGGACAGAATAAAGCCTTTCGGTGGAGGCAGACATTGACTTTAGCCCAAGATGGATTTTTTAAGATATTTACAATATTTCTCTGTAAAGTTTCTTTACAGATAAAATAAAAAGATACCAGAGGACAGAAATTGGTAAGATGGTTGGAGGGTGGATGATCAACATTATAAATAATCTTTTTATTCCCAAAAGACATCTTTATCACGCTTCAATACAATTCATGATCGCCTTCTTTAGATGCGTCTGACAGAAAAATGGGACAGACTCCAGTCACAATCTTTTCAGACGTAAGACATCGGAGCTTGCATTACCTTCATAGAGTCTGAAAGCTCAAGTCCAACATCAGGATCAAATTACATTACAACTTCGAAAGGATTAGCAATTAGATTTTCCCAAAAGATTTCAAGCGTGTGAAGGATTGCTCAAATCAGAGGAATTTCAGCAACTTTAAATAAAGTGTGGTAATCATTTATAGATTATTTGAAGATAATTATTTTCATCTTTCTTCTTGATGACAGAGTACAATTCTTTTTCTGATTAGCCACTACGACAGAAAACTTCAGTCGACTATATGGAAATCCCATCACGTAGTTTCTAGAAGAACAAGAACAAATCAGGACAACAGAGCAACATATAATCAGATGGCCCACCTAATTGAATTTAGTTTGGCCAGACTAAATTGACCTTTAGAGCGACCTTGATCACTGCACAGAGGTAAAAAAAAAGCTAGTCCTAGAATCTTAAAACGTCTTCCTTACGGAATTTTTTTTAAATAGATAAACAAGAACATTCACCACAAAATATTTCTCTGTAAAGACTCCCAACAGCAATTGAAAATTCTCTTTCGTTACTAAATGCATTAATATCTTAGATTTAGGAATAAACACGTAAGATGAAAAGATACCTCGATCGGACTTCCTGTCTGCAGGATTCAAGCTTTTATTATGGGTAAGATGGTTTCCTTGGCAACAAGATTATAAACTCAGCGTCTGTTTCTCCCAGAAGTCATCTTTACGTGATGGTAAAAAAAATCAATACATTTGCCTAGCTTCATCCAATTTAGCTTCACGCTTCTTGAGTTGTGGGAATATAAAATGGGTCATAATTAGAGTGTGAATGGTCTGTGTTTGTAGATGATGCACAGTTGATGGTGACTGTGATGAGAAATCACAGAAAATAGTAGAGAGTTTGAAAGCTCTTGCAAGTAGTGATGCACTGATAAATCACACAGAAACTCATACACACACGAATGCACGGGTGAAATTATTACCTCTTTCCAATTATTTCATAATAAAAGAAATAAAAGCAATAACTCTAGAATGACGATCACAAACGAAAAATCGAGCGATAACCTAATGAAACATTTTAATCTGAGGCAATCATGTTGATTAACAAGCGATTATTCTCATTAATTCTCATCACAGTAAGTGCCATTAGCAGATGGTATTATCAAAAGAACTCATGTTGTTTATCCACTGATTAGGATGCACATCACGAAAATACTTGAAGAGTAATGCAACTTACCATTATGGTCCCCAGATGAAATGATTAACAGGACATTAATACATTTGCAGCCGACGCTATAGTCAGCATCATATAAAAAAATTGTTTTAAAATATTTTCTGACACAATATATTTATGCATCTGCATAAATGTATGTATAATGTTTTTGTATATATATAGTTATAGCATACATTATATATATATATAATTATATATATATATAAATATATATATATTATGTTTATTTTATATATATAGCATATATATTATATAAATATACTTATATACAATATACACATCACATATATATATATATATACATATATATATATATATATATATATATATATGCATATATATACATATATATATATATATATATCACACATATATATATATATATATCATATATATATATATATATATCATATATATATATATATATATAACATATAAATTGATCCGATTTTTTTTGAGGTGTCGTTGTGATGCCAAAAGAATGAATTCTTTTTACAAAGGTGAAAGGGGATATGAAGTAGAAAGAGGGAAAAGCTTATTAACAGCCGGGCAAGTGGGGTGGAAGCGGTATTATAAAGGAAAGGCCTCGGCGTCCAGGCGTTATGACAGAGAATACAAGTTTGACTCAAATGGTGCAGGAAGTGCATTACTGATGATCTGTAGGAGTATGAAACTGATTATGTTTTCTGCTTCCTATTTCCAAAGGACTTCATGCCACGATTAAACTTAAAAGCTGGAGCTTCCAATGTCTTTGCTGCAAAGCAATTAGGGCAGAAAAAAGGCGCCCAAGGAGGGTGTGGGCAAACCGTACCTGCAGAAAAGGATGGAGCAAGGTCATTATGACAACCTGATGGCGGAGTTGTCATCAAGCCCCAGAGCTGTACAGAAATTTTACCCAGATTGACAAGGACCTCTTCAATGAAATTGTTGAACGGGTCACACCCACATTCAGAAGAAAGTGACATTCTGGAGGAAACCCATTGAGCCAGGCCTACATCTGTTGCTATCACCCCTCACGCTTCCTCGCTACAGGTGATTCATACAAGAGTCTGCAATATTTGTTCTGGTAGCCCACAACACCATTAGTCTCATCCTCCCCAGAGACCTGCAGGGCCATTGCCCGGGGATGAGGAACTGCAGGTGCCACAAACACCTGAAGCGTGGCAGGAGGTTGCACGGGTTTTGAGGAACGGTGGAAGTTCCCCACGGAATTGGAAAAGATGGGAAAAACATTAGGCTCCAAACCCTCCCAAGGGCGGATACGCATTACTTCAACTACAAGAAGTTCTACTCCATGGTATTACTTGCAGTTGCTGATGCTTCATAAAAGTTCCTGTACGTCGACGTGGGAGCCATTGGGTCAGAGTCAGACGGTGGTGTATTTGCCCAGACAAGACTGGCAGAAATGCTGTTGCAAGAGGAAGCAAAATCTTCCTAACCGGATGCCCTGCCAGGTCAACCTAATGGATCTCCTGTGCCCTACTTCTTAGTTGGCGATGATGCCTTCCCCTGAGGAATTACCTTATGAAGCCCTACCCCAAAAGAGGACTTAGCAAGGAGGAACGGATTTACAACTACAGGTTCCAAGGGCACGCAGGACGGTGGAGAACGCCTTTGGGATTCTGGCAAACAGATTCCAAGTATTCCACACTGCAATATGCTTGAAGCCTGACCATATAGAGCCATTAGTGATGTCCGCATGTGTTCTGCACAATATGATCATAAGAAAAATGCACGAAGACAAGAAGGAGATCAGGAGCACCCTGTCACACATGCTGTCATCCCTGGTAGCTGGAGGAGTGACCCGTCCAGGAGCAGCCCTTCCAACCGTGACCGGCAACTCTGCAACGAGGGGGATGCAAAGGAACAGCGTAACTTGCTGAAGGAATACTTTTCATCGGCTGAAGGATGCACTGGCAGGAGAACATGATTTAGATTACTCTCATGCATACCTGATTGTTGTAATTACTTAAATGTCTGTTCCTGCATATATTTTGGACTTATTTAAAATTCAATAATGTATCAATTCAGGATTATTTTGCCTGTGCATTTGTGTACTTTTGTTTGTTTTAGTTGATTTAATAAAAGATATTGCTCAAATCTATGATATATTACTCTCATCAATACTTGGTAATTGGGAAGAGGATAGAGCAGGACATGACTTTGCAAATTTATGTTCAATCAATATGAAACAAACATACATATAAATAAAAGAAAGATGATGTAGTTATTTTGCCCTTTTTAATAATTTCTTAACATGGAATCTATTCTGATATGATAATTCTATCATTTTTGAAAGTACCTTCTCTTAACATTGTTTCTATTCTGATATGATAATTCTATCATTTTTGAAAGTACCTTTTCTGAACATTGTTTTTATTCTGAGGTGGTAATTCTATGTTCTTGAAAGTACCTGCTCTTAGCATTTACATTGTTGATATTCTGATATGAAAATTCTATCTCTTTGAAACTACCTTCTCCCCGATATTTGTGACATTTTATATGACTTGCTAATATTTGGCCTGTTGTCATTTTTGCTTCTGTGAACATATGTTACATAAAGTATTTTGAACTTATTTCAAAGTCAATAATGAAATGTAGTGTATTCAGGTTCATTTTTGCCTTCTTTATTTGTGTACTTGTATTATAGCTACTTCATTGAATACATGATATTTGAGCAGAGGATAGAGCTAGACATGATATTGCAAAATATATTTATTTAATATAAAATAGAAACATACACATACATAAAAGCAAAAGGAAAAACATGGGTATATACATTAGCTCTGTAAATTGTTAAGGAATGTCGTGTCAAGCGACAGGTTGCTGAGGTCTTTTGGTGTGGATGTCACCAACTGTGCTTGCAGGAGCGCCAGCTGCTGTGCAGTGAGTGATGCTGCTGCTGCGATGCCGACAGGCTGGCAGGAACTGCAGGTGCCTGACACTCTGCTGTCACTGCCATGGTGTGGGTCATCATGGCCCTCGACGGCACCGTGGAGCCCTCTTTGGTGGCACGGATGTATCTTTTGAATGGCACCAAGCACCTCCATTTTCAGGTGCAGGCTCAGCTGTTCTGACACCTGAGCGCACTCATCCTCGACCTCTTGAAAAACTTCCTCCAGTAGAGGGCTCATTGGGGGTTCTGAGGAGATGGGTCGACAGTCGTCAGCATATAGCCCCGGAGGGCCTCTGCCGTCTGCCCGCCCCTTGGCCACTCTTCTCCGAAGCCACCCAAAACGACTCCTGAGGACGTAATGCCCGTCCTCAGTTCATGGCCATTCACGGAGGAACAAGTGACTGGCCATTCTCTTCGAAGGCCCTCCACACCTTGGCCTATCCTTGTAGGCTGTGAAATTGTTATAGATGATTTTCGGCCTCGGTCTCCAGCCACTGCCAACTAGCCTCTCATTTTCCTCCGAGAGGATCACAGACAGGTTCTTCTTGCGGCCTCCTGTAGGGCCATCTCCATCAGGAGTGCTGGTGTCGTGTCGCGTCGGCATCCCCTCGTGGGCGTTGTCGTCGGTGGCGTATGCGGGTCGCTCTTGTAGGCGAGGGCAAGGTCCTCTTCCTCCTCCTCTAGGTCGCTCTCCGTCACGAGCTCGTCGGCCTCGAGCTGCAGCACAACAGCATCGCTGCCTGAAGGGGGACCATCAGCTTCAGGAGGCTTTGCGTAGGGGCAACTCCAGCTGCCAGGGCTCCTGGAGTTCTCAGGCCCCTTTCCTGGTCCTCTTCAGCATGGGTCCTTTGGGCATCTTGGCTGCTGCAGTGGACGGCGAAGACGGAGGCGCTGAGGGAGATAGCAACAGGATGCTGGCCGGAGAAGCACTGACCTGGAAGCGCGCCGCCTGCCCCTTTATCCCAGGTCAAAGCGTTGCCACATCACGGGTTGCGGGGGTGCGGCAGAAAGCGCCTACTCCCCACGCCACTCTGACAGCCACGCAGTGCCCTGGGGCAGCGTGTATTATAACGGCGTGGCAGCTGCGCGGTCAGCCCGCGGTGGCGCCACACTGTGCGGGTCGGGCCACGCCACCTGATTATTGACCTGGCCACCCCGCAGGGTTTCGAGCAGGCCGAAAGGTTTGCCCCCGGCGCACGGCCAGGTGGTCCGTAACGGTCGCGCCGCATTAAACATTTACAAGTACTTATGGTACATTTACGTTGTGTTTGCGTTGTTTTTACGTCCTCTGGCTCCGCCCGTTTGTGGCCGTGCGTGGGCATGCGTGCCTTGATACGTGAATGTGTGAACATAGCATTAATGTAAGTCAAGTAATCAAGCAACACTGGCGTAAATGTCAAATTAGTTGGCACTTCCTAGGAGAGGAGGGCTTAGTTGAACTGAGGGTTGCATATCCTTGTTGGGAAGAAATGCAGTCTAAATTGTAGATAAACCTCTCTCTTGACACATGTCAGCAACAGCACCAAATCTGCCAAATCATGACTATTGAATGCATGCCAATTGAATGCATGCCAGTTGAGTAAGTTAGAACCTACTGCTCTTGTGGCAGTATTAAGTGGTAAAAGGTGGAAAATGGGCTGGGATTCAAATGCACTGTATCCTTAAGGAGAG
>NC_089748.1:60084463-60104463 GCF_040412425.1 Macrobrachium rosenbergii
TTGTTTATGTCACTCTACCTTTATACTCAGTACAAACGGTAACGGTCTTCTTAATGTTGTCTTTCTTTTGTATAACTTTTTTCTTTTTATATTTTGATTGTAATTTTAAGTATGAGTCTGATTTTATATTTATATTTTACTTATTCCAGCCTTGATAATGAGACAGATGTCTTGAAAGGGTCAAGCACAAATAAAGGTATGCCGTTATTATGGACGTCTTCCTCTTCCCTTGGTCCTGTTTGCCTCAGGTTGATAGCAGCCACCTACCCTCTCAGCTGATATATATATATATATATATAGTATATATATATATATATATATATATATATATATATATATATATATATATATAGGTGTGTGTGTGTGTGTGTGTGTGTGTGTGTGTGTGTATAGATAGATTGGTAGGTAGATATCAGGTGTCAAAGACTGATGGTCACTGAACATTCTACAACGTCTGAAAGAGATATTAATTATGTTTTCACTTAATTAATTAAGCACTGTACATGTGGTGTGCTGCCGGGGCAGCGAGGTGTCGCTGACATAATCAAAGGAGTTTTAATAATTTTTTTTTTGCACTAGTGGACACCATTCGTCGTAGATACCTGGCGTTAAGTCAGATTTGCACCTTTAACCTGGAGCTAAATTACATTTCAGGGCAGAGGGCATGAAAAAGAAATATTTGGAAAACGTACTTTAATTACGGTCAACCCTAAGCAACTAAAATGTAATTACAGTTCTTATCTTTTACTTTCAGAACTTTCAAAAAATATCTAATAGTAGGAAATTACTGGGTCACACTAACCAATAATTCAAAAGTGGGGATTTTTACTGTCTGAAATAAATCGGGGTTGTGATTGGTGACAAATGACAAAAATCTGAAAACAAAAGGGAATTAAGGGTTTGTGAACGGCAGTTATTACGCAAGTAAGTGATGGGGTTGAAGACTCAACATAGCTGATGATGTTGAAAGGGAGTCCTAGGTAAAAGTCTTAGTTCAGAAAGATCAGATTTCTTAGGTTAGGTTCATGTAAGTACAATTTAATTTTCAAGGTCTGTGCATGCATTGTTAGAGAATTATTTTATCCAAAATGGTTTTCGTTGTGCCTAATCAATTGATTTCAGGCTTTTATTTCTCTGTTAGATAACCTGTTTTCCACGTTTCTCAAACCCTAACATCCCAGCTTCCCACTGGGAGGCTCCAAACTATTGCAGAAGGAATGAGAAGGAGCAAAACGAAGGGACGAGAAACATCCCAGAGAAATAAAGGTGAAAAACATTCGAAACACTAATGAAACTATTGGAAAACATATTTCTTTGACAAAAGCACCAGTGTTTGTACTTTGGAATTTCATCTGACTAAAAATTAACTAAGTTACCAGGGAGACACTCCACATCTTATGGTATTCAGCGATATTATTCATATTTATACATCCTAATATGAATGCCAACACATCCAAATTCTACTGTATAAGTATTCTTCAGTATGAAATGCACTTCTGCATTTCAACCAGGAAGGTGCCGACGGTTCCAAAAAGTTTAAAATGAGGGACATGAACTAAAAGAAAGAACACAACCAATACCCCTGATACGTAGAAAAGAGGATTTATTTAAAACCTTTCAAATAAAAAATGTAAGTCACAACCATTGTATGTGGGACCTTACAAACATAATCGATCAAATAATGGAAACATTATTTCACACAATGTTTCCATTTGATGTTATATTCTATATAATTTTAAATACACTCTTTAGTCTATTTTCTAAACTTATAATGTCAAGATATGTGCTCTCTTCTTTAAGAGTCTATCTCCTTTCAAATATCCCATGATAAAGTTAAACTGTCCATAAGAACATAACACGTTAGCTTTCTGTTGACAAGTTAAGCAAAAATACATTAAAATGGTCACAGAGCCGGATACTGACTTTTGGACTAAATTTTGATACACCAAGATAACGTCTCTGCATTTCCAACTAATGAGAATTACAAGACTACAACAAACGCCTTAGAAATCAAACGAAATTGCACGATGAATATAAAATTTTCCGTTATGAATCAACAATAAGAGCCCCAATGAACATCCAATAAACGCCTACTTACGGTGAAATTTCCAAGAAAACTTACAAAACAATGAAATGTTTCGTTTGTCTCTCTGGACAACTAGAAACCTTTACAATTATTGCCGAAGAGAAAACCGGCGCGAGCTTTTCCATCCGAATGTTCCTTTATACTGGGCTTTAATGATTTTTTGAAAGATGTTTACACAAGAATGATGAAGCAAAGGTATTCGTTACTTCGGATAAACGAGCTAAGGAAGAGGTAACATTGCTTCAGAGGGCGAGGGAAACCGATATGAGAAAGGCGAAGAAAACGTTCACAGCAATACCCGATATCAGAAAAGGCAGACGGTAGTACAATTTCCCTCTCAAAGAGCCCCACTTCCCAAAGGAAAAACTTTGTAAATGGAGAGCATAGGCAAAGCAGGGAGCAACGCATCCCAGCGAATGAACTTCGGCATCAAAGAGACCTTTTGGGGTCTTACGGATTAATAGACAGTACAGAGGGAGTTTGAGAGCGTGGCACAAAACGAAATGGGATGTGACCTCACCTGCACATGGCTGGATGTTTTATAGTTAACTTCCAACATTTTCAGCATTATAAATAACAGTTATGTTATGAAAATAATATGTGCATGAAACAGAAAGGGTCCAGGAAAGGCAGAATTATGTAATACTCAGATTTCTAGCTTCCTGAAATAACTGTCGTGGCCATTATCAACGGTAGAAAAATCTTTTCAGACTTCTATATAATTAAGCAAAAAAGCAATGTGACAGAATCCTTCCAATTACGTAACTAAAATATTTATAACTTTTAAAAAGGTTTTCTATTAGAGGTAGGAAGTACGTACTGCAAGAAGTGGTCAGTCTGACATAACCGGGGAAGTTATAGCTAAAGGTCATCTCTAATTAGATATCAAATGAAAAATTTCACTTTTAATGGAAAGACGCTCCCTTAACGATACGCTCCAATAAAAAAAATAATAATAATAAACCTTAAGAAAAGAATATTTGCAGGAACTGAGTAAGTTCAAGCCAGTCAGAAGAAAATATTCACATAAATGACCAACTGATTAAGTAGAGGTATTTTGAAAACTATAGTTTTCATGTAATCGCAGGAAGAAGCCCCTTCAGAATCTAATGTTAAACATTTACAGCTTGGCAGTTAAATGCTGGGTTAGCCGATTTATACTAAGGAACTCAGTCTAATAATTTATTACTGAAATATGAGATGGTGGTCTGAAAATATCTGGTTAGATAACCCAATAAAATATTAAATCTAAAAATATATACACGATAAAAATATTGAACTAAAAAAAAAAACATCCGCAAAGAATTGAAACAATATTATGCAGAAATCACCAGCATAATCATTTTTGCGTGACATGCAAATCTCTTCAGGGATAGTTTCTAGCAAACAGACGGGAGAGAGAGAGAGAGAGAGAGAGAGAGAAAGAGAGAGAGAGAGAGAGAGAGAGAGAGAGGTGCACGATTGTAAATCTCAGAAAGAATTCTACAGCTACAATTTCTAAATAGGAAAAGTAAGTGAACACAATCGTGTTTTATGCAAAAAAAAAAAAAAATACGACTAAAGACACAAAAAACAAAGTAAATACAGTATTAACAATTTTAAGTCAAGCACGAATAATATTAACTCCTCGAGAGTTTTCATTCTCATCCTTCTTTGACAGAGAATATGAAAAATATTTACAGAAGAAAACAAAAGTACAGAAAAATTTACTTAATTTGTTCAATGTCCAAATTCAATTTAGACATGATTTAGCCTACCAATAAGATGCATCGACACATGTTTCACAAAAGAAGCAATCAGACCCTATTTAACAATAACCGCCTGGGAGCAGCCGCTGATGAAATTAACTACCTGAGCAGGACTGCGAGTTCGTTCACAATAGACATGAAGGACAACGACTATAATTACTGACAGAAGCGCCAAGGATCAAATGCTTGATCACGCATACAACGACAGTAGATCCCAGAGTTAAATTTTCCGTGATGGCAGGAATGTGTTATAGACTACTTAGTGATAGTGACCACAGGGGTGTTCAGATTGGGTCTGGTGGAATGTTCCGTGTTTCCAAAACCCCTAGTCAAAGTAAGTGGAATGATAGCGTTGTTGATGTCATGAAGGTATAACAATTTAATTGTATGGCATCAAGCAAAAACAATTTTCTTTTTTCTTAATTTTTTTACATTACACATTTCGAAAGTTATTATCTTGTTATTAGTTATCTACAGTTATGAACCAATTCGTACTGACATTTCAACATTCAAACATTTTTCGTCTCAAGAGAAACTTTATGGCGTCGTATCAAGTAAATCCAACTAAGTTTTGGAAAACATGTATAGTAAAGAAGACCCTTTCATGGGAAGTCCACCTAATGACCAGAATAACGATACTATGCCTTGACATTATATGTTAAAATACATTAAACCGGTTTTCGGTTTAAACCAGTGAATCTAAACACAAACATCGTTCAACTAAAGCATCAAATACTGTTCAGACGAAACACCATTTTGCTATAAAGATTCGTGCATGTGATATTAGAATCTATCTGTAAAGTATTGGAAGTTGTGTAACTATATTTGGCATGGTCTGTGGGCTATGATTGCCATAATACAACTTCATCGTGTACTAAAATTACCCACTAATAACAACATAACAATGACAGTGAGAGAGGTATAATTTCCAGACCATTTGCACAGACTAATATCACAAGTTCAACTGTGTTCCAGGAACAACTTTCCTGTTATGTGTTAATAATAATTTACAGTTCATCAAGAGGACCTTCGATGAAAACTCCACAAGGAAACGAGCTTTAAAGGCAAACATGGTCGACAGCACAAAAAGTACTGTGAATTTTTACTCGCTTTAGAGACGTTTCGTAAATAAGGGTACAGGGAAGAAATCCGGTGTTATGAAAAGTTAGCCAAATATATATACCAATAAAAGTATTCTATCACAGTTACAGACTAAGCAGAAGTGTAAAAAAAAAAACTTTGCGACAGATGAAAAAACAAGGCGGTATTAATCTGTTTTCAAAGAAAACAAATCTCCATCTCGATTTAAATCCGTTTCTATGTTTGATGAAAACAACGCTCCTTTGTCCTATGCTATTTGCCTAGAATTCTCTTATGTGATGATACGATGGAAACTGAAGATCAAAACAAGTATTTGTTGTTCACAGTGTTAAATGATAACAGAGTGCAAAGTTCTGATTAGTTGTTTTTGAGATTTTTGACGTTTATATCACTTATTTCAAACTAAATTTGGAACAAGTTGACACGTTAACGGTTGGTGACAGCAGAGAAATTAACAACCAATGTTTGAAGGTAAATAAAAGGGCAATCTTTGGTAGGTGTCCTATTATGCCAAACCTATTTTTATGAGGAACATGAATCGTTAACGTTTTATCATATATTAATACCGCATATCTTTTCGTAATTTTGTGAAAGCATTTTCCATTTGGAGCTTGTCTATTTTTAAATTTTTACACAGCTTTTTGATATTTGTTTCAAGTTAAAATCGGCTATAATACTTCAGACTCTGAGAAAACGATTGATTCATGAGGGGATGAGGAACGAGGTAGGAGAGGAGAAGGTTTATCGATGGAGGGAAAATTCCTTCGCCTCATATACTTGTAGCAAAAGATGATAGTTACGGCTGGTAAAAATTAGACTTGGACTTTAAAGAGAGAGAGAGAGAGAGAGAGAGAGAGAGAGAGAGAGAGAGAGAGAGAGAGATGCATGTAGTCGTAAATGCTGTAACCAATTATAGATGGCCGTGGTAATCAAGGATAACTGTAATGACCTACAAAGACTATCCAGTTAACAACACAACTGTATCTTAATTCATTTTGACTTGTTGCTATAAAATTTGCCAGAATACTACCCATTCAAGGGTTATTATGATTTGTTTTTTGGCTTTTTGTTTTAAATGAGGAATGCATGATAGAGACGTTTACCTCATATAAAGGAATGCCATCAGTTACATGAAGAATAATATGGATGCTGAATTTCTTGTTATTGAGTGTCGCCTTCACTGCTACCAAAACAGGTGAACAGAAAACTGCGTGCCAAGATCCCATCTTCATGATTATAGATATTATATTTTTAGCTTTAATACTCATGGGTATTATCATAATTTTAGCACAACTAAAATGTTTATGGCAACAGCTGTTATCTCCGTATTCAAAAATTTTAAAGTCGTAGTTCCATATTAAATTTTGACTTATAGTTACTGTCATTAATTTTTTACCTTAACACGTAACAGGCTGATTCTAATCACATTACTATAAAATTGCTGGAGACCTTTCAGTGCACTTGATAAAGAACAGGAAAAATAAAAGCAGTAAACATAACAGGCGCCTCGATGTGGTCAAGGGAGACACTTTTCCTCTCTGCAAAATGTGATACGGCCAAATGGTATTTTTGTAAATGAACAAAAAACAGCTTTCCCCGAAATATTAATACAGACACGCATGTTCACCTTAAAAGCATTACCACAAAATAAATTAACTACTTCTTTACGAAACACCCCTCAGGCAAGTCATGTGGGTGCGACAGAGACCAGATGGTTAAACTAAACGGGAAGCGAGAAAGACATCCACATACCAAGATACCAATAAGGAGCGAAAGTCAGAGATCTTGACCTCAATAAATATTGGTTTGCCCTGTCATCAAACCTGGTTGCGATTTCGCAACAACATGAATAAAACACTATTAGAACCAGGATCCAGTGATTAGAACGAAAGGTCGGATGAAGGGATCTCTCTATCGCTTGTTATTCGGAACGAGCTTGACGACGGGTGCTACACTGCGTGGGGCAGGAGGGTGGATGCGTCATGTCTCCCATACCCTCCCGATCTCATACATACCCCGTTCCCAGCCGGGGCGGACAAACAGGCTTGCATGAGGAAGGTGGACGCGTCACATCTCCCCTACCCTCCCGATCCCCTACCTACCCCACCCACACCCGGGGCGGACAAACAAGATCCACTCAGATTTGATTATTATTGAGAAATCCTTTCCAGCACTCGATCTCTCGAAAGAAATGGACTTTAAAGGTTCGAAAAAGACACGGAGGGTTGTTATACAACCTAAAATGAATTATGGATTTATAGTGATGGGATCCCCTAACAGACACTGTCATATATAGTGCATTCACAGAACTGTATGGGATTCGCCATCATAAAAGTAACCTTGTTTTACAGGTCATAAAGTGACGCAAATGAAAAAAGTTGGCTAAGCTTCATGGTCAGTCAATGGTCTATGTACAACTTTAGTCTATGGTTGTAAAACGTAATGTGTACGTTACGTGCAAGACTCGTTTAGCCGAGGCTCAGCTTGAATGTGGTTAATCTATAATAGAGACTGAATGACATTTTCTTTTGATTCCCCCCTTCCCCAATCCCATTTCCCCTACCACCAGCATCTCAATATTACATAATCGACTGACCCATTTGCGATTGCCTAACTGGGGGGCGATGTGACCTCTCCACTCTCGAAGGGTAACTCTAATTTACTTTTTACTTATTTTTGAATTGCGTATTCTCGAAACCGGTTTCCATCTGCAGCTCTCATGCTGTCAGTAAAATGTAATTAAATGGCTTATAGCGTAGTTAAAACACCGAAGAATGACGTTTATATTACGGTACTTTGCGTCAGGAGTAATTTTCAGTTATACTTAAAATCATGCCCCTTTCATTGTTTCCTACTTAATTCAAAGGAACACGAGAGAGAGAGAGAGAGAGAGAGAGAGAGAGAGAGAGAGAGAGAGAGAGGGTGGGGGGCTTGTTAATATGAAATACGTAAATCTGGCCTCTGTATGTTTGGTTGTAACAGTTTGTTGTTGTTCGTTGGAATCTACGACGGTGTTGAGGACTTGAATCTATACGAATGTAATATGGAGTGAACGTTTTGTGAAGATATTTTATCGTTAAGCCCCTTTCTCCTACATAGAAATGGTTCCCAAATGCAATGAAGGCAATCGCCCTCCTATATTAGGCCAGCGTTCGATTCTCCGGCCAGCCAGTGAAAAATTAGAGGAATTTATTTCTGGTGTTAGAAATTAATTTCTCGGTATAATGTCGTTCGGATTCCACAATAAGCTGTAGGTCCCGTTGCTAGGTAACCAAATCGTTCTTAGCTACGTAAAATAAGGCTAATCCTTCGGGCCAGCCCTAGGAGAGCTGTTAACCAGCTCAGTGGTCTGGTAAAACTAAGGTATACTCAACCACTTTTCTTGACAGAATCATGGATGCACCCCTTGTGAAGAGAATTACACATCATTAGCAACCTGATACACCTACCCATAAGGATAATCAGCAGCGCATCAAAGCTCCCAACAAATAATGCGCCATTCACTTCCGAATGCGCATAATATAACGTTTCTGTTTCAAAACTTTTTCCGGTCACACCTATCCAGCAGTTTCTCGGAATTCCTTTCCTTTCTGCTAACAGTTCAGAATTATATGTTATGGAACTATGATAAATGCATGATCAGCAATGACGTCATATAATTCAACTTGCACTGTATGCTTAAAAACAAAGATAAGCGTTTAAATAATTTGTCCAGTTATACGAACTGTGCGACTGTAAATGATCAAGAGAGAAGTGTTGTATATACTCATTTAATACAATCTCGAAAAGTAAAACAATCATAACTTGTGCTAAAAACTGAAATATATAAATGAAAAAGAAAGTTAGTAAACGCCCACAGTGGCAAACAAATCATACATAAAAGAGGATTAAAAGGAGACGCTCACAGAGGATTAAAAGGAGACGTTCACAGACTAACAAACAACCCTAACATTCGTTACGACAGTCAAAAAAATGAAAACGACAAATCTGAGCATTAATGGACCTTTCTCGTTCGTTCCAAACCCATTAAACGAATTTCTGTTTTTCGACTGGAATGTTGACGGTTGACGATTTCTCTTTAAGCCTCTGAAAGCCCACCGAAGTTTACTGACGATGAAAGAGGACAAGGGATTGAAATGGAAACAGACGGAGACGAAGAACTGGACTAGGGATTAAAAGAGAAACAGGCGGAGACGATGGAAGAGGACAAGGTTTTAAAAGGGAAACAGATGGAGACGAAGAAAGAGGACAAGGGATTAAAAGGGGAAACAGACTCAGGAAATTATTGAAACTTCGTAACATAATTTACTCACAAATATCAGTGATAAGGTAACAACTTTTCTGATCGAGACAAAAGCAATATCATCAATTCCTCGGAAATTGAAGAAAAGAGAATTTCAAAATACTCAATGAGTAGGATTCGTGTGCAACGGTCATAGGTAGTAGCCGGTATCAGCAAATGAGACTGAAACTGCGAGGTCCAGATCTGTCGCCGGGACCCCCAGGGTATCGTCGCGACGCTTCAAAACAAAATCTACGAGACTCGTGGAGTTCTCTCAGGAAACAGATCCAGGGGTCCCGATTCCAACGATCTTTTATGCATTTTTCAAAAGATACTTTATATCCTTGTCAGAACTGTAATTGCTAATGTATATAAGGCATTGCAAGCTTTCCAACCATGTGTATTTGAAATCTCTTCCTAAATTGTATAAAGGATTGTTAACCATTCCTCAGGTGTGAGAATACACATCTGACTGCATATAGACGTCCCTCTGTTTTTCCCTAATGGCAAATGCTACTCTTACGCTTGCAAGAGTTCTTGGCCTGTCAGGGATTACCTTGAACCTGCCTCTTATTCGCCGCCTCGTTATAAAACCAAAGTAACTGGGATTAAATGTTGAAATATGGTTTAACAAAGTTCAACCATTACGGGTAACATATACAACAAATTCACTTTAAAATTAATGATAAGAAATTACATCTTGAAACTTACGGAGGAACGTTGATAATCTCGAGATATCACACAATGTAAAAAAAAAAAAGACAATAAGTAAGCAAATTTTTATTTTGTTTGTGAAAACGATATGCTACTGTAACTTAAATTTAGTTTTGAACATAAATTTTGAAAAAAATTTTCTATGAATTCCGTATTACGAAGCCATCGTCCAGTCTCTCTATCCACCAGCATCTATGTAAGCATGCTGAATGAAGGTACCTTAATTCGACTTTTAATAATGATACGTAACGTCCATGAGTGGGGACTTCATGTCCCGACCTTTTCATTTTGTACAAAAGTATACACACACACACACACACACACACACACATATATATATATATATATATATATATATATATATATATATATATATATATATATATATATATATATATGTGTGTGTGTGTGTGTGTGTGTGTGTGTGTGTGTGTGTGTGTGTGTGTGTGTTTACCTTTTTTACTAAATGTACCACTTAAAAATTAAGCAATATCTTAGCTATGTAAACTAATTTTAATGTATTATTGGCAGACGTAGTAACCTGTAACACACATGATGTTAAATTTTGGGAAATTACCCCTCGACAGTACGTTTTCGTCCGTTAATTTTTATTTGAATGTGTGGATAACAAGACGATATAGTTACCTTTAATATGCAATGTTTACCCAAGATATTAACGATCAAGGTATTGCAATTCTCTCTCTCTCTCTCTCTCTCTCTCTCTCTCTCTCTCTCTCTCTCTCTACATATTTCGTGCCAACTCGGACTTCCCAAACACTTTCCTCTTAAAAGATGCCAAAAATATGAAGTTTTTCTCTAATTCTTCACAACATTCCCTACCTGCGATCCCCGTTTGCTTCCATCCTTCCTCACTTCTCTCATAGGTTAATATCACCAGTAAATCCTATCGTAAATTGGACTGGCCTTATGCCAGGATGGGCTTTCGCTCCTGGTGCAACCCGTAACACGCCCGCCCATAGCACACGCAAAATTCTCGTTTGCCATATCTTACTAATGAACTACAAAAATTACGTACATATCCTTTAGCACTTCATAACCCTGACGGCAGTCTTGGTACAAAAACTTTTACAAACTAATGAGAAATTGACCATATTAGGCCTAGTTCACAACTCTAACTATTTCCAGATTCTTAAATCAATAAACAATAGTACAGGCGATCTTATAAGCATAGTTCTATCAAGAAGATTACGCAATACTTCTTCAACCACGCAAAGTGTGACGCACATATACTTCTTAAACAAATGACTATTCTTAGTAAGGAATCTCAATATTCCCACAGTGTATACGAAGGAACCTCCTGCTTACCTTAGCGTTGGGACGTGGGTCTAAGCCTTGGGAGTGTGAACAGAAAGCCTTTGGTAAGTCGTATAAAAACTTTCATTATGATGCCAACTTTATTTTATGAATTCTAGGCTGGCTATTGATAATTATTAAACAGATTTAATGACATTTTGCCTAATCTGCTGAACATAAAATTACATAATTTTTATTAACTTCTGGTCTTTAATGTTGGTTGAGGATTTCATTCGACTAAAAGTCAGGATGTATGAACTCATTGGCTATCGTAATTAAAGGCCTTGAACGACCTCAGAATAAATGGCCAGTCGAGCGAACAGTTTATTAAGAACTTTTTTTGTGATTCCCGTCTGACCTCTGCATGCATTTCTGATTCTCTCTCTCTCTCTTTCTCTTTACGTCGAAAGGTCTGACAATGGTTACCCGTTTTCTATTCCATCTCACCCATTCAGTTGTTGAACTCATCACGTACGGCGAAAGTACATTTCATAAACGTTTTTCTGTTATTACTCCAGTACTCCAGTAGTCAAAGCTTGTATCCTATACACTCCGCGCACTATTCCACTCCACCATTCGCCACAGTCCAGATACTACTATACTACTCTCGCCACTTCGGTGGTTTTGTAGGGAAGATATTGTTTACATACAAGCGGGGACGATTCACCGTGTTTAACGAGACCGCTAAACTATGGTTACTTAACACTCGTTTTGTGTTTTGAAAATTAATGAGGCACTTCAACTTTCTGAAAGTCATTATTATCACATTATTATTTGGAAGCCACTGATGACAAAATCTTTATGCGAAGCAAGCTTGGATTGCAAGGCACTACTGTAAGTGTACATTCTTATGCCTCGAACTATTCATTTGGCAAGATGTTATATCATTTAAACCTTATTCTAATAACAACTTAATTTCGAATGAATGAATATGATTTCTGCATGGTAAAATTTATCGAACCGTTATGCCAAGGAGAAAAAAAATATCCTATAAGGATGGTAACAACAAAGAGAAGAATCTTTGTCATGTGCCTGTTGATTAGGCAGTTATTTTCCTTGTTTGTTTTTTTGGGGGAAAATAGTTTGATTCCAAATTAGTCAAAATTACTTTCTTATAGTAGTTTCCCTTCAACAGTTCTCTCGAAGTATCGTTCCAAAGCCTTAGAATAGACAGAAAGGACTTTGCTAGCCTTTTCCATTGGTGTTGTGTTTAGAGGATGCTTTCTAATATTTGAGATATACACAAATTAGAATGCAATATACCACTACAACAGATCTCGAAACAATAATATTTCAAAATATAGGCTATTATATGGTAATGATTAACTTACCTGTAATGAAGTGAGACATTTTTATAATAATTAAACGGGGGTGGGTGGAAACGGACTACCACAGTGTTTTGCCTGTATAGAATAGTACTGTTACTACCGTAAGCTGGACTGGAATGTCAATATGGCCGCCTGAGGTCATACGCTCGGCAAGGAGATCGACACTTCATGTTATTGACGCTCTATGACGGTGATAAACATTTAAGTGGCCAAGGCTGGTGTGAGATAAAATCAACTAGGCCTACATACAAGAAAACATTCCCTCTTCTCTATTACTAGATGAAACAAAAACTTATCACTATCGAAAAGTACATGTAAATCCAAATAAAGGAAATAAAAAAAAAAATATTGTTGGAAGCGCATTTGGAGATGTCTGTTTTTCGGCGGTGTGCCGATTTTACCTCATTCCGGGCAACAATAATGAAGGACACTTAGTGACAATGAAAAGCTCAGCCTAACTGAAAATCTTACGCACCTATCGATAAGAGGTAACTTATAAAAGGGTAGGGAATATTATTTAATATTAATATTGCAATTTTTATGTAAAAGGTACTGAATTTCGTCAATTATCAATTGTTAAAAAAAATGTTGGGCCTTAGTTCTATAATGCGATGCTTTAAGACAATGGGATTACCTTATTTCTCTCTCTCTCTCTCTCTCTCTCTCTCTCTCTCTCTCTCTCTCTCTCTCTCTCTCTCTCTCTTACACTCGTTTGTTTTTCTCTCTCTTCTCCTTCATAAAAGCATTTCTTTTTTATCTCTCCCTTCGAGTGAATTGTTAAAGGGAAACTACAATAAGAAAGTAATTTGAACTAATGTGGAATCAAACTATTTTCCAAAAACGGGCAAAACTATAAAAATAACAGCCTAATCAATAGGCACAAGGCTACCGCTTACACGGACAAGATTCTTCCCATTATTGTCACAATTCTTACAGGATATTTTTTTCTCCTTGGCATAACGATTCGATGACTTTTACCCTACAGCAATCATATTAATTTATCCGGAGTTAAATTGTTATTAGATTAAGGTTTAAATGATATAACAGCTTGCCAAACGAGTAGTTCGAGGGCATAGGTCTAGTCTAGGCTACCAAACTACAGTTTCTTGTTTATTACCACTCTATGAGACATATGGTTGAATGAAAACACATTAAGCCAAGATTTGTTACACATTAAAAAAATACAACTATTTTAGCATCGAATGGGGTAATAGAAGTTGCTTTCTACGGTTTGGTTAAGTCGTCCTGAAATGCTCTCACATTAACATGTTTGAAAGACGAGACTTGTTGACGCAATCCGTACCCTACAGACCCACTGATTATTACGCCTTTTTATTAACGGAGATCGTCTTTACTTGACAGTAATTGGCATGTATAAGGTTAATGATGTTGTGATTGCAAAACTGAAGTCGCCATTGCATTTATGCACCACAATAATGTGCTAAAATTGTTAACACAAAAAGCATATTTACTTCTAATTCAGCTTACTATAGCTGGTTCACTTAAGGTAGATTCTTGGGCCTACGAGACGTTTGTTTGGCGGCCTCTGATTGGCTGGTACGCGGAGATAGGCGGCTTGCTCAGTTTCATTTTTACGTCTGTAGCTCAGAAAACTTGCAATATGTTTATATTTCTTCATTTATCTCACGTTTTGCACAAGATAGGAAAGTTTTGGTCATACTATAGGATTCAGTATTAATTGTACAACTAAATCGTGATTTCCTGAAATCAATAAGATAAAACAAAAGAATTACAACGAGTAAAAGTGAAGAGAGAAGTATTTAATTCTTTATACCTGTTTTTACTTATCATCGGTTTTTGCATTATTCACACAATCAAGATAAAATAAAACTCGTGTTTTTTTCACAATAAATTCACCCTGAATAGTCTGGTGCTTTCAGATTTTAGATGCGTGTCATATATGAAGAGAAAATGAAGAATGTCTTATTCTCTTGCAGTGATGATGATCTGCAAGGCATCGCGTTAGTCCTCAGCTGTTGACAGTTGTCAGTTAGCGATATGAGAAGCTTGCAATTTCGGCAATATTTGCCGTATTATTATATCATTACATTTTCTGTAAATAAATGCATAGAATTCCCATTATGGCTGTTGAACATTTTTACCCCAATATCATATATTGGTCTCCTTTGCCCGTAGCTAGAAATCAGAGCTTACCTGGCACAGGGGACACATCCTGAGGCTTATATGGAACGAAACTTCCTTTGCTCTTGACTGACTGTTTTTATTTTCGTTTCTTAAATTCCATTTGTTCAACGATTCTGTGTCAGTATCAAAATTAAATAGAAAATTTGAATTTTTTTAATATAATTTCAAAAATTTACAATTATTTTCAATTTTATCTGAATTTAACATAAAAATTCTATATAAGGAAAAATCAATCAAATAGACATGGATACTGATCCCAGAATGTTACCATTCCTCTTGAACCCGTGTTAATTTTCGCAAATTGTATCTTTGAGGTGCAAAGCTTTTCAAAGTAAGCACTTATAACACATTTACCCTTATAGCCAGAAGGTTGGTATATTACATTTTAACTCCCTTATACGTGTGTGTGCATATATATATATATATATATATATATATATATATATATATATATATATATATATATATATATATATATATATATATATGTATGTATGTATATATATATATATATATATATATATATATATATATATATATATATATGTATGTATATATATATATATATATATATATATATATATATATATATATATATATATATATATATATAAAATATGGTAATTTGTCTAATACTTATATAAAAAAACAGCAATAATAGATAAAAACGTGACCAAAACGGACATTTATTAATAGCAGTAAACATCAGTATTATTGTTGCCTCTTTACACGGTGAAAATATGTGATCTTTTTATACCAACCAGATTATTAATAATCTTTATGGCATTTATCCTTGCTTTAGGACTGACAGTACCTTCGAAGTATAGCAATTTACTTTACTTACCTTTCTCTGTGCTCCCACAAATAACCTTTAAATGAGTGTTATCTGTAAAAGGTTTCTTTAAATTTAGATTTTCTCACCTTTCCCATCTATGTAGTTTCTGCATCGTAACTGTGGTTTTTGTCTTTCATCTTCCTATCCAGATGGCAACTAAGGACAACAGATTTTACCCTTCTCAGAAAACCCCCTAGATTTCCTTCTCTTTCCTCATATGGTCCATTTTGATATTCTTATCTCTCTCTCTCTCTCTCTCTTCTCTCTCTCTCTCTCTCTCTATATATATTATTTATATTCTTTATATTAGGTCTTGAGGAATATATATTAGGTTTTTCATTACAATATATACTTATAATATATTATATATATATATATATATATATATATATATATATATATATATATATATATATATATATATATATATATATATATATATATATATATATATATATATATATATATATATATATATATATATATATATATATATATATATATATATATATATTATATGTATATATTGTTAATGAGGTAAACCTCACACATGCCACTTCATCTTCCAAGACCTAACATAAATTGCAATATAAGAATAATTTTACTTTCCTTTAAATAATGTTCATTATATTCCTTCTAATCTTAAAGGTAACTGTGGGTAAAATTCGACCCTATTCACCTGTCACCACTACCCTGTTTGGTTAATCTTTAATCTTTTCTTTGCCCAAGTGACTGCCAAAGACCTTGATTTCAGGTGCTATTCATCTGGAGACGCTAATCGTGCCTGAGGAAGGCAAAGCTGGCAGAGGCAGAAAAGCCCAAAGAGAAAGCGGCTCCCACACTTAGCGACTGACCCATGTACCCGGCGCCATCTTGAACAACCAGGCCAGATGACTGCACACCCTACATGCAGGGCATATAGAAAACTGGATGCCAGGTGAACAACGATAACGCCACCTGGAATGAAGAAAGATGTAATCTTTACTAGGGCACAAAAAGGGCGAACAAAGACCTGACCACTCAGATGTTGGAACTCACCCACGACACTATAGTCCCTCTTGCTGTCCCAAGCCTAAGGTTACTTTTGTAGTGAGTCCCTTAACACTACCCTCCACTGCTGGCCCCCCAAGGACAAGGAATCCGTCTCCCGGTGAAGATAATTTACCCAAGTCAAGGTTCTTATGTTAGTCACATCCCTGTCAGTCTTTTACTATTTTTCCATTTCATTTTCTAAGGCGATATACTTGCAGCAAGACCTGTATTGCTTGTAGTTTATGCTGTATTAATCTAAAATCCAGTGAAGTGAATTATAGCTTAATTATTTGAAATTAGAGTCATCGGAATCAAGTTCCTTTTAAGCACCTTCTGTGCAATCCCTGAATTCCTTAATTAAAGCTCCCTATAGCAGCTACATCACAACCTGTGTTCCCGATTACAGATAAGAGTTTCTCTCCCCGCTGCAGTGCCCTTTGAGGTTCTTCAGGGAAAATACCCCTTTGTTTGTTATTCTTACTGTACGACAGGATTATGTTTACCTGTCTTGATTTACACTCCATTTTTTCTTCTGATATGTGCCTATTGTAAATATAATAAACTAAGTGAAACCTGAGTGCTTACCTGATAATTCCCCCTTTAAAGGAGGCCCTCAGCCGACATTCTTTTTCATGTACTTTTACTTAAACCGTTGCCTACAGTGTAAAAACAAATCAATATATACATATATGAGTGACATATACTGTATATATCTCTATTCTCCCTGTGCTCTCCAAAGTTGCTGAAAGACTTATTTTTAAGCCACTATATAGGTATGTGGAATCTAAAGGATTATTAGATGATAGTCAATATGCATACAGGAAGCAGTTAGGTACCTGTGATGCTCCTTTCAACTTGACATGCCATTTACAAGGGAACCTTGACAAGGGTTTGGAGTGCAGAGTAATTCAAACAGATTTTAGTACTGCTTTCGATTTAATAAATCACAAGGCACTTATTTATAAACTTCAGAATACTGGAGTGGGTCAATATATTTTAAGATTACTTCAAGATTTTCATACAGGTAGGCATCAGCTAGTTGCTGTGGGCGGGATCTTTAGTGAACCAAGACCTAGTGTGTCTGGAGTTCCTCAGGGCAGTGTTCTTGGTCCACTTATTTTTAGTGTATACAAGTGATGTGGCTGTTGGCCTGGAAAACAAGACTGTTCAGTATACTGATGATGCAATACCTGTGGGTGTAGTAAAGTCTCCTCTTATGAGAAATGAAGCTACCCTCAGCCTCAGTCGGGACATGGCCCGGATCAGGGAATGGTGTTTTTGGTGCCATCATTATACCATTTATAGTATTCGTGCCAGAGACCTAAGAATGGAAATGATAAAACACGATATTTGATGATAACCACCAAGAAGGTCTTAGAGAGAGAGAGAGCTTCCTGCTTACGTAAGGCTATACGTTACATTCCTCTCTTAATACCCCTATGTTGTTCCATTCGTTTATCAGTCTTCCTATTCTCTTCTTCTTTTGAATAGAAGAGCTCTTGGTCCACGAGGAGCCGAAAACGGAAGTTGGCCCTGCGAAGGGACTACAGAGACCCACGGGAAAGCGGCAGACTTCCAGAGTTTAATGTCTTCGCAAAGATAATAACGCAGACGGATCACTAACGGCTCTACAGCTTGTCTCTGCCAAAAAACTTTTATTCGCTCTTCCATGATGGGTAGCAGAACTTCTACCGAGTTTTATTATACACCGTAAGTTTTCGATTGATATTTGTGCCATCAAAAAGGGTAGGATACAGTAGTTTTAAAAAAAATAATGATTTAGAATAAAAAAAAATATTGATAAATTTAACTGAAAATAGACCTTGAAATTGTTACCCCCGTAGGGATTACTGCCATCATTGCACCTCATTCAGTGCACTGTAGGCATTACTTAAGGTTCTTTGCAGCGTCCGTTCGGCCCTAGCTGCAACCCCTTTCATTCCTTTTGCTGCTCCATCGTTCATATTCTCTCTTCCATCTTACTTTCCACTCTCTCCTAACAATTGATTCGTAGTGCAACTGCGAGGTTTTTCACCTGTTACACCTTTCAAACCTTTGCACTGTCAATTTCCGTTTCAGCGCTGAATGACCTCATAGGTCCCAGCGCTTAGCCTTTGGCCTAAATTCTATATTCTGTTCTATTCTTGAAAACTGTTACATCTCATAGGGCCTCGACAGAAATAAGTTACTCACTTTACAGGAAACAGGGACACAATGTAATCTCGATTTACCTAGGCTAGGATATTCACCCAGCAGAAGTTTAATTAATGGTTAAAGGGCCAAACGTCATAGTTGGGGCTAATTCCTCTCTTTTCGTTAATCTATTGTACCCCCAAGAGACACCTGTTCGGGTAACTCCTCAGTTTTGTCTTTTGTGTTAGAAAACTCGCATTATAAGCCAAAGGAATCATTATCGGTTTACGGTTTGATCATATATTCTTTGCTAAATCATATGTGAGCCCACCGTGTCTGCGTGACCTACTACTCAACAAAATTTATTTGCCATACTACCAGGAGCCAGTAGAAATAAGCCTTCTAAAATATACATTGCCAGTGAATATTTTTATCAATTTTTCATTAGTTATGGTTTGTTCAGGAAATCGCTAAATTTTCTCCAAATATTTCTAGACTTAATCTCATGTATAAAAATGGGGAAATTCTTTATTAGAAACCACTCCACACCATATCCAGCAAAACTTTCTCGAAACTTGGAGCCGTGAGTACGAACAGGGACAGTATTCTCGTATTTTAACATTATTTGAATCCATCTTTGATCACTTATCTATTGTTTCATTTAAAGTTGACTTAACTAACAGTGGCAAGTTGCATAAATTACTCTAAAATGCACAAAAGATCAAGTTACTCGTTTTTGGCCTCAAATAAATTAGTGTTTTTATCTCCACCCCATAATGATCTGGAAGGTAAGATCATTTGGTGCTTTCTTGCATTGTTTTAAATGTTTGGGTATTTTCTCCCTATGATTGCAAAATGTCGTTATGATATAGGCTTCAACAAGATAAAATTTTTTGTATTATTATTATTATTATTATTATTATTATTATTATTATTATTATTATTATTATTATTATTATTTGGCACTGCATATGTGGCTTTAAACACTAAAAATTCCATCAGTGATATTGCGAGAGACAGAGGAACCAGATAGCTGCGTCGTAAATCCCAGCCGTCATATTTTAAGAGGTAGTATTCGTTCCCATAAACGTAAACAATCCTGTAGAACGCGGTGGCTTATTTCTGGATTAGATTATTCACGACTGGCGATCGTCAAGTCAAGAATTTTTCGATCAGAAAATTCGCAGAAAACTCAGGTTTGTCACGATCACGATTCTCTTCTAAGAAAAAAAAAAGTATGTAAGAGGACTACAAGATATGG
>NC_089748.1:60106963-60124463 GCF_040412425.1 Macrobrachium rosenbergii
TTTTGTTAAGAGGGTAATTGAATGTTTTCAAGGTCATTTCACTTGCTAAGTAACAACAATTGTTCTATGGTTTCCCAACCAAGAAAAAATGCCATTTCAAAAAAACAATGTTCAATCTCATAAAAATCATTTAAATATTGAGAGTAGCTTCAAACAGTACATATAGCTATCTTGAAAGTACAAACAGCCCAATGACTTACAGTACTTCCCTTTAGCAAAGTAAAAGAAACGCTCTGTGACGTACAATTCTAGCTGTCTCAAGGTTACTTATGGGAATATTGTTCCACTCGGAGACTAGTGGTTCTATTATGTTACCCGGCCCGTTTGTGAGCTAATAACGTTCTGCTTTGTATTGTGCTTTGCGTTGTTAAAAAGAAAAAAAAAAAAGGAAGAGAGTTCGTATTCTGCACGACAATTCGGTTACCTCAGCAAATGTTCTAATCTTTGGTGCCGTTGTGTGATAGTCTAGTTTTATGCATAATTATCTTTTCAACATACATATCTTCAAGCACATAAGAACAAGTGTGTATAAGAAAAATTATAACGCAGTGTTGGAAACTTCATGCGCTTACACATAATTTTCTTTGTTTTCCTCCTTAATGTTTCGAATTTTTAATATATGAAGTGAATCATAAAGAAGACTTTTCAGTCTTTTCCCACGACATTCAAGATCACCGAGATCAGTAATCAACACATTCACTGACAATTGCCTGATAAAAACATCTTCAAATCTGTGAGGTTTGCTTTCCAGGAAAACCCTGGAAAAATTTATGTAGACCACTCTCACTGAAGAGAGAGAGAGAGAGAGAGAGAGAGAGAGAGAGAGAGAGAGAGAGAGAGAGTATTAAGAACCTATAAGTTTTTACGGGGTATCTTTAAATTAAGATATGCCTTACTTGTTTTTCCCTAATTTAACATTACTTAGGTAAACCCCGATATGACAGCAATGCGTAACATCACCCAATATTGCTGCTTCCTTTGCTCCTGCACACCGTCCATTTGCTGAACACAATTTAGGTCACATAAGAGATCCGTCGTTGGAGGATAAAAGGCCAATAACGGTCGACATCAAAAGATTATTTCCTGGTGATCGGTTCCGTCTCGTCAGTGTGTGTGGGTAGTTTCGCTTAAAGAGAGAGAGAGAGAGAGAGAGAGAGAGAGAGAGAATAAGCTGGAACCTCCCTTGATTTATTTTCTACGGCGTAGTATTACAACTTGTCTAAGCTACTGTATATAGAACCATTTGTGAAGAAAAATGCAGTTCTCATGCATTCTTAGTGTAGCCGCATAAACATTAAAAACGAAGGTTCCTTCGTAACATTCCATTAATTTGACGAGAATTTCAAGCATTCTCTCAAGTGGCATAAGTGTTAACGACTGGTACTCCAGTAATATTCTTCACCGCGGTCTTGCACTGATTCCCGCCTGAAGAAGTGGCAGGATTCCATTCGCTTTGAAAGATGCAGGATGTGAATCTAGATTACAAAATAATTAATTGTTCAAACTGTACATAAATAAACCAAAAAATTATACCAAATGATTGGTGAAGATGTGTAGGTTTATGGTAGCTCAGTTATTTATAAAATGGATCATGAAGCGTACTCTCATTTGTAATACCTTTCATAAGGAGATGTTACAAGTCTCCTGGTCTAGGCCTATACCATATAGTCTGTATCAAATGGAAATATTTAGAAAAATATTTATTTTATGATTTGCACTCACAACGGTTTTCAAGTAGCGCCGCAGGGTCTGACAATGAAATGAATTAGGCCTAACATAGATTATTCATATTCGGGTCCGAGCGTCTCAGATCCTTCCCAGGCGAAATTCAGCGGCTAACTGTCGTTGCTTACCCGTCCACACATGCAATCACCTGTCAGTCGGTCGGAAGAACTTTAGGTAATGCCATCAGTTCATCAGTTCTGGTGAGTGGACTGACTCTGCCCACAAACTGTTGTCTACACGTAAGTTTTAACGTCAGATTCGATGAACTGACAAGTAAACCTGATCGTGAATACCCGGCCTTAGAAGTAACGAGCAACTGAAAGACGAGGAACACAATAAAGAGCCACTCGTGCCTATCGTAAATTCTCAGGGTTAATAACCAGTTTTCCTCATGGGATTAATATTTGCATTTTCATTCAAGTAGTCCGGCCCGTGTTTCCCTATATCCGTCAGGGTGTATTAGTAAAACAATGCTCTATGAAAACCTTGAGCTGAGGCACAATTATTTGCGACGCGCAGAAGCCGCCTTCTTCGTTCCCACGGTTAAGGGGTTGGTTGCCTGATGCGCCTTCTCCGCTGCCTTCTATCAAAGGCGCCAAACCTCTTCTCTCCATATCTTCCTTCACTTTATCTCACCATCTAATTCTCTGTCTCCCTCTCGATCTTCTTCCTCTGACAGGTTCTTACCAAGCCCTTTCACTCCCTCCTCGTCATCCATCCTTAACACATGCCCATACCATCTCAATCGTGACTCTCTTATCACCTCTGTTATCTTTACTAAGCCTGCTCTTCTTAGTTTATCATTTTGCAATCTTTCAAGTAGCGATATTCCCATAATCCACCTCAGCATTCTCATCTCTGTTCTCTCAAGCTTAGCTTCCTCTTTTCTTCCTAGAGCCCATGTTTTTGGTCCATACATTAACACCGGTCTAATCACTGTGCTATAATATAGATCTTGACTTTTTTAGCTTGATTGGCATCTTCTTATCACATACAACTCCAGCTACATCTCTCTCCTTCCCCCCACGCCGTTTTTATCCAACTGAATACACTGGTCGTTTAATGGTAGATCGGCCTATTCTTAACAATAGGAGGAAGTAAGTTCCTCCTTATTTTGCACCATTTGAATGTTTCACAAAGGCAAATGGTCGCTGCAATCGCCTTAGATTACAATGTTAGTGTGGTGTAATTTTTCAAATACCGGTAATTCATGGTGATAACACAGGCACTTGACTTCTGGTAAATAACTCCATCGACATTTGAATGCGAATGTTTCGTAAGCAATTCTTTTGCTTCAATAGTGATTCTAATGTATATTCAAATTTGTTTATTTTATGCAGATTTGTTCTTTAGACACTTCATGTTTTATGAGTGATTATGATGAACCAAAAAGTAATTGACCGTTTCTCACAAACTTGTTTCTCCTTGCCGGTATAATTCTCCATTCGACTTCTAGAAACAAAAGGGATCAGTAAATAAAACAACAGAAATAAGTAAATAAATATTTTGCCTAAAAAATACCGCTACAGAGGCACATGCAAATATTAGTGCTTTGCCCTAAATAACATCCAAAAAGGTTCAGGTGTGCTGCAGGATAGAGAGAAAAAAAAGTTAGTCCGATTCAGGGACACAATAATTCCAAAAATATTACGTCCAGAAAATAGGTTAAAATTATATATTTTGTGCATGAAGAAGGAATCCCTCTACTTGGTGTAGTAAGCTGATTATGGCTCTCTCTCTCTCTCTCTCTCTCTCTCTCTCTCTCTCTCTCTCTCCATAAATGAGTACAGAAACTGTTAGACGAGAGGTGAAGACGATTTTTGTTGCATATATTCCGCCATTTAAATATACGTTTCAATCAAACAGGTACTCTGCCGTGCTAATAATTCAAAGTAAGAAGAAAATCGTTATGTCCAGTCAGCTTTGAGTGATTAAGGCTCCATGACCTTTACTGCGGGTGGAAAAAGCGTTCGCTAAATTATCGTAATGCGATTCGGATTCTGAAAGGGAAATCTTTCTCATGACGTATCCTCCAGTCCAATTATGACTGAGCGGATAAAAAAGCTTCTCTTTTAAAAAGATCCAGATGGCTTTATTTGATCTCTTTTAGTATCTTTCATTGCAACGTAATCATGCCGAGTGCACAGAGATTAATAGGAATTTGTGTAGTTTGTATGATGGCAGTCACGAATTAGAAAGTTTGAACTTATTATATTAAAAGTTAATTATATAAAATGCATTCCCACTTATCTTTCATGCGCTCGAGTTTGCAGAAGGATGAAAGTAATCAGTCAACTAGAGAAAATAAGTGACCTATTCGAGAAATTATTGTTATTATTATTATTATTATTATTATTATTATTATTATTATTATTATTATTATTATTATTATTATTATTATTATAATTGCTGTTGTTGTGCTCGCTGTTGTTCAAAATAAACTAACATTTTTAAGAAATGTGTATAGAGGACGTAATATATATGATGGGACACAGCATAAAGTTGGAGAACATCGGTTATATGGCCATCAACAGATGCAACTTTAGTAAATGTGGATCCTGAGATAATGAACTGCAACAGATAGCACATTAGATGCTCCAGTCATTTGCGCAAATAATCCAGAAGCAAATAATCCAGAAGAAAATCACTATTTCTTTCGATTGCTATAGAATTTTTATATTGGAAAATGAAGGTATTGTGATTGTTTCAAGCGGAAATAATCTTAATGCTTGCCTGGAACTAATTGTTCGTAAAGTCATAAAATCATACCTTTCACGTCTTTGTTGTTTTATGTCTTAAGGCCATACGCAGCGTGATATGAATAATGTAGAATGTGCTCCCATTGAAGTTCTATGTTCATGAAAAGGGAAGTTGGCAAATTCCGACAACATACTCTTAAAATTAAAATATCAACGATAAGCGATAAAAATGCTTTCATAATTTATGCATTAGGCAACTCTGGGCTTGAAAGTGATTTCATATTCATAGAGTAACAGTAAATTTTCCTGTGCATTTTCATTGTTCTGTGAGTTAATCCTCGACAGCTGTTTATGAATTGGTTATTTACAACTTTAATCTTAGTTCTCGTTTGCAAGCTCAGTTTTATTTAATGTTTTAATTTATTTCTAGACGTTCCCTTTAAATACAATCCTTCTCTTCCTCGTTGCGTGACCTGCTCAGGATAAGTTCATTTTAATTCCCCAATGAAGGATTGAAGTGACCGTCGTGGATATTTTGTCGTGTGCAACGGCTGGCGCTGTCTGTATGAATGTGATTAGGTATGGTGGTCCATAATGATTCAAGGTGGTTAAATGGAACATGGTATATGACTTTACCAGTATTTTTATTTGATTTCTAACGGAATCATTGTGGTAAAAAGTTAAGTATACCTTAGTTTAACCAGACCACTGAGCTGATTAACAGCTCTCCTAGGGCTGGTCCGAAGGATTAGACTTATTTTACGTGGCTAAGAACCAATTGGTTACCTAGCAATGGGACCTACAGCTTATTGTGGAATCCGAACCACGTTATAGCGGGAAACGAATTTCTACCACCAGAAGTAAATTCCTCTAGTTCTTCATTGGCCGGCCGAAGACTCGAACTCGGGCCTAGCAGAGTGCTAACCGAGAACTCTACCGAGTCTTCCAACGAGGAATTATCATTTTGGTAAAAGAGAGTACTAAACAAATCTCCGGGACGCCTGCATTTAGCTGAATGTAATAACTATCTCAAAAGGTCTAATACCGGTATATTCTAATTGTGAGTTAACGCGAGAATTTATTAAAACTACAATTATCGCAGTGTGCACCTGATTCATTTCGGTAAATCGAGTCCCCCTTCCCCCCTACCAACACCCTAAAAGGGGAAAACAACAGAAATTCCCTTTGAAGACACTAGCGACATCTGAATGGAACAAAAACAAGAAATATCCTTTAATGGATTGTAAAAATACAATTTTTCATAGTACCTATCGTGAAAAAGTAACGAAATTTACTTCAAAGGGATGGTAAATGGAGCTTTTTATTTATTTTTTTTTTTTTTTATCGGTACCATTGGTACATTTGTATGGCGCAACTGAAAAAGCTTATCCCGAGGCACGCTGGACTTTCAGTGAGCAATATTCATTTGCAAATTGCAAGCCATGCCAAGTGAAGGAACTCGTACATTGTCGATGATCCTGTGAGATTGGGAAACAGGTTAACATTTGTGAGATGCATTATTTGAATCTGTATGTTATGACTTGAATAATATAAACTGAATTTGATTCAAGTTTAGTTACCAAATATAGGAACCAAAATCACTTAATTTTTCAATAATCATTTTGCACAATATAACGGTGACTCTAGAACAATTATGATACTAATAAAAATAATATTAAAATCATATTTTACAGATAAGTACCTCACCTGTGTATTTTAAAGTTTATGAAAAATAGATAGGAATTGTTTTGATGTGCATGATTTATTTTCATGTTTTATTTTGTAAATTTTTTGTACATAAATTACATATATAACATATGTATTTGTTTGTAAAATGTACTTGATATGATTTTAAAATAAAAGATAAAAAAATATAAATAATAGTAGGTATCAGTATATTAATACAGAAACAATAACACTGACAATATTAGCAAAAGTTTATTATAGTAAATGTTTGTTTCACCTACATAATTCATGGAATATTTCTGCTTGGATGAAGAATCATAAGTCGTAAACAATTGGTTTTACGAAAACATGTGGAAGATTTGGCCAGTACTTGAACATATCTCGAAAAATAATAGTCCTGAAATGCTGATTACTAAATTTTATATATATCCTTAAATAATGCAATGAGAATAAGTGACTTGCCGGAAGGCATTAAATATTGTCGCAGAATGAGTTAAGGGAACCAGCGAAATATTATGCACTACTCAAAATTTTCGAAAATGTATACAGCCGATATTCCGAGCAGTAAAACGATCCATTCAGACAATTATCATGAAAGCGGAACCGTAAAGCATGAGAAACTCGGAAAAGGGGAAGTCATCTTTGGAAACTATAACTTGCCATCCTACGGGGGAATGGGCAGTTACCCACTTCACGCGCGCTCCAACGTCCATGGATACGAAGGTGGTACGTGAAATCTGACTTTGTTACTGGAAAGGGGCAACTATGTTAGTGTACACCGGGACCGGCGTGACGTTGGCGGAAGTGAGACGGACGTCTACTGTAGAGACCTTGTGCGTGGTGTGTCGCTGGCTGAGGATTATTCCTGGACATTCGTAGGCGTTTACTTTCTTCAGTCTCAACGGTAGTGTTAGTTGCTGTTTTGTTTGTTCGAGGTTTAAGTTTAATTGGGGATGTTTTTGCATATTACTTTGGCTCAGTAGGTGATTGTCTGTGAAGAAACTACTTGTTGATAGTAGGGATGTCCTACGATGGCGATCGCGATTTCTAATGTTTTAAGTTTTATATTTCGTGGTCTTACTTTAGTTTCCCGAAAAAGTTATGGGTGACGTTTTCGTATGTAATGTTGAGCAAGGGTTTTTTTTGTGACTAGTTTTTCATTATTTTATTTATGGTGGCTGTATAGATTCTGACCACGTTGTATGTGAATAACTGTTATATGCAGGTATCGCGGAGTTTAATATTTTTACGGGATTCATGCTCATGATTATCATTTGGTTATAAGTTGTTAAAATTACTGACCGTGAAAAAGCAGTAAAACTCTATGCCCTAACTTTGCCCAAATTAGTGTTAATGGATCCTAATATAATGATTTGGTTGCAATTTAAACAGGACTCAATTTCAGGTAAGAGTCGGAAACTTCAAATCCCACATAGGAGTTGGCGTAAATGACTGTTCTCCTTGTACATTAACAACAGGCCAGTACTTTCTACAGGTAAGACAGACCGGAAGTTTCATATTTTCAAGTAAACTAGACTTTGGTTTTAGTTGGACTGCCGATTGTTTTGTAATTAACGATTGCCCTCTTTAAGATTTTTTGGAATATTTTTTTAATGTAGGACTGAGCTGAGTAAATTTTCTAATTAAATATTCTTAAGTATTTAGTTATTTAATGATCAATTCGTTATTAAGTGAGATTTTAAATTTGAAGTCAGTGTTTCTAAAAATCGAAAGGGGCCACCTTTTGTCAGGGTGGCTGGTGCTGTCCTGGCAAAGGTGGCCCAAGGTGCTGTATATGGTAGACAATGTCTACCATATACAGAGCCGCAAAATTTAGGGCGGGTTTGGGAGTGTGGTTTTTAGGGCGGGTTTGGGAGTGTGGTTTTTAGGGCGGGTTTGGGAGTGTGGTTTTTAGGGCGGGTTTGGGAGTGTGGTTTTTAGGCGGGTTTGGGAGTGTGGTTTTTAGGGCGGGTTTGGGAGTGTGGTTTTTAGGGCGGGGTTTGGGAGTGTGGTTTTTAGGCGGGTTTGGGAGTGTGGTTTTTAGGCGGGTTTGGGAGTGTGGTTTTAGGGCGGGTTTGGGAGTGTGGTTTTAGGCGGGTTTGGGAGTGTGGTTTTTAGGGCGGTTTTGGGAGTGTGGTTTTAGGCGGGTTTGGGAGTGTGGTTTTTAGGCGGGTTTGGGAGTGTGGTTTTAGGGCGGGTTTGGGAGTGTGGTTTTAGGGCGGGTTTGGGAGTGTGGTTTTAGGGCGGGTTTGGGAGTGTGGTTTTTAGGCGGGTTTGGGAGTGTGGTTTTAGGCGGGTTTGGGGTGTCGTTTTTAGGCGGGTTGTTTTAGGGCGGGTTTGAGGTTGACATTTTTTGGCAGATGCTAATTTTTGTGATTTCAGTATTAGTTTCACTATTTTAGCATTGTAAAGGGGGCGTTCATGCTACAACTTCAATGTGTGTTGAGTTACCATACATAAGGTTCAAACCTGGTAGTGTTACACAGTATTGATAGGAGGTAGGTTTTGCTTTTAATCTTGCCGTGGCTGGTGTTGTGTTTGGGAAATGAAGATTTTAGAGATGCATTATAAGTAGAGGGGTGTAGCGGTGAGGTGTAGCGCACGCACGCACGCACTCACCCACCCACCCACCCACCACAGAGGTACAATTTTTTCCCTTTGGCCCAAGGGAACATTCCTGCTACCAAGGCCTGAGATAGCCACTGGGCCACGTAATTTCACGTTTTCACTGCAGTGATTTAATGTCCGTGGATCACGTTAAATTTAAAAACTTTTCTAATCGTCAAAACTTGTAGCTAACTGATTTTTTTAAGCTCGTCGGTAACAATTTGTCAGCCTTCAAAATTCCTTTGAAATTTGTTTCCTAATGCTTTGTTTTCGACTTATATTTTAACCATAAGCATCATAGGTAGTAATTTTGACTGGACGTAACTTGAAAAGACTTCTTTGCTTGGGATGTATATGGGTAAACATTGTAATGTTTTTTTACTTGTGTTTAGTGTTTTATAGAATGTAATGAATGTTTAGTGTTTTATAGAATGTAATGAATGTTTAGTGTTTTATAGAATGTAATGAATGTTTAGTGTTTTATAGAATGTAATGAATGTGTAGGGAAATTTGGAATCTTCATTTTCTAAGATAGGGAGAGGCTTGATGTTGCATATTAATCTGAGAAAATTAGTTTTAGTTCGGTATTGCTAAGTAATTTTAAGGTCTGCGTCTGAACTGGATCATTATTCCCAAGAGCTTTGACTTAAGTTAGTTTGATAAATTGGGCTTTGATAGATCCAAATACAAAATTTTGTGCATTTGGACTTAAACGTAATTTTTCTTTGCTATTCCCTTGCTATTCCCAACAGACAGCCTGAACGAGCCTTGCCAATTTTAACATGGGCATCGGTCAACAATGTTCCCGATATGACTTGTACAAAAATTCTAGCAAGATTGGCAGTTCCAGACAACCTGCAGAGCCTTGGCAATTTTAGTATGGGCATTTGTCGACATTGTTCCCGATAGGATTTATACAAGAATTCTAGCAAGATCTGGCAGCTCCAGCTTCTAATCTAAAGTTATCACCTGATTCCACCCTCGCCTGAGACGGATTACAGTGAAACATCTGAATGTACTTAATGTGAACGGGAGAAATATATACTGAGGTTTTTTTCATTAACTTGGTTTTATAACCTTGATTTTATAACCTAACATTACGGTATCTGAAGAAATGGCTAGGAATAGAGGTGGATGATGCCAATTGACTCTTGTGCCATCTCGTAAGGTGAACTTCATTACATAATTCTTGCTAAAATGTCTAGTCCATGGATGGATGAAAATGTTAGTATATTACTCTAATTTTATTTATAGCTGAGGGTAATGGCCTGAAAATAGGAGCCTCGAAAGTTATACCCTAAAATTTGGTTACGTGAGGTTTACTAATGTTAACTTTTGAAGTGCACTAAAATTCTTAAGTCTTCAAAGAATTATTTTCCCGAAAAAAACTACCATCCCCTTGCATACTGATGTAAAGCTATACTGTTAAGTGTTTACCACCCAGTCTAAAGTAATACTTTATTCTAACACCAAGGTTTGAATATCGAAGTGGTTACTGTACAATTGTCGGAAATATTCTGACACAAATCTTACATTCTTTGTTGTCGGTTATTCTCTTGTAAAATGCAAGCATTCTCTGGGTTGAGTGTGCAGTTCCCCTCGTGGTTTAGATACTTGTCTTGGTTTAACCATAAACTTGTAAGGTAGAAACTCTTGACAATGAACCTTGTATGGCTACGTCACGTAGTGGACTACGCAATTTGTAGGAAAAGTTAAATTATCCAAGAAACTTGTTGGTTTTTCTTGCGTTAGGCCTGTAGGTAAACTTGACTGATTGCGTAAGGGGCCTTTTTACAGTGTTCCCGTAAAGGCCTTTACATCGTTGCCCTTTGTACAACTGGACTTTTGTATGTAAAAATAGCTACTGCCTACGCTTTGGAGCTAGATTTTGTGCAGGGTAAAGATTGCTTGATCTAAATAAAACTAACTCTAATGCCAACAGAAAAAAATTAGTCTTCCTACAATGCAAGACTTGCTTTTTGGATAGGGTGGATATAGCTCAAGGTCTGGATTAGTTTAGGTCTTAATTCCCATGACCCTTATACATAGTCATGAAACTTTAATTATTTTGTAAACTGAAGTGTAAAGTCCGTCCTCGTAGAGGGTAGTTCTGTCAGTGCACCTCATGCGGTGCAATGTAGGCATTACTTAAGGTACTTTGCAGCGTCCCTTCGGGCCCTAACTGCAACATCTTTCATTCCTCTGACTGTACCGCCGTTCATATTTTTTTCTTTAGTCTTACTGTCCACCCTCTCCTAACAATTGATTCATAGTGCAACTGCGAGGTTTTCCTTCTGTTACACCTTTAAAACTTTTTCACTGTCAGTTTCCGTTTCAGCGCTGAATGGCATTAGTTACCCCAATGTTTGACATGTATGCCTAAAATCTACAAAATCAATCAGTCCACTCCAGACTTTTTGCCAGGGATAGGCTGTTGGCAACAAAATCTTTGCTCAGTTTTCAACACGGCTGTGTCTGGCCAGTCAAAGTCTGGATGGAGGTGAGCACCGTACTAGTGGTGCATGACGCGTATCAAGAACAGAATGTGACTGGCACTTGTTCCACCTTAACTCCTTGGATTCACTTGACGAGAGTTTGCGGACACCGCATTAGTTGCCATTATCTCTTTTGGTTCAAAAACTCTTCGGGTTCCTTTTGGGATCATTTTCATAATATAAATGATAACTAATGGTAACTTTTACTGTGAAAATAAGTAGAAAAGTCTCGCAGTTAAGAATCAAACTGTATCTTAGTTTGTTGTTAACTAGGTAGAACTGAAAACATAAAAAAAACCAACCTCACATCCTCCCCAATTGGTTTTACGTTTTCAGGCTTATATTACATTACCATTATTAGCAGAAGTGGTGATAGTAAAGCGAAACGCTTTATAGGCCCCGTCCACACGGTCGAGCTTTGCTCTGCGAACTTTGCTCGGTGTGACGTCAGAGACGGAGAAACGGCTAGCAAAGCTTCGTATAGGGCTTTCCTAATGTTTATCGAAGTATCGAGGCTTTGCCTGCAGCAGGGATGTTAACTGAAGGAAATATTTTTGGTAAACGGATAAAGACGTCACCTACTGAAAAGTTTCCGTAAAGCGCAATTTCATCTAAAACCTTCACAAATAAATAAAGGAAAATAAGAGTTTCCCGTTATTTTACCCTTCATAATGAATACGTCAGGTATGTATGACTTTTGGGAACTTTGAAAACCAAATATACTAACATCCTTTATTGTAATGCTACGGTAACTGTCAGTCTAGTACATTATGCTTGGAAATTCTAGTCTGACTGTAGTGATCGGTAGCTGCATCCCTTTGACAAATAGTAATGTTGCATGTAGTCGGGCTTCAGCTGAAATGCTCTATATGGTTCCACTTTCGATAAGAGTTTATAAAAGGTGTTAGGGTCCATTATCATATAGTCGATGAAATCTGATTCATAGCCATGTCTCAGTTCCCGCAATATCGTCAAATAACGTCCTATCTTCTTCTTTGTAGCCACTCTACACCACGTCCTTTTCTGCCTTGTCGATTTTATCTTTGCACACATTGCTACAATAATACACAGCGCGATTTTCTTCTTGCGTGTCTTACGATCCATACTGTACACAACTCGGTCCTGAGTCAGTCACCGCCAGGCCCTCACTATCCAACCAGCGTCGTTCGGACAGCAGCATAAATGCGTACGACAGGCTTAGCCTGCAAAGAGGCAAAGTTTACCGAGCAGAGCTCGACCGTGTGGACGGGGCCTTAGACTCAAGGGCGCCAACAGAGAGAACATTTCAGGGAGGAAAATTAACAAAAGAAAAAAATAAATAAATGTATAAGATATTGCTCGAAGATCAAGGAAAAAATACACAAATTCATATAAACCATACGCACGGATGAAACGCATATAACACGTGTTTAACCCATGCATGGTTACTTTAGCAAACAATGATAGTGGAACATTATAATATTCCTTTATATATCAAATTATTTTCCAATGATAAATATATCTATGTTCACGATCTCTGCATGTTTCAGTAAGTATTGTCATTATATATAATTCCGTCTGACAACTGACAAATTTCTCGCTACTACAAGACAGCGTGGCATTTTTGAGATTGCTTTTGTGAATTCACTGGAGACTCCAACCAGCTGCTCAGGCTTTAAAGTTGAAGGTAATCGCTTGGTACCGTTCCTCTGACATGCTCACTCAAATCCTTTACGTACAGAATCGTTAATATTCTTCTTGAAAGTAAGGGAAGTATTGCATTGGTTCTTAATATTAAGGAACTAGTTGTGTTTTACGTAAGAAAAATGTTTTGTAACCTCATCATTAATAAAATAGAAAATATTGGATTGAGGATTTTCACACCAAGCATGTCGGCTGTGACTTTTGCTTGGCTCATAATACTGAACCGGACAGTATGGCAATGGTTACCAGGAACCAGTTAGGCAAGACTGAAATAATGAAGTCGTTTTGCAATGGATTATTTCTTAGATTATCACCAAACTCCCTAGTAAATTAATAATTTTTTAATCTAGGTCACCCTTGATTGACATTTTTTATGACAGTTGCTATAGAGTTTAGGACAGAAAAATTTTTGCCATTAATTATCCAACATTGGTAAGATTTGATTTAGCGAAGATGGACGAAACCTCACGAAAAAGTGCGCAAAGCCAAATTTAAAATTGTTGAGCGCCGTGATACCCTTGGTGATTTTATTGTTAGAATTTTAAGGTTGCAGGTAGGCATTAAATGTCGGACGTTTTACACAACTGGAAAACAATGGCCTGTCCACACTAGCAAAACAAGCCCGTCAGGCACTTCCAGCTGTATGTATTTTCTACTGAAGCAGTTGTGACAACGGCATCGTTCTGTCTCCATACTCGGTCTGTCAGTATAATGGAATTGGTTTCTTAAGTGTCTTGAAATTCCGAGTGTGGACAGGGCTCTTTCTTGTGATTTAGATAAATGTTGATGACAGAGCATAAATCGAGAAATGAACCACCAACAAACCCATTCCCTCTTGGTCCTTTCGGTTATAAGTCACAGGAAAAAGGCCACAATTTTAGCTAGGAAAAAGTCACATAAATTTACAGCCTTTTGTTATGTTTTTTTGATAATCCCCAAAGGGCTTGACTAAACACGCTGTAATCGGCAGGTACATACCGGGTTAAAACTCTCTTGGGCTATCTGGAAATATTAATGTGATGTTTTTTTTTCCTGTGACTTTTTCTGGAATTTTTAATGATTTTTTTTTCCTTGATTCAACCTCTTAGCTCGTTTCTCTTGGTTATTTGAAATGACTAATTGCTGCAGATAGCCTGAACCCATAATCCAACAGAAAGTTTGGGTTTTAAATTTAAATATTTATTTACCAACAGAAAAAAAATATCTTGTCATTGATTTTGTAAGTGCTACCATCCGTCATATTAAAAACGTCGTATTTCTGCTTTCACTGCATTTTGACTAAGGTGCTGACTTTTGTTAGAACTCAGGTTAGAAATAGTAAAAAGTAGGACGACAACGGAAACAATTCAACCGTATCTAATTCAGCCACTGCCACCGATATGTTGTAGTGTTACGCTACCTCGTATTTCCTTTGCATTACATCTTGATTGGTATCTTAAAGTCTTGAAATTCCGATGTATAATTTTTTTTTCTTTGGTTTAACTGTCATATCAAGTAGTTATAAGAATAACACCAAATGAATCCCAAATTTTCCTTTCGATACTAATGGGAGCAATTGAAGAACGTGTGGTTTAATAGCTTGGTAAAACTGTGAGTTAGGCTGTAATCGGTGAGCCTACGTCTCAAAAGGTAACTAATCGAAGGTTTTGTTTTATCTACCTGGAAATGATTTCAGTGTCCTGAAGTTTCCACACTTATCATCCTTTTTTATCAAAATACATTTTACCCATCTCAACCTATTTGCTCAAAGTCTAAACGTGATACAAAACCACTCATTAAATGTCAACCGCTTGTTTGAAAGTGATTTGCAAATTTGTGCATGTCCCGACGGGCGGTTTATATTTCGAACAACTTTTGCAGATGCTTCTTCATATATTTATATAAAAATGTTCTTGCTCTCAAGATTACACCATCATCTATATTATTCAAATGGCCTCATTTTCCCGTTAAAACTGTTTAATTGTAGTAAAAAAACTCAGTCCAGTTACTCGTGAAAGCACTGACGACATCATAATAATGCTGAATAAATTTTATCACAGGACTTGGGTATGAATTCTGTGGTGCCTTGGTTCACAGAAACGGGACTTAAGAAAATGGAGTGCAGTGTCATGGGAAATGAATACAAGCAATAACTTAATATATTGAATATTAACGTTTTAATGTTTAGATAATTTGTACGCAGACTTAAGAAACTTGATTTCTTTAAAAAGAATACAATTGACATGAAATAATAATTTTTTTCCTTAAGGCAGTTTTTTTTATTGAAAACATGTAAATAGTTTTGAACATACTTTTCATTTATAAAATATATTTGTATAATATATACATACACTTTGTTAATTTTCACAATGTGGTTAATAAATCATCATTTACATCTACGTAAAGAAGTCAGTCAGATAAGAAAATACTAACAATACAAAATAGACTCCATAAATAGCTGATAATGCAATAAAATCATTGTTACGAAGTGCATATAATGTTACATTTTAATAATCAGTAAGGATTTTTATTAGTTACACAGCTGTTACATTTCTCGAGATTAACTATTTTGAAGTAAAAAAAAAAAAAAAAAACTAGACCAAAAGCGACACAAATGAAACCAACAGCTAAGATTAAAGCAGTCATTATTTTGCAGGTGATGCAAAATCCAGAGCACGTTTTCATTGCTACGCCAACCGACACACACACACACACACACACGCACACACACACACACGCAGAGAGAGAGAGAGAGAAAGTTAATTTTCTTAATTTGTCTTGGGAGAGACGAAACGACTGCAAGAGCGGAGGCAACAGGCCAATAATACCCGCGACCATAACAAATGGTGCCCATTTTCTGTTATATTTGTTGTTGACATTCTCTCTCTCTCTCTCTCTCTCTCTCTCTCTCTCTCTCTCTCTCTCTCTCTCTCTCTCTCTCTCTCGTGGTAACGATATTATCAGGCCTTTATTGCCAGCGATTATGAGGGAAGTAGGGTTGGCCAGGTGGCTGTCTGCATCAGGAATTTCCAGCCGTTTTCCTTTAAATTTATTCGTTATAACAGCTTTTAGAAGTTGTTATATCTTTTTTTTTTGTCTTCATTTTATCCATGCTGTGCATGTCGATTTCTCAAATGGATTTTGAACAGTCTTTCAAGATTTATCTTCGAAGTGATACCATTAGTAGGTAATAAAACAGAACAATATCTTGCAAGTTTCTAGGAATGTTGATTGACTTTATAGTCTTGATTTTATCTTGAATATATTTGTCACTGCGCGCACACGCACGCACGGACATACACACACATACACACACACACACACACACACAAACCCGGTTAATAGTGTTATGGCCATGTTTGTATTTAAAATCAACTTTTCTGGCACCTTTGACACATTTTCCCTCTTACTGAGGCCGCAGCAAACTGCGTATGACAGAAACTCGTGCAACATAGGAGGCGAGAATTTTGGTGTGGGAATTTATATTTATGTTTGGTAATTTAGCGGTTCTTGTCCCTTCCAGCCTATTTTTTCTATCGTTGTTTTTAGCGCAATTCATCCATGAATTTTTATGCAGGTATCCGTTTCAACAGCCAGAATGCAAGCGACAAATGTGGCAGCAGGGACATACGAGGGTAACGTGACCTACTCTTGTATCCCTGGCTGTTCAGTTTCAGAGTGGCTGCAATCCAGGAAGTGGTCGGTAATAAAGTATCAGGAAAAAGGCACAAAAAAAAGTCTCAATTTTGGCTAGGAAAAGTCACAGGGAAAAATTCACATTAATTTACAATCTTTTATGTTTTGGTAATCCTCAACGGGTTTGTACTAAACACGCCGCATCCATACCATGTTAAAAACCCTTGGAGGGTCACTATCTGGGAAAATCAGTGTGACTTTTTTCCTGTTGCTTTTGTCCAGTCACTTTTTTCTTGACTTTTTTTTTTACCTGGATTCATCCAGGTATTTGTCACAGCAACCCTCATCAGGAATACATTTTTGAATACTTCTCGGTGTCCAGTGCACTGCATCTGAATTGATGGTGATAATAAGTCTAGAATTACAGCAGCATTTATTTTATTATTTATTATTCTTATTCGGAAGATGAGACTTAATCATATGGAAATAAGGCCACAGGGACATTGACTTGAAATTGAAGCTTTCCAGAGAATATGGTGTTCATTAGAAGAAGAAGAGGAGGTAAAGGGAAATAAAAAGGAAGAGATCCTACTTATTAAAAAAATTACTGAATTAATAAACAGAAAAAATGTATCAAAATGCAAGAAGAATAGTATTAGGGTAGTAAAGCATTGCATCTTTGCTTGAACTTCTGAAGTTTCAATTGCGTGACATCTTCTGGGAGGCTGTCTAAAGATTCATAACTCTGGTTTTGATACGCTTTTTTATTGTGATTGGTCGATCTTTTTAGTACAACTATGGCATGTAGTCCTGCTAGCTGGTGGGGCTGTCAGGGAATGGTCGATTTTTTAATGCAACTTGTTCATGTAGTCCTAGGCTGGTATGGTGGGGTCCGCTTATGGTCGATCTTTTTAATGCAACATGAGTCATAGTTATTCTTTGCTACATCGGCTAGGATGGCTTTATCTTTAATGCTTTTTTTTTTTTTTT
>NC_089748.1:60129463-60156357 GCF_040412425.1 Macrobrachium rosenbergii
AAAGGAAGAGCTTGCATAGTATATGGAGTGCAAGAAGTAATAAGGTAAAAAGGTGAAGTACGCGGAGTAGTAGATCTGTCAACGTATGTGAAAGGTTTGATCAGAGTATTATCAGGTGGTATGGTCGGATGTGCTAGAAAAGAGGAGGATAGGAAGACATAGAAAGCAACGAATAAATGTTTGACGGAATTAATGGAAATTGAGAGCTACATAGCCAGGATATTTGAGTATTCATACATTATAAAAATGAATAGTGCCTTGACTTCATGGGTTTTGACCCACTGCTGATAAGACTTCAGCAGTGTATGAATGTGGCGGTGATGTTTGTAGTTTTTTTTATTATTATTATTTCTCCTTCTCCTTTATCACAGAAATGGGTTTCCCAAATTTCTGATCAAGCCACACTAGCTTGGGATTTGTGTTGAGCTAAGCCGTAAATGATGTGCCTTGTAGTCATCTGTTTAGTGTTGCAATCCGGCCGAAAAGAGGCATGGTAAACATCAATATACAAAAGCTTAGGAGAATCAGAAGGATGATAACTTTTAATCGCCCTTCAAAGTTAAAAAGGGTTAGGCAAAGGCATTTTGTCAGGTTTCATACCGTTTACAATATGTAGTGGTTTCACTTATCTCAGGGCAGCCATGAACTTCAAATCCTACCTTTTGTACTCGTTTTCAAGTAAAGTGCTAAGTGGTAATCTTAATGCAGATTTCTGCGTCCACGGTAGTGCCAGTCTGCATGAATAGGACGTTGAGGAAGGGAGTTTCCATTTGTAACTGAACTCGCTGGTCTAATAGAGGATGCTGCATTGTTTGAATGTCTACTGGAGTTGATTGGTATTCCGTTTCCCATCCACCTTGATTATAGTGAAATCAATCAACATTGGCAGGCATTCGGGGAATTCAGCATCCTCCGTTGCGCATTGCATTTAGCGCTGGACTGTGATTTCCCCTCTTCGGTGTCCTAGTAACACAATGTAGTACTAGCCTGGTAACAAAAGTCTAACAAAGATTGCCATCAATGCATGAGTGCATCTCCCTTAGTCATATGATCACATGACTAAAGGTCATTTCTCCCATGGCACACTGCCCTTAATTAACTTATCAAGGGTACCAAAGAGCTTAGTAATAATAATTATTCCAATAAAAAGACATTAATAAAAAAAAACCGAGGAGACCCGTGAACGGTGATAAAACCCTTTCACGCCCCCAACGAGATATGACACTACCAATTATGCTCTGTTATTGATTGTACTACATTTAAGTAATAAGAATTTTCAGGAGAAACAAGCCCTAGAAGACATTTTCACTAGACAAAGCCGACTTTCCAAACCTGGACCCAACCTTTAAGCTTGTAATTTATTAAAATTGCCAGAACATGTGGTGTCTCACCTGATTTTCAATACCCTGTCTGTGATGGCTCAGCAATTACAATGGCGTAACCCCAATTACAATGGTGTAATGTTTTCAAAAAGTTATCATTCCATGACGAAGGAGGTTTCATTAAAAAGGCTCCATGAGGACGTTCATAATGTTATTGCAACCAAGTAGAACCTCAAATATGCCCCAAAAATCACAGATAGTGCCACTGATCACCGCTCCCTCGCATTCTCAAAGCTCTGACTATCCTGAAGCTCAGTACCTTCTTCCCAGTAGGAAAGTAGTGCCGTCAGTGCACCTAGTGCGGTGCACCGTAGTGATTACTTACGGTTCTTTGCAGCGTGACTTCGGCCCCTAGTTGCGACCTCTTTTGTTTCTTTTACTCTACCTCCTTTCATATTTTCTTTCTTCCATCTTACTGTCCACCCTCTCCTAACAGTTGATTCATAGTGCAACTGCGAGGTTTTCCTCCTGTTACACCTTCAAACCTTTTGCTGTCAATATCCGTTTCAGCGCTGAATGACTTCATTGGTCCCAGTGCTTGGCCTTTAGCCTAAACTCTATATCCAATTCAATTCAGTTCAATCCTTCTAAATCCTCTTTCTTCTCCCTTCGTCAGAAATCGTAAAAAGAGTGTCATCGGAGAGGCCTATTATAGGATGTGCCAAGAATAAATCCCCTTGCCGCACGGAGCTCGACTGCCCACGTCCCAATTATCGCCAATCCTTTGAGCTCGGGAACAGCAATCAACCCAGATTGTCTCTCTTACTGGGCGAGTTGGGGCGGTAGTGGTGGGGTGGGGTACTGGTGTGGTGGCAGGGGTCGCCATTTGTCTGCGAAAAGCGAAATGGAGGTTGGAAGGAGGCCGATCATTTGTTTTTCGCTGGGTCGAAGCAATATATGAATGAGTATTGGTATCATAAGTTCTAATAAAAGTGACGGATGTGATCAGGCAACGCTTAGTTTAATCAGATTATTTTTGCGTTTGTTGTTTTTTCTTTATCACTTCGACCCTTCCCATTTGCGCAGTCTCTTTTCCTTTTCGTCAGTTAATGTTTATTTCAATTCGTTAACAGATTAAAACTCATCTCTACGTTACTGTGATTATTGATTGATAATGTTGCCATTAAATTGGTGAAAACAAACAACACACACACAGAATTTTATTTATCTCTATAGGTGGAAAATAAATTAAATCGCTTACAGTATTCATCTTGATACATAAAATTAAGACTTTGCTACATCCTCGGAAAATGATCTATTTCACAAGAGCTTACAGCTGTTCAAAAAAAAAAAAAAAAACACAAACTGCCATCTCCTCACTGTATCATATCCAGGTGCTAGAAACATCTTCTTTTTGGCCCAAACTTCTTGAGAAATATCGGGAATCTTTAATATAAAAGAAAGTATTAACGATAATTTACTGTCTAATAAACAGAAAGTTTAGCTGCAAGGAATTCCGATATAATAAAAAACTCGATATTTACGCGACACTGAGTAAATGGAACTGATTTAAAAAGTTTTCTTTACAGAAAACCAAAAAGTTGAGCGTCAGCATAACAGATTACAAATTAGAGAATATGTGAATTTTAAAAAATCTCATTTAGATTTTGCTCAAACGTAAAGAATACTCGTCCAGACGGCGAAATATATTTATAGGCTAAACATAGTGCTTTATAAATCTCATTCTTTGATCGATTTTACATAAATTTCAGCCATGCTAAAGGCTACCGAATTTTCTGTTAAATGAGACTGAACAGGTTTTTGTGGCTATTAGATAAAATATTACAAATATGAAAACGTATAAAACAGATAAGAAAACCCCAGAGAGAGTATGAACATCCGAAAAATTGTTTACGAAATCTTCCGTAAATTCACACAAACAACGACTAGGCAGATAAAAAAATCAATAAAAACAAGTAAAAAATGCGCCGAAGTTTCTTCGGCGCAATCGAGTTTTCTGTACAGCATATAATGCTGCATGAAAATCTCAACCACGGCCCTTGAAACTCTCAGCCGCGGCCCATGAAACTTTGAGCCACGACCCGGTGATGGCCTGTGTTGTTGGCACCTATAGCGGTGCTAGGCGCAAGGTCATGGCTAACTTTACCCTTAAATAAAATAAAAACTACTAAGGCTAGAGGTCTGCAATTTGGTATGTTTGATGATTAGAGGGTGGGTGATCAACATATCAATTTGCAGCCTTCTAGCCTCGGTAGTTTTTCGGATTTGAGAGCGGACAGAAAAAGTGCGGACGGACATACAAATAGCCATCTCAATAGTTTTCTTCTACAGAAAACTAAAACTAGGACACCAGGTTGGAGTTTAATGTTAAATTTAACGTTAATGTACATTGATCCACAACATACCAGTAGAACACGTATATACAGTCACTTGACATTTTGCTTCTTGAATGCATCATATACTGAGTCTGGAGTGGAACCACTGCTCAGTGAAAGTAGTTCTGAGCCCTAAAGTCTTCCATTACCTTTTTTTCACTTTTTCTCTCTAACGTAGGCTTTCGTTTATGGAACAAACTGAATTTGAGAATCATCACACATATATCCCGAGGATAGCAAGGTAAAAGTGGGTATATCATGTTATTGCGTGTGTCTGTGCGCACGCGTATGTGTGAGAGATATGTGAATTTGAATGTCTTCTGATATCTAAATATTACATTTGAATAAAAATACCACTAAAGGAGTATTTCTTGCCGAAGTATCCAATAAGGTACACAAAGCGGGGCAATGGGGTTTGCAACTTTTTTTTTTTTTTTTTTTTTTATTCACGTGCATAACCTCTGTCCTTAGGATAATTTATTCACAATTAAATATCATTTTGAGATCAGTCTGATAGCAAAAAAAAAACATTAATTCACACAATAGACGGGCTTTGAGCAAGATTTTTTTGAGCTCAGTGGTTATTATTAATTAATATTTCATTATAATCGTAAAGTAAAAAGTTGAATAACAACTACATGTCCTTAGGATATTTTATTCGCGATTAAATATCATTTTGAGATCAGTCAGATAGAAATATTTTCCTTAATGTTCCAAAGTATTGCTTCTCTGTGGAGGGGTAGGGATGAATGGACGATTGCACTGTCATAAAATCATTTTGTTGTATACTGAAATGTTTATGTACCCTTCATGCGTGTAGAGGGAAAGAGGTAAAAGAAATATATATATATATAATAGAAAGGAACTGAAAGGGAAGGCTTCTGATATTACATGGCTTTAGAAATCTTTAATTAAGAGCCCGAAGTTCAATTGGGTAGATGATACACGGCTCATACTTTTCATTTCCTCCAATTAGCAGAATGCCACGCAAATGTTTGTGATGGCTTAAATCCTTAGAGAAATGCGTAATTATAACAGAGAATTGCAGCGAGCATTCCATTACCTTGTTGTTGTAACCTCATTAGCTAGTAATCGTATTACCGTGAAAGGTCATTACGAATCGGCAAAACAATTTATGAGTGAGTGTTTAAGGTCAGCGGAATATTGAGTGGGTAGTTTCCTGCGGAATGTTTGGCTGGAGTCCGTGAAAACATATTGTTTGAAGCTTTCGGACCCAAAATTTTCATATTTCTCATTCTTTTCAGTCTGTTTAGAGGCTAGTGGAGACGCAAACCCATAACAATGAACCCACTCAGATGTTTTTGTATCTGGTTCGCGTCTCCCCTGGGCGATGAAAAACTACTGGCCCTGCATCATGATCAGTTACTACTGCAGTGTGGGTTCTGTTGTGGGATGATTGAAACCAGGTCATTCTTTGGAAGCGGTTTTGAATTTGAGGGCTCAATGGCCCCAAGAAAGTTGTGTGCTTATTCCATGTGAATAAGTTTCATCTACTGAAATAATAATAATAATAATAATAATAATAATAATAATAATAATAACTAATAATAATAATAATAATAATAATAATGAAATGGATAGTGGGGTCCGCGGTGGGAAGTTGCGCCCATCAGTCTCATCTTGTTCCTGAAAATTCTTCTTGCCCTGGACCACGAATGAGAACTATTTGCCGTAATGCAACTACCATTGTCCACTTAAACAAAACATTTTTGATTTATAATTAGAAAGATGAATAGGCTTCCACTACGGTATCTTGGTTAACGAAATTTTTCATACGTATTTCAGTAACTTATATAAAAAATGTTTACCCTCTAGCTTCGCCGAATTTAGGGTTTTACATAATGTTTTGATACTGCAAATTATTCTCGCAAACTGGAAGTAAACTTGTGCACCGCCCGTTAGCCTGTCTTCACTGGCTAACTTCTACTGATATTTTCTGATTAGAATGTTTATTTGTTTTTATCATTATGAGAAAAATGAAGTGTTATTTTCCTTTGCTGTTTCCTTCGACGCCGCTGATTTTTTTTAATGAAAATCGTTGTCGTTTTAGTAACACCAGTTATCACCGAAAGCATCATTAAAGAACATAACGTTTATGGGTTATCTCAAGAACATTTTTACTTCAGTCTCCCAAATTTAAGCTCTTTGTCTCTCCCCTTAGGAAGTTATTCTGATATTTCAAAGTTAATACATTCATGTATCTGAATGAATATTTTCACATTTTTTTACTCGTTTTAAATCGGGGACTATTTTGACTGATAACTGCGTGGGCAAGACAACAAAGAGAACGCTGGGCCATCTGTTATTGCTGGATTTATATTTCAATTGCAAGTTCAGGCTCAAGTGTAATCCTGAGATTGTCATGACACGCGTATATGCATGTTTTGAAATGCATACAAGGGCTCTCAGTTCAGTTGTAGCCTTTAAACAGGTAAAATTTATTTACCATCTGGATAAACAATGTTACATGTTTAAAATTTTCGTTAGCTGTACTGTACTTCCGGTTGTAACAGATAATTTTTCATTTATGTCTAGACGCTGAAAATATATAAAAAAACTGTTGAAAGTAGTGAGGGGAGTTAAATAAATGAAAGGAAAGGACTGGAGATTTGTGTAAATATTGGTTGTTACTAATAACAACATTATCTTCATTTGATATACTTAATTATGATATAATGATCAAACCTTTATCTAATAGGACAGAAGCTTAAAGTGATCGTAAGAAGAACAACTGGCCCTAGCTCACTTTTCCCACTCTAACTTTACTTTATGGTTCTCTTGCCCTCCCTGAATACTTGCTGGTGTCTCCCACAAGTTTAATTTTGAACCGTTGGCAGTTTCATTGCGCTGAAGCTCATTCCCGAGCAGAAATGTTCACAGCCTGCATTTCTCTCGATAAATGCAATTATTTTTCAATATTAGTTATTTTTGTCTTTCCATCTGCTTACCATGCGTGGGTTATTATATTCAATGTTATTATTTTATTTTATGCTAATTGCTGCCATGCCAACCTGAGCTGCAGCATAGAGTCCCTCGACATGGCTGAAATATTCTCATGTAAAGTAAACCCCCCCTCCCACTCTCTCTCTCTCTCTCTCTCTCTCTCTCTCTCTCTCTCTCTCTCTCTCTCTCCCTGAATAGCAATGCAGGCAGCCACAACTCCAGCAGATACGATTTATTCAAAACCGTGGAAATTTCTTATACAGAGTTGCGGGTGAGAAAAATTACAATTCAGAATCGCGTTCTTCTCTTGCAGTTTCTCTCACTAAACATGATTTTAGTCGCCTGAAGTTTTGGAATTATGACTCTTACAAATCTCGAGTGAAATGAAAAGTGAGAAATTATGGCTGCGAATTAATATTATTCAATAAGTTCTGTCCTCTTCATTGACTGAAATAATCATCAGGCCTTTAGCATTTCAAAAGGTAGTAATGAGAAATTGATTATACTGTAATAAGATTATTATGGTGCTTTAAGTAAGTTTAGATTTCAACACTGCAAAGGACAATGAATATGTAATTTTACCACAGAATGAGATGTTGATATCTTTGAGCTTAAATGAATCATTTTGTTTTAGTCTCTTACTTAATTTACCGTTGTTGGGAAAACGTATCGTTTATTGATCGTATACAAGGCTTTATCTTCATCGCAGTGAGTATTATAAAAATAAGGAACTTAAGTGTATTTTCTTCCTTTACGAAGTTTTGCCTTAATTCCTAACTTGGATTATCAGTAAATCCTCAAGCCTTGCATTTATCAGGGCCTTATGAGCTTCCGTAAAGTAGCTGACCTGAGATGATATATTAAAGAATGCTGATTCTAAGGATGATACTGGTTGAATACCTATTCTGGAAACACTTGTTTTTTGTTCAGACAGTTTTATCACCTTAAGGGCGATGCCATGTTTTCTCTGAGAATGTTGCTGTAGAATTGGCTCTCTGTATACAACAAGAAAGAACGGACTCTGTCATAATATCAGATTGCAGCGAACCTTTTTGTTATAGCTTGCATTGAGCAAAGCGTTGAAGTTAATTCATTTATGGACATTGGAACTGATAATATGCTTGTGCTGATGTGCTCCTTAACACATATTTTGATCGCCATCTGAGATTTATGACAAACAAAATGATAAGAGTGCTATCCAACAGTTGGATAACAGTTAGACATCGATCAACAAATAGCCATATGTCAGAGGGGGAAAGGAGAGAGTTTACCGCAGTCCCTTCCCTTTTCTCACAGTAGATTGCACATCCAGTTTCCTCCCAGTGTCAGGGGAAGCGGGTGACATTGTTAAGAGAAATGACGATTTTGATAGAGTATGAAACTCTTGAACTTTGGCCTCCCTCCGGGGAACCGCGGCCGATTTAGTTGTCCTGGTGGTCGGAAATCTGTCGAAAAGACGAGAAATGGAAGTCAGTTTTCCTCGTTTTACTTTTTATTTTTGGTTGGGGGGCTTACATTTATGTTTAAGAACTCTTATTATTATTATTATTATTATTATATTATTATTATTATTTTATTATTATTATTAAAATATTTTAAAAGGGAACTGAGCTGATATCAGCTCTCATAGGCTGGCCGTTAAGACACTAACTGAGAGCTAATAAAACAGATAATAAACCTGAATTTTTTCGTATCATATATATTTTTGACACTATATTTTTTTTTATTTTTAGGTATTAAGATAAACTTTTAATTGACACGTTAGTTCTTTTCTTGCGTTTCGTTCTTTGTATATTTTTTTATGAAATTCCTCTCCAGGGGATTAAAGAAATCTTTTCGGGTTTTTTAATGGCTTCCAGGAGAATGCCATTCTTTTTTGTACAAATTATGTTCAATCGAATCAAATAGAAAGTTCATGGAAAATCAAAGAGAATAAAAAAACATTGTTTGATTTGCACTTTCGTTCATAAACCTACCATAAGCGATTGAAGGTGGTGATGTGCAGGGAGTGATGAAAACTTCTGATCGTTTTAGTGAGTCAGAATCCTTGAAATAATTTGCTTGTCCATCGCGATATATAAAGGCGGCTCGTGGTAAAAAAAAAAAAAAAAAAAAAAATTATTTACCATATTGTTTACTGTCCATTTACTTAGAAGGGACACATACCCTAAAGGTCATCATAGAAGTAAAGTATTCACTAGCATAAAGACCTCATCGCATTTCCTTTATCCCAGATTGTGGAGTCGGGAAGAGAAGGAAAAAGACCCAAGAGATCCTGAGACATTAACTTATTATGATAAAGAATTCCCGGGACATCTTAATCACCGCCTTTACTTTGGGGAATAGATGAAGCCAGGCCTCCTGTATGGAGCTTAAAGGTGAACGGCTGGTATTGTATATGAGGAAACACTGACTACTTTCCTTAATGAAACAGTACTGCATAAACAATATACATCAACTGAAGTGACGTTGACGATGACAAGTAAAAATATTGAAAGTAAAGTTACTAGTCTATAGACTTCAATAGTCATTACAAACAGGCTTTGTAATTACTTTGTAAACAGACACACACACACACGACACACACACACACATATATATATATATATATATATATATATATATATATATATATATATATATATATATATATATATATATATATATATATATATATTCTGATTTCAAGAGACACGTTCTTTCTTCTTTATCCATTTATTGTTACATCTTAATGGTATCTTGATACATCTTCAGGCTGAAAAAGCGATGAACTTAAGCATACTGTATATAAACACTAAAGGTATACCATTATATGCTTAAACACCATTAAAGGACAATTCATCGATCAAAAAAAATATGTAAAAAGGTACAGAACAGCGAAAGAAAATGCCAATATATATATATATTATATATATATATATATATATATATATATATATATATATATATATATATATATATATATATATATATATATATATATATATATACATATATTAAAAACTGATTTAAAAACATTACTTACATACCATAGTATGATGTAAGTAAATGGTATACATACATAATACATTTTTAAAATCATCGATGAAGCAATGTATGTTTTAAAATCAGAATGGATTAATGGATTATTGAGCCAGGGTGTGGATGTAAAACGCTGGCTGAAGGTGTTAAATTAGCCGGTTGTTTAGTGTATACGGCAAGGGAAGGAGTTAAATTGTGGGGAATGCGGAAATATGTAGAGACAATGAATATTTAGTGTAGGCGTAAAAACAGATGGTTGTGTATTAAGCAGTGGACTGGTATTGGGAAACAAACAGTTCAACTCGGAAATGTCAGATTATCAGAAGGGAGGAAGACAGAGAAACTTCTGGATAGATGGTGTCAAAGATATATCGGACAACAAAGGCCTCACCATTCAGGAAGCGAGAGAGGTACATGCAAGAGATAACTAACTATATATAGGTCAATGTGTTAAGGGCGTTGGCCATTCCGCTGATGACGCTTCGTGGCGGGTGCAGGAAGCACCAAGTTGTGGAAGCTTTCAAAAACCTGTCAATCATTCATCATCTCTCTCGGTTTAACGAGGCATTGTGTCATTAACACCTACTGCGGAAGTCTTCAATTTATTTGTTGACCTAAACGTGTTTTCTGTGTGTGTGTGTGTTTGAGTGTGCTTGTAGTCGTTTTAATATTCAGAATAATCAAATTCGTCCCTTATGGAATAAGATATCCAATATAGACACCAATCCCATAAAACAATTATACACAAAAACGAGATGATTCTGTTTCCCCAATTTGGCGACACGCAATAGCCATTATTATTATAATATATATCTGTTCTCTCCTGCTCTGTTCCATGATTATTATATTTGAGTAAACGAAAAGAGATCGTTGTTACGGGAGCACGTTTCTAAGAAATATCGAAGCTTAATTAAAACCGTTCAGGCAACCTAGAAAGAAAATAAAGACGAGAAACGGGGATTTATCTCTCAGACAAGCTTTGGGATCACAAGGAAGGATCACTTCTCTTTGTGATTCGGACAACTCAGCATGACATCTCTCTCTCTCTCTCTCTCTCTCTCTCTCTCTCTCTCTCTCTCTCTCTCTCTCTTGGAACTATGTATAAATAAGTTAATGAGGTTATGAGTGCACAGTAATTTCGGTATATACGTGAATATTGTCGTGCAAGGTTTCTGTTACTCAAACTATTTCCTCACTGAGACATTACACTTTACATCCAATCATTATTTATAGAAACAATAGCATTATCGAAATTGATATTTACTGATAACTGTATTCATGAGTCACTAAAAGATATTTATTGTTACTCGTGATATAACTATCCGGATGTGAAGTCTGTTGTTATTGCAGTAACTTCATCCAGAGGAATGCTGAAACCTACAGCTTTCCCAATATTTTCTCTCGATTGAAAGACATAATGTTTATTTTTGTAGATAATATAAGTGTCTTAGAGAGAACGTAGCTTATTTACGCATGTTTTTATGTTGTTTTTGTTTTCTCTCCCTAAATGCTCTAATTTTATATTTTTATTTTTAGGCAGTATTCCCTGATGGCGTTGTATTAATTTTCACTTCTCTGTATTGATATTTTACTTTCTATGTCTAATACGTTCAAGTTATATAAATTATAGAGTAATTTAGCCGATGAAAACCAATAGCTTTCTTTCATATGTATGACTAACAATAACTAGCTCCTTACCCAAATAGGCCACAGCCTGCCTAACTACCCCTAACTGTGCCATCACAACTTTTTAAAGATTATTATGAGATTTATGATTAAATCACGGTTTAAAATACTATAGCAGGTTGAAGGATTTATTGTTATATCCAAGAATTTTTTTAAGAACATGCATCATAAAAAAAAAAAAGTTGCTAGTATGTGGTTAAGCTCATAAGTATGATTGACTTGAAAGTGAGATATTGTTTTAGCACTCAAGATCAATAATTCGTTAGGAATAGCTTATACTTCAAAATGAAAATATATTCTCATTTTGACGGCTGAACAATTCATTGCTCTCTCGCTTATAACTGGGCAAAGGAACAGTCTGTTGCTCGCTATCTAGTGAAGCCACCCAAGTCGTAATTTATTTTCACAGCTTGGAATATATCAAGTAATTCACTTTACTTCCGCAAGTGGGTGCTCCTCCACCCTTGTGCACATCCTTTTGTCTATCCAGAAAATTTTTCTGTTGGTAACCTCAAGGTCTAGAGAATACTTGGGTAACCTATTCTGTTGCATAGTTTCCCGTGACTTGACAGCGCAGTGTTAATATTTTGCTTTGGGATTACGACTGTGACTCTCAACTGGACAGAATTTAATTATTTTGCCTACACTTAGTCATCCCTTTGTATTGCTCAAAAGTCGTTGACGTAATGGCCCTCGGATCCTTTAATGCCTCCTATAACTGTTTTGACAGCTGCTGGAAACCTAGCTGGTAAGTGACATATCTCTGCTCTTTAATGGGTGTCTTTTTGGTTTACTGGAGAAGTATTCTCTCTCTCTCCCTCAGGTTACACCTGCAACCAGTACTGTATTTTTATTTTGATCATAGAAATTTGGTACGCTGACACTTCTTGTGATTGTTTTTTTTATTTTCATTTAGTTCATCTTTGATTAGTTGCAAACATATATTCACTGTGATTATCGAATGATATTTAAAAACATATTATATCAGTTTATGTTCATACTCATCTTGGAAAATTTTTGTGTAATTTTCTTCTTGAATACGGTTTTGTTATCATAATTTCAAAGGTTTTTAAATTATTGAGATTGTTTATCAAAATAAAATGTATTTACTAAATAAGAACAAGTCTATTATAGCTTCTCTTATTAACTGTTGTGCTGATATCCGGTTTTGATTTTAAAAGTGTTTAAAACATTTTCTTTATTTTAAAAATGATAGATAAAAATTGTTTATGAATGGGTAAATGCTAAAATGCCATAATTTTATTCAATATATAATAAATTTACCCATTTTAACCGCTTATTGAATGTGAAGATGAAATAAGCCGATCATTGCTTATGACAAAAGCTAAATCATATCTGAAGGCAATCATTGTTTTACGAGAGATAATATTTTAAAATTTAATGTTATTCCCAAAAATAATTGCAGTCTAATTTCCATCCATCCATCTTTTATTAGATTTAAATTGTTTGTCTTTATCTTGCGAAATTTTTTAATCCCTTAAAAATATGCTCTGTTTAATTATGCATGTATATAGGTTCCAAATATATAGGAAGCCTTACTGTCTTATACGTATTCCCGAAGATGACTAGTAAATTATCGTTTTATATTCAAAAACGTCAGTCACAACTCTGCCATAATCAGTCTTCCTTTCCGTTTTCCATGATCTACTGACATTCTAGCCGCTCTCGCTTTCCAGTCATCATGCTAATTTGTCTATAGTGCAGTTTTTCTTTTCTCTTTTCTCTTGGATTTTGTGTTTGGTTTTTAGTTACTGGAATAATCTGCATTTATCGTCATTCACTCTCAAATTTCACCTCTAACCCTTATCAACAAATTTCTCTCTGGCATCGCATCAAATTATGATCTTCCTATTTACTCTGAGGCTTCAAAGCCAGGACTGGGTCATCTCTGTCTCTCTGTAATTCTCTCGTGTTTAGTCTGCGAGATCGAACGGCCTGTTTAGCGAGGTCTCGGTAATCACAGGACCCACTCAGTAGAGGCCGCTGGGCGGGCCTTCATTGACATCTTGTGTGTTTAGGAGATGGACGACTTTAGGCGATGGATTGGTTCGTCCTATTTTGGAAAAAAAAATCCAGTAGATGACTTATAAATACAAACTGAATATTGTTTTCGAGCATCTGCCCACCAAATAAGAGTTTACTTTCGGCGTTAACGTTAAATTCGCTCTTTAATGAAATGTATGGTGTGACTCAGGATGCAAAAAGTTGGCGGGTTTTTCATGTTCGCTTTACAGAATTTTCACATTCAGGAAATAAAAGGCTTTTCTGTAACATAATCATTTCCTTTGAACTATTATGATAAAATTACGTACAGAACATGCATTGAAGAACACTACTGACTAACAAACTAGTTACCTGATTACGGTACGAAGATACTTCAAGACCTGAAGCCAACAGTTTGGCCAGGCAAAATATTTCTGTTTCATGCCTGACTAAAAAAAAAAGACAACAAAATAGGTGGAAAATAAACTGTAAGCAACAAGAAAAGTAAAACTATATGAATGAAATAATATTAGAGAGGAGAAAATCCTATGACTGCTTATGTCCGCTATATAAATGTAATAACAGTTGACATGTCTGGCAATATAAGAGCATGTACCATCTTAATCTAGAGCAGCAACAGAGTGGTACAGTACTCGGCTGACGGTCGCTGGTCTCAAGGTCGCTCCCTGACTATTACTCAAACTTCGAACTAGCTATATATGTCTGTATTACCAACTGCTAAGGTCAGTAAAAGGAGGTAAGGGTAACAACCTTACCCGCAAAAGACTGAGGAACTAGGAGACTATATACACTTTTGATGCCATTCCCCCAAAAATGAAAAAAAAGTGAATATATATATATATATATATATATATATATATATATATATATATATATATATATATATATATATATATATATATATATATATATATATATATATATATATATATATATATATATATAAAGAAAAATATATATACATATATATATACACATACATAAATTACATATAAACGATATATATTTATATATATATAGATATTGATATATATATATATATATATATAGCGTAAATAGTCTGTATAATAGAAACTTAATACTGGGCATTTTAGACAACAGTGTTGGGGTTGCTCTTATAAAAAAAGTGTTCTGCCTCCACATCAATATGCTGATTGTCAGTCAACATTGTTTAAGTATTCATAGAATTATAGGCTTGCTGGTGGACGCACAACTTTTTGGCAGGTCGTGAAATAATCTGGAAATATTATTTTCATTTTCTCTGTCTTTCATTCTTTTTTTTTATCCTTAATTACACTGCAATTCGTTTATCGTCATCTATTAATTAATGTGCCTCCTAGTTGCTTGGTCTAATATCTTTATTCATATACTAGCAACTCAAAATATATTTTCTTTAATTTTCTTGTTAATTTGGCAAAACATTCCTCATCCCTGTCCACATAACTGGTAACACATGTAGTATATAACATGTACATTTTCATTGTTTTTGCCTCACTACTTGGTTTGTAATCAGTTTGCTTTCCCAGTGGGTACTGAACATCCAACATATACAACCCATTACTTGTTGAGAGATGCAGTGCGATCTCACTATTTATTTGATCAGTATTAAATCTGATGTATTTGTGGTAATGTTTGCAATATTACAGTCTGTGCATTCTGGACCTGAAGTGAAATGGCATGCCAGCAATGATAAACGCTATGATGAAAACCCAGATAAACAAGTCGTTCGCTTAAAGCATAAGCTGAACTTACTTATATTGCGCTGGATTCGGAATCGTTCTTCATCCCGATATGGCGATTGGTCGTGACTCTAATTTATTTGGGCGTTAAATGTTTAATTACTGTGAAGATTCAGAAAAAATACGTTTTCGAAGAGTGAGAGATGAGAGAGAGAGCAGATGAGAGAAGAGAGAGAGAGAGAGAGAGACGGGAACCAACACTAAAAGTTACACAAATAAATCGAGAGAGAGAGAGAGAGAGATTCTTAAAAAATAAAATTAATGTAACACAAAGAGAGAGAGAGAGAGAGAGAGAGAGAGAGAGAGAGGAAGGGGTGGTGTGGACAGTAATAAATTTTGGAGCTCAGATGCCTTGAGTAACTCGGTGGTTATAACATTAATATACAAAATTGTAAATTTCATAAGAAATTATCACAGGTATATGTGGCGTCCATTTGGCAAAGGTTTAGAGGTTTATTTACCTTGAACAATAAAGATAGTCAGTAACAACAAAACGAAAAACAACAAAAAGATCTCACAAAACCGGGACAAAAGTTTACCTGAACGCTCTTTGGAGATCTTCCAATATTCAACCGTACCATTTAGACTCGAACACTGCTTCATGAAGCAATTTCCTTGCCCAATATTTCTTGATGTCTGTTTCATAATTTTGTTTAAGTAGTACCTTTCAAAATTAGCATAAATAAAGTTAATATTAGTAGTTTCTTTTAAGAATTTCCAGTAAAATGAAAACTTTAATTATATAAATTTAAAGTAAGTCGTTTCTTATAGTGTATCAACTTCGTTAAAATCAACCGTAACAAAATACAAGGAATATAAAAAATAAACAAGGAATATAACAAAATGATAAACAAGCAGCGTGTTTTGTTAGATTTTTTCCCCTGATTTCATATCTTCAATTATTAAAAGTCGAAGACGAAGGTATGACCTAAAATATACAAATGGTTTCATTTGGTAGTCTTCCAGAATGGAAACATTTTGGAAACAAAAAGTCATTTTCTAACTTAGTTATGAAGAGTGAAAGCATTTTTTTTTTTGTCATAAGAATAAACTACGACTTATGAGTTCACTCGAAAGAAAAGACCAGTTCGAGTCCAGAAACTTTTTTTTTTTTTTTCCCTCTTTGATGTCAGGAAAACTCAATTTTGAAAGTTGGATGGAGGTGCAGTACCTCATCCGAATCCTGATGCGAAAGTTATAGTGTCGGCCGCCGCCACTTTTCACATCGAAGTGAAACAAAAGAGAAGGTTTTGGGAGGACGTGGCTTATTTCATATCGTATTGTTTCATTCGATATGTCTATTGGGAGGGCAACATTACAAATAATGTATTCTTTTTATATAAAATGTATTCTTTTTATATAGACCGACAGCATGATCTTCCCAATGATCTCTATTTTCTTTTAATATATTTTTTTACTCATTACAGCTGACATCAAAAGTGGGGATTGCAAGGGATTCTCACTAAAAGTTGCATATGAATATATTTCTATAAATGTAGTTACTCCTTTTTTTGCTTCTTTGATTTAAGAAAAAAGGTCAATATTACAGTCTTATTAAACTTTTTAATCACTTATTTCACCAGGTATTTGTAGGAAATCTATAATTCACAGCTATTATTGCCTTGCTTTTACAAAATATAAGATAAATGGCAGTAAGAAAATTGGTCTACCTGGTTTTTGTCTGCAGTTCTGTACGAGTGACCGGAAATGTTATTCAACAGGCCATACATTCATAACTCATTGAAATCCTTAGGTTGTTATAATTACGCCTCATGCAGAAAAGGTTTAAGCAGGTATGTCTGGTAAACTTCTATTTCAGAAAATCATCTAAATGCACGTATAAAATTTTCGGCTTAACTCTGTCTTGTAGAAAAAAAAAAAGAAAAACAAAAACAGCGTAAGCTAAGAAACACAAAAGTATAATGCAAAGATGGTAACCCAACTTACATGTTAAAATCTGTAGTCACAGATACAGAGCAGAGTCTCATGAACTCGGCTGTATCAGAAAAGCCATGCTTTATCTCGACATCAGCATGAACATGGCCAGTCAACCTGGCTAATCTATTCATAGAATAACGCGCGAGAGAGAGAGAGAGAGAGAGAGAGAGAGAGAGAGAGAGAGAGAGAGAGAGGGTTTTTTAGGGAGATCCAGAAGATTTGCTTTTTAGAAAAAGCACGAAATCCAGTTTTTGTAGTCACACGATGATTATTTTTTTGTGCTTGATTTATTTTCAAAAAGTTTTGTTGTTTGAGCTTTGAATTTTATGAGTGCTTGCTTTATTTTTTCAGTTCTCTGTAAAAGAAAACTATTGAGATGGTTTTGTCTGTCCGTCCGCACTTTTTCTGTTCGCACTTTCTGTCCGCCCTCAGATCATAAGACTACTGAGACTAGAGTGCTGCAAATTGGTACGTTGATTATCCACCCTCCAATCACCAAATATATCAGATTTCAGCACCTAAGCTTCAGTAATTTTGATTTTATTTAAGGTTAGATTTAGCTATGATCGTGCGCCAACTAACACAGGTCACCACCGGGCTGAGGCTGAAAGTTTCATGGGCCGCGGGTGAGAGTTTCAAGGGCAGTGGCTGAGAGTTTCATACAGCATTATGCGCTGTACAGAAAACTCGATTGCGCCGAAAAAAGCTTTGACGCTTTGTATACTTATTATTTTTTTTTTTTAACAGTTAATTTATTTTTGAATGACAGAAGGGGTTTATAATTTTTGTAGAGATTGAAATTACATTAAATACGCATTTGTACCATAGCTTTTGCACAGTAAACCACTAGACTGTTAAAATAGATCTTTATTTTTACGATTAATTGGGAAGGTTCCTTTGTAAAACATTGGTATTTCTGTTTAATAACAGCATCTTCATTTTCAGTGAAAACGTTTTATTTGCTGATAATGGATATACAAATCAATAGAGGGCGAAATTCTATCCTAAGGAATATGAGACAGGAAAGATCATTAAAATATTAGCCAGTATACATACCAGTCTCTGCTGAAAGGGTCACACTAAAGGAAATAGAGATAGGTATACCTGAAGTTGTTAAAAATCGCTGTAGATCTCTCTCGATCTTTCTCTCTCTCTCTCTCTCTCTCTCTCTCTCTCTCTCTCTCTATTCGAGAAAGGTGTTGGATATCATTTGTGACGATATTCCATTTTCGTTTCATGGTTCATATTATCTAAATACCAAACCATTTACTCTCTGTTCTCTGACTGATGATATCACTAAAGCAATTTTCTTTTATCTAAAGTGACCACAGAAGTTGAAGAATAGGCTCACGTTCACTAAATATAAAACTGTTTTTATAATATCCATAGATTTAGGAAATGTATTCAGTTAAGAGAGAGAGAGAGAGAGAGAGAGAGAGAGAGAGAGAGAGAGAGAACGCAATATCCAGCATGTGCATTGTCTAATGGATGGTCGTATAGTTAGAGAATTCCTCTTATTAATCTTTCATGTCCTTGAAATATATTTATATTTCATTGTAATCCGGGTAACCAAATGATATTTGAAAGGGATAATAAGTCCATGGTTTTATGTAATCAAACTCATTGTTTCATAGACTAAAGAGGCCTTCATTAAGTTGCAATAGAAGTAATGGAATTTTTTTATCATATTGTAAGAATCTATTCTAAGATTAAATCTTCATTTGCTTGTACATTATCTTAGCACAGAGAAAAGGGATTACAATTAAATATGTATTAGACAGTATTTATTTTACACCCAAAATCAAATAAGTATCATCGGCGTTCATACCATTCGGCAGACTTATAAACAAATACTATATCACGCGCTGTTGATGGTTGTGGTTAGAAAAATTTATTTCATATTTCAACAGAAAAGAGGAACACCGGAGACCAAATAGTTATTAAAAGGAGGAAAGAATTTCTGATTGCCTGATTCCCCTTGACAAGAGAAAAGGAATAAGTAAAGATGGAATCAAAGCATCCTCTAAATGGAGTCTTATTGCATGCAAATGGTGCGTTTTCGAAAACCATGAAATATATACAAAAATGAAATAGGCATTTTCTTCCTTTCCATTTCACCATCAGCCTCACATTATCACACTCAATCGACTCTAATCCTGGTCACAAATGAACTCCTCTAAATGCTAATGAATTTCTCAAAAAATCTGCTCAGGGCTCATTTTCGATCACGTAACGCGGCGCAAATGGCCCTCGACTCGATGGAAAAAGAAGCCAACTAGAGACTTCAGTGTTTCCTCTTGGTGTCATGGCTCATCTTGTATAATCCTGGTGTATAACTTTATCCCCTACAAATTTAATAATTCAATAGCTAGAAGAGCCTAGGGTAAAGTTATTCATAAGCTAAGAAGAAAGGTCAGCTGAATTCTTTGATAGAACAAAATTCATAAAAAAGTCTGGAAGTTTGGGCGATTTTATATATATGTATACCAAAAGACTTGAATTCCAAATAATTGTGCTGAAATTGTCACGTATAGAATTACTTTGCCTTTACTGAAAATAATCCTGGATCTTTGAGAGTGTTGGTTATAAATTAGAACGAAAATAGAACCGACGTATAATTCCTAATCCTAATCTTGCTATCGTTGCAAGTGGCGTAGGATCATAGTGAAAATTCGTAGCCTTGGAGTTTCGTTCTTGATTCGTGGTCTTCTTATAACATTTCAGTTACTGTGTTTTATGCTTCATATTTTAGTTCACTGACCTAAATGTATTCATCGTGGCATGGTATCATAAAACCGAATGAAGTAAGGTCTGAGACTAATAAAGCATTTATACATCTCCAGAAATACTCACAAGAATGAGCTGCTATAATATATTTAATGAGTGACAAGACGGTGTCTGTTGTATAATATTAATTTAATGAGGACTTAGATATATACAGAGAGAGAGAGAGAGAGAGAGAGAGAGAGAGAGAGAGGTCTATCTCATTTTTCCTTTGTAACCATAACAATGGGTAATTATTGTCGTCTTATAAAACTGATGAAAAGAAATTTTTTACCATTGTTACAGCGCGTCCCTCGATTGATGAGTGTCAACATCAATTGGCGTTCTTTAGTTTTCCATTGAAGTGCCAAGAAAGGGAGCAGACGACGACTGAAGAGAATTTGGCACAAAAAGTTTTGGTCTCAGTAAAGCATATTCTGCTGTTCCTGTGTTGTTATTATAATTCAATGTTAGAACTGTTGTGGCTGTTGATTTATGAGAATTAAGTCTAAAGCCAATCAGAGAGACCCAGGCTCAAGACAATGAAAAGATGGTTGGTGTGGTTGAAAACAAGATTGATTAGAGAAAGTGAATGGTTCTATCTCAGTGGGTTTTTGGGACGCCTTCATTTAATAATTTGCACTACCCATAACCAACATGTTGTTGTAGTTGTGAAGGTTACTCGTTTTTTGATGTGGGGAAAAATAACAATGGCATGACATTTGAAAACACAATGCTTTTGTCTGTCTTTTTTATAGAAATGTTTTGGATGAGCGCTGAATTCTTCTTTTTGTGCCCCTTGGGCATTTGTTTCATTGTCTGTCAGGTTTTTGAATGAACCTAGAACGGCTTCAGCGATCCAAAACGATTTTTGTTCACTTTACATAAAGGAATAGCCAAATGAATCACATTTTATCAAAATGAAGTTATTTTTCGCATTAGTATCTTGTTTATGAAATTACACAAGGAAAAAAAAAAAATATATATTGTGACTATAAGCATATAAATGAATCATAAGTTTTCATGTGTAAAATTTACGTGAATTTTTAAATTAAAAACTGTGGATGAACAAATTTTTATCATAAATTAACTAGGAGTGAAGTTAGCTTTGTACACTTTGATATTTAGTATTTTGCAAGAAATAATATCTGCTCTTCCATTAGTTTCTTATCGTATATCAAGAAATATTTTTTCCCAGATTCATTGGTTTATGATTTTCCTAATCTGGTTATATTGATTTTTGTGTACTTAATTGATGTTGAATTCAATAAAACGTTAAAGACTGTTTGTGATAGCTAACATGGGGGTGTTTGGAGATATTATATCTTTACGATTGTTGAATTGACCAAAGAGGAAAAAATTCAAACTTTTGGGCATTTATTGATTCCAACAACTTATGACAGAGCTCAAGGCGTACTTTATTTTTGATATTGAAAAAGAAAAGATTGTGGATCTGTAATGATAGTAGCACTTATTTCTATGTAATAAAATTACCAAGTATTGACAATTAATTGCTTGACAATTGGTGTTCGCCAGGGTCACCAACCTCATGTCTATTGTTTGTCATTTTTGTGGACGGACGATCTTATAAGATTAATTAAAAATAATTGTGGTATTGATGGGTTCCTGGGTTGTTAGCCTACACAATGTCCTTATGGATGATGGACGATATTCCTTTCAACAAGTAGGCGTGGTATGATAATTTACTCAATCAGTTTTGTAGCTCTCATGGAATGAAAATAAATAGTAGTAAGACTAAATTTTTGTGATAAATGGCAATGGACGCGATGAGGAGCCAATGGTTGTGTATTGTTGTTGATCCTGCGAGCAGTATGTATATTTAGGATGTATTTTTTGCTGATGGCTCTATATCATCATCAGTGAAAGCAAAAGCACAATCTAAGAATGTGTCATGTTTTAAAATTTATTTCATTCTTAAATAAAAATAATGATTTTCCTTTTATATTAAGAAAAGTGTTTTTCATTCGGCTTTTTACCAGCATTAATGTATGGAAATGAATCTTGGATTAACGGTGATTTGAGACCCATGGAAAAATTTTTATTTTATGGTGCCAGCAACTGTTAGGTGTCGGAAAACCACTACAAGTTCTGTTTCATTGGTCGAACTCGGTCTTGTTGATTTTCGTTTTGGAATGACAGTTTTTCGCTAAAGAATGGGCGTGGTACAATGGGAGGCGATCCAAACAAATTGGCAAATTTTTCTACCTCACGTTATATAAGAGACTTGTTAGATAATGATATTGACGATGTAATCAAGCATTTTGTATCTACCTCAAACTCAGGTAGATTAACTTTTTATAAAAACATCAATTCAGAATTTAACGTTGACATTTTAGTAAAAACCAGTGTAAATAGTTGGAGAGAACAAGGACAAGAAAAGACTGAGTTCCCATTCTCTTGCTATTGAGTGGCCGTTGGAACAGAAGAGGAGGGGTCAGTTATAAGGGAGGTTGTGTGTGTGTGGCCAAATAAACTTCAGCAACATGTAATCGAAGCATGCCCCAGGACCTACAGATTCGGACCCATTATGATATTCATCAAAGCGACTTGATGTGAAAGATGAACAAATTTGTCAATCATAAATTAATTTTGAAGGTTTCAAATAATAAGTGCAAACTCTCTCATTTGTGCTCCTTGACTACATTTTTGTTACAATTTTAACGCATTTCCAGTCTAATCTGAATGTATGTTTATTTCTATTGTATGTAGTGTTTCTATCGTATATGGAATTGGATATTCTAAACAGCTCGATATGATTCTTTGGTGTTATTTAAAAAATTAATATAATTCTGCCATTTGTTTTTATAGTTCTTTTTGATTTTCTTTTTTCCTTTTTGAAATGTATTTTTGAAAAGTTTATGATGTTGGATTTTGTGTAATTCAAATATTGTCAATTTTCTGTGGAAAGACTAAAATTTCTATCTATATCTATCTATCTATCTATCTATCCGACATTTCAAATTAACCTTGGAACAGAAAAAAAAAATAAGTATCGAATATCTTAACCTGGCCCAGTTTACCTGGTAATTATATAAGAACTGTTATCAAGAGATAAATTTTTCTTTGAGCTTCCTGCAACGATTTCTCTAAGTTTAGATTATATAACTCGCACGGTGCCGTAAAGTAAATTTTACGTCATTCCAGTAATCGTAAAATTGATAGACATAACCAAAGTAAATTATATAAGAAGCTAGTGAATTTGAGGACAGCGTAATTTTAATACCTTTAATTCATTGATATAATTCCTTCGTTTTTACCTTCATAACCAGGTCTGCTGTTAGCACTTGGGAAAATGTAATAATTAACAACATTCAAAATAATGTTATTAGCTTCCTGTGTGAGACATCACGTAATATCTTCATAACTCGCAGTACTCTCATTAACGTACAAGGTCAAAACTTTCATTTGTAAGATATCAGACTCAGTCATCCCGTTTATCCAAATACCTTAAAGGAGCCATATATCCCAGGTCCACTATAAACAATTAATTTTTCTGAAACAGAAATCACTTACCATTTTCCAAAAGTGGTCTATAACAGTACTGGACTTTATTCATCACGTTGAAGGAGCCATATGCCAAGACCTGGAGTGTTCTGTAATGTAATCAGTGTATTAAGTGAACCCTAATGACGACTATATTACACATAAACTGAGCTGGGGAAACCAGCTAGCGAAACACTTGCAGCTGACCACTGTAACAGTTCACTGATAGAATCCCTTTTGGGATATCTGAAAACTTTTGAGGATTACACAATGAAGTTTACTTTTACATTTAGCATTAATTTAATTTCCATTTTGAAGCCATAGTAACTGGTTTCATGCAGCATTATGCGCTGTACAGAGCTCGATTGCGCCGAAGAAACTTCAGCGCATTTTACTTCTTTGATTCGTTTTGGATGGTGAAACATACTCTGACCGTGAGGGCAATCGATTGAACAGGAAATGATCTGCGATTAGAATAACTGTGCCCATAATTTTTTTACCTCCTGAAAGCTTCTAAGTTGTAGCTGCAATTGATGGTCGGATGTGAGCTCTGTTGGTGAAAGTATAGGTGTTAGTAGCAATTGGTTCAAGCAAGGTGCAAATGAATTTCGCCAATTTATGATATGGAGTATTATCTGAAAACAGAATAGGACTCGTAGGTACCATAGAAACATGGACCAGTTGAAGATATTGCTGATAGGTAGATTCGTCGATAATGCTGTCAAGTTTTAAAACTCCCAGAAACCTATCAGCAATCCTCAGTTTTGAATATATATTGTAGTAATAAGGACTACCGTTTTCATTAGATTTAGATTGGTCAGATATGATATTAGTAATTTTTCTATACACTCACTTTTAGTGCCTGATAATTTTCAGTGTGTCAAGAAATTTACATTTGTTTTATAATAACTTTTTTTTATTTTTAGAGCCCTTGAAAATGTAATTATATATTCGAAAATCATGAAACGTCGAATGAATATGAACAAGAGAGGTGAATCTTAATTGTCCATACCGCGTGCTGTTACCATACATGCTGTTATGCCCTATATACACGAATATATATATATATATATATATATATATATATATATATATATATATATATATATATATATATATATATATATATATATATATGTGTGTGTGTGTGTGTGTGTATTCGTATCTTTGTGTGTTTGTGTGTATGTAATCCAACAAACATGTTTCTAATACCTTAAAAAAGGTTGCTCTAGGTAGTGGTAGTCTTTCAGTTATCAGCAAGTCATTTATGGCGAGATTACTGTGTCACTGTTTTATTCCCAATTCTATTTTGGCACTTCTATAAGAAAATTTAATCAAAAAGCGTATAAAAAAATGTGTCGACTAAATTAAGCATGATCCGGCTGTTCAAGAGTTTCAACCCTCATCCACGAAATTTTTAAAAATGATTTATCTAGTTGATTGAAATAAATATTAAAAGAGCTTCAGGAAAATGTTGTCACATAGATGTTAATCGATACTCCGTATGGTTTTAATTTTAATATACTTCTCTCTCTCTACCTGTCTGTGTATGTGTGTTTGTGTGCAGTGTCATAATTATAAATATCATTAACGTGGGCAATTTTGTATATGTTTTGACATATCTCATGAATAGGAGGTTTGTGAGTATTTTTTAATAATACCTCGGGGACGAATGGGGAACCGCAACTAGGAATATCAATTTATATTCATCACTTCAAACTACTTGCAATCAAAACGAAGATTATGTTTAGTTGATACATGAAATCGAAACCATTCGCACTGAAATTTTGATTTAATGATCCAGTTTCTAACTTTCTCTGTACTGTGAATCGAGATGTATTAATAACGGTAAATTTATCTAAGAAAAATATAAATATTTTATGCAGCAGGATCTGCAATGAATGCTCTTATCTAAACTTTATATGTATCCTATACCAGAACTGGATATCTTTAGAAGTTTCGAGTTACACTTACGAAATGTACCCACTAAATAGCATTTTAATTGTATGAAGACAGCTATTATGTACTTCAGTATATCTAATGGAACTTAGGTAATTACCGTAATCAAACAACAACTTCATACCAGCAAACTTTCGTATGCAAGATGAAGTGATTGACTGATGATGAAAAGTCAGGAAACAATAAAGAAAAGCATTTTGTAAAGACTCTTTGATGAAAACTGATGTCTCTCTCTCTCTCTCTCTCTCTCTCTCTCTCTCTCTCTCTCTCTCTCTCTCTCTCTCTCTCTCTCTTCTCGCCCCTAAATAGGTCTCATTTACCTTGCCATTCAATTCAATCCTTTGTTTGCCTTTCGCCATTTATCTTGCTTCCTTTCACATCACCATAAGGTAACTGATTCTTTTCCGCTTCGACGTCATAAATATTAATGGTCAGGTCGTTGAAAGTTCGTTGAATCCCAGTCACTGAGGCACTAAAGGCCTTTCATTTGATTGAATAAATAGTGGCTCTTGACCTCTGACTGAATCACCACTTAAAAATCTATTCTTTATAACCTGTGTGCAGTGCAGTTTATTTTTACGATTCGTTTCGAATATTGCTTTTCACTCGAAGACTTGTTACGCTTTTCGTTGTGACTTTTCTTCCTCCGTGTAAAATGCGACACCTTTCATATTTGCAATATGCGCTCGCATCATGTATTTTTAATTGGACGAGTGTCTGTATAATGTTGTATTATGAATATATAGGACAAGACAAATTAGTAATTCTATTGCTTGCTATTTAGTTGTCATCCTTGTTAAGTAACTCACCAGACAGATAAAACTGATTTTATCTTAGAGTAGCATTACCCCTGAAACCTTTGATTTAGTTATTTGCTCACAAGAAAGCATGGATTATACTTTCTCCATTCTTCAACACCTGTGGTATGCATTCCATGAATGTAAATATGTGTATGTATATAAATGAATGTGTGTGTCTAAAATGCATTGGGTAATTTCAGCCAATCTTGTTATACATATGACTAACTATCTGGAAAAGAATACTTTGGGGTAAGGCATCACTGGCACCAAAGGTGCTGGTGGTGGAAGGTGGCATGTAAAATTAACAAAAAAGACAGATATTAGTACTTAATCTGTAGTTGTCGAGGTCGCTGAGATGAATAATGACACTCTCGATGCCCTTTAATTCCAAGTTCAGCCTTGATAGGAGGGCTGTTGAGAAGGGTGGTGGGATGGGGAAACGTAACCAACCGGAAACAGCAGATATTGTGTCTAATTCATATTTTTGAGGTCACTGGGATGAATAGTGACACCTCCCGATCCCCTTTAAGTCCAAGTTCAGCCTCAATAGGAATGGGGTTGAAAGGTGGGAAAGGGTGACATGTAAAAATAACCGAAACGGCAGGATAATAGTGTCTAATCCATGGTATTCCAGGCTGTTGAGATGAACAGAAACACTCCCAATGCTCCTTCAAGTCCAAGTTCAACCCCGAGTAGATGGGGGTGGGAAGGTGAAATATAAAGTGTTAAAAATGTGGGGCAATGCAACTAAAGCACCTATCTTAACAGGAAGGGAGA